>NW_006159534.1:2330074-2341365 GCF_000334495.1 Tupaia belangeri chinensis | reverse complement strand
TGGATAGAAGAATTGCTGAATGTTACTTTCAGCTTTAGTCGATAGTGCCAAATATTTTCTCATACTAGTTGTGCCAATCTTCACTCCCATCAGCAGAGTAAGAGAATTTTGCTTGCCTAACTTCCCATGTTTAACTCTTCCAGAATATAGAAAAAGATGAAAGATAAATGAATTTTACAAGGTTTCTAATACCTTGATACCAAGTGGAGAATTGATATAACAAAAGAGAAAACTGTAGGTCAATCTTTAAATAAAGAGATAAAGACATTAAACAAAGTATTAGCAAACAGAACCTACTAATATTAAAAAAAAAAAGCAAAAAAAACCACACACCAAAAAAGCAGAACCAGAACGGGTTTATTCCAGGACAAGTATTGATCAACACTAGGAAGTCTATTAATATAGCAAAATTCATATTAATGTATCAGTGTTAGTTAATGATTAATTAATTGCTATTAATTTATTAATGTTTAGTTATATGATTTATTAAAATAGAATCTCTATTACTATAGTTCCTTTTAGAAACTAGCACATGGCGTAATGGTCATGTTGCTGGACTCCCACGTAATCTACCGCGGTTTGAGTCCCGGATCCGGTGACTTAAGCTTTGGTGCGTGCCCAAAATCCTGAGAGGAGAATGGAGGAGAAAGAATTGCGGTGGCATTGTCATCCCCCCAGGGGGTGATTTCTTGCTTTCTTTTTCTCTGTCTCTCAGTCTGGTGCATGTGCCCTATAGCAAAAAAAACTCTAAAAAATATTTTTTTTTAATAAAAATTCCATTCAGATATTACTTTTTCTCCTTATTTTAGGTCTTTTTTAAAACATCACCTCCATTCACGCATCATTTTAACTTTGACAATACTTTTACATTACGCTTTTCAGGACACTTAGTTCTGATAGACTCCTCTTCTAAAATAGTTGTCTGTCCTGCAGTGAAAACTCACTTATTGCTCCTCTGGGGAAACAGCTTATGTCCCTTTCATAACTCAATATATATATATATTTTACATATATAGTTCCTTTTAAAGGTTAAGGGAGAAAAGGCAGATAATTTCCTGGGCTACTAAAATTATTATAATATTCAAATCCCATTTTTAATAAAAATCCTAGAAACATGCATCTCCCCTTCAGTGTCCTTTATGGGTTCATCCTGTTATTTCCTCACAGCAGGCTAACCTCTGACTTACAACTGACTTTCTCCATGCCCCTCCAGCTATTAACTGTGCAGCCTTTGGCAAATTCCTTAACCACTCTGTGTTGATTTCCTATGTGTAAAATAGCAATGCAGTTGACCTTTGAACAACCTGGGTTTTACAGGCATCAACATCCACCCTCACCTCCACCCCAATCCCGAGAAAACGCGAGTACAAGCTTTGACTCCATGAAAGCTTTACTAATAACACATACACTGCACATTTTGTATATTATATACTGTGTACTTAAGGTAAGCTTTAGGAAAAAAGGTTAACAAAATACACTGACAATTATTTTAATTAATTATTCTTTTTAAAGAGGTTTTTGTCTTACAGCACATTTGCTTGTGGGGAGGGGAGAGACAGACACAGTAAGAGGGAAAGTGAGAAATCACCCCCCCCCCCATGGGGATGGCCATATCAATCCTTTGTCCTTCATTCTCCTCTGGAGCTCTTGGGCATGCATGTACATGTGCCTGGCATGAGTTTCAAGCTATTGGGTTTGGGACTCAAACCCTGATTGGCTATGTTGGAGTCCAGTGACATAACTGCTGCGCCATCTGCTAGTTCCAATTAATTAAATATTAGCACCGAAGATGAATCAATTTAATCGATGAACTTATTCTAGCACAAGAATGACAGAAAACAGGCCTGTACCCTGAAATCCTCTTTACTCCATTCTCCATTTCCTCTAGTTCTCGACTCCAACGGATCCAGGGTATGTGTAGCCCACTTTTTTTTCAAGTTGCTATGTCTGGACCTGAACCTAGGTGGGCCGTGTGGAATCTGACTTCCTCTGTGTAACCCACTGCTCCCAGGTCAGCTGCTTTTTACAGCATTGATAGGCAAAAATCCTCATGCAAGTAGAGTGTCTCAGTTCAAAACTGTGTTCAAGGGCTAGCTATCAAGCACCACTTGTGTAGGATTAAGTTTCTTAAACAGTTAAAGAACTTAGTAAGCTATTTTTAATAATAGATGATTAATTAATAACATACATTACATTATTTTATAATTATTATGATTACTTTTTCTAATCCTCCAGCGGACACATGTACTCACTAGATAGAGACAGAGAGTGAGAGAAAGTGAGATAGCGACCCCAGCTGGGGGATGGTCACACCTGCAATTTCTTTTATTTTTTGCCATAGTGTGCTCTTGCCAGAGAGAGACAATGAGAGGGTAAGTGAGAGATCACTCCCCCCGCCCAATAGGGATGGCCCTGTCGCAATCTCTTCTCCATTCTCGTTCTGAGATTTTGGACACTCATACTGCAGAGATCAGGAACTCGAATGCATTCAGCCATGTGGGAGTCTAGCACCTTAACCAGTATGTCACCTGTTGCCTCTGCTTTGGGACTCTTATAACCAGCATAATTGCCATACATCTGCCTTAACCACCATGCCACAGTGGGTTGACAATTCCTTCTTCTTATTTTTACCTTTAAAAATGGAATTTGGGGGAACCAGCAGTTAGCATAATGGCTATGTCGCGCCCGGAGTGAGTTCTAAGCCACCGGGTCCGGGACGTGAACCGTGGTCGACTATGTGGGAGTCCAGCGACATAGCCATTATGCTAACTGCTGGTTCCCAATAAACATTTCTTTACAACACTTGTTTGTTAAGAGGTTTGCCACACTGTTTTGAGTATTAGATGAACGTTACAGTGTATTGGCTTTTCATTTTTTTAAAAAGAGGTTTTAGTGTTTTTTTTTTTTTTTTAGAGATTTTTGTTATTGGGCATGTGCACTCACTGGAGAGACAGAAAGTGAGAATCACCCCACAGGTTATGGCCATGGTGCAATACCTTCTTCTCCATTCTCCTCTGGGGATTTTGGCCTGAGTTTCAAGCCACCAACTCCAATGCTGTGACCCTTAGTCGACCACGTGGGAGTCCAGTTCTTCACCACTATGCCACCTGCCAGCCTCAGCTTTTTTTTTTTTAATTAATTATTTTTATTTTTATTTATTATTATTATTATGTTTGGAGAGATTTTTCGCTATAGGGCGCGTGCGCTCGCCAGACAGAGACATAGAGACAGAAAGCAAGAAATCACCCCCTAGAGGGGATGGTCACGCCAGAGTCCTTTCTCCTCTATTCTCCTCTCAGGATCTTGGGCACGCACGCACACGCACCCTGCGTGAGTTTTAAGTCACCAGGTCCGGGACGCGAACCGCCGTCGACCACGTGGGAGTACAGCGACATTTTTTCCCTATAGGGCACGTGCTCGCCAGACAGACAGAGGTATAGAGACAGAAAGTGGGAAATCACCCATCGGGGGGGATGGTCACGCCGCAATCCCTTCTCCTCCATTCTCCTCTTGGGATCTTGGGCACGCACGCACACGCGCCCGGTGTGAGTTTTAAGCCACCGGGTCCGGGACGCGAACAGCGGTCGACTACGTGGGAATCCAGCGACATACCATTACGCTAACTGCTGGTTCCCTTTCATTTATTTTTAAAAGTGAGCTTCTTTTTTTTGGATTGGTTTTTACTACAGGGTGCGAGCGCTCACCAGACAGAGAGACACAGAGAGACAGAAAGCGAAAAATCGCCCCCCAGGGGGGATGGCCAGGCCGCAATCCCATCTCCTCCATTCTCCTCTCGGGATCTTGGGCACGCACACACACGCGCCGGCATGAGTTTTAAGCCACCGGGTCCGGGACGCGAACCGCAGTCGACTACATAGCCATTACGCTAACTGCTAGTCCCTAAAGTGAGCTACTTAGACTATTAAGATCGCTCAGTAAAGGTTAACTATTGTAGTAATACTGCAAAGTTAGAGTCGTTTTTATTTTTTCTTTTAAAGAGTTCTACTAAAGCCCCTTAGGGCAGAACTTTGTGGTACTTTCTAGTTTCCCTTTACAGTGTCTGCAAAGCACGATGGCAAACGCTGAGCTCAGAAGGAGATATGAGCTAAGGAAGGATGGGGAGGGGCATAATGCCTATTTTCAGGGCCCTGAGAGATGCCACAGATGTTCAAAAACAAAACTTGATTCTAATAGTTAACCATATAGCAGGGCTGCAAAGGCCTTAACTCCCAGTTCCTTATCATGCATTGCAGGAACCGAGCCCAATTCTCCAGCCACAGCTGCGCACGGCTGCTCCAGGAAGTCCGGGACACACAAGCCGGGCGGCCAGAGCAGGCGGAACCTTCGTCCACGGCTCCAGGTTTCCCACGACTCCACTCGATCGCTACACCAGCACCGAGACGGCATCTCCCTCCCTACCGTTGGGCTCTCCCTTCCGTAGCTTCCGGAGTTTGTGACTACTAATTTCAACCCGACGATTCGTGGGCAGCCCAGGGCTGCCCCAGGCCACCCCCTGCCGGCGCTGGCCAGGCCCGGCAGAGCCGTGCCGCACGCAGCCCAGCGTACCCGCGGGCGCGTGCTCCAGGCGCACGCCGCCCCGCCCCGCCGCCCGTGGCCTTCGCGCGTTGTACTTCCCTGCACCTCCCGGCGCCGCTTCCCCTAGACCCCCGCGCCGTTGGAGGGACCCGGCGGGCCCGAGCGCGCTGTTTGGCAGAGGGAAGCTCTGAGAGACCGGGTCAGCTGGGGAGAAATAGCGGTGGGTAGCAGAGCCAGCTCCGCACGCCCAGGGAGTGGAAGGGAGGAGGAGGCAGAGTTAGGTGAGAGAGCCCGGAGGAAGTGAGCTAGAGTCCGACCCGAGCTCGGGCTCAGGACCCAGCCTCGGCGCCCAGGCCCCCGAGCCCGCGTTACAGCCAATCTAAAGAGGACAGACCAAACACAGGGACGGACCGACCAAGGAGACATGGCTTCACCGTTCCTGCCCGCCGGGGCCACCACTGGCGACAGCGGTGGAGAACTGAGCTCAGGGGATGACTCCTGTGATGCGGAATCTCCGCCGAGCCCCGAGACCGAGGCATCCAGGAGCCTCACAGAGCTGTTTGAGAAGGCTGCCGTGCACCTCCAAGGCCTCATTCAGGTGGCCACCAGGGAGCAGCTCTTGTACCTGTACGCCAGGTACAAGCAGGTAAAGTAGCAGGGAAGAGGTGGATGTGGGCGAGAGACGCGGGGCCTTTTCGTTGCTCCAAAAACAGTGCGAACCTGCATGGTTAATGACTAGGTGTAATGAAATCTGGTGTTTATTGATTGTCCACTGGGAATTTAGCATCACTCTGAACATGGAAAAGATCCGTTTGCTCTTCCCCGAGTCGTATTTATTTAGCTGAACACCGAATAACAGTTTTCTGTGTCTTTGCTGCCTCAATGACCTTGTACTTTACCAGCTTCAGAACCTTCACAAAGTTAAGATTTATCATTTACTGTTGCCAAAGGGCTATATGCAAATAAATATGACAATATTAATAAAAATATTTTGCGATCTAAGAGATTATGATTGTAATAAATAAGGTGGTGCAAAGCAAAATAAAGTATTACTACTTTTATTATTGTGATTTTTTTTTAACCCTAAGTGTTTTTGGCTGAATATGTTTCTCTTAGCTGCCATCATAAAAACTTGAGAGCTAAGTAAACACCAAAAGAAAACCCTCTTGTTTTACAGAAGGGGAAACTGAGGCCCAAAGAGAATAGGCAACTTGCTGAGGGTCACAGGGATACTTCAGTTAGAACTATATAGTAGCTCCTGACTCTGTCTGAGGCTCTGAACTTAACCTGAAATATGGAACTATGTGAGTTATTATAAGACTTAAATTATTGACACAAAACACGTGTACTAGGCAGAGAGCAATAGAGAGACAGAGGGAGACCCCCTCCTCCTCTCATGGGGCATGATCACATTGCAATCCCCTCTCCTCCCCTTCTTCATTCTGTTGGGTTTGGGACACACATGCTAGTGTGCCCAGTGTACCATGAAGAGCCATGTGGGATCTGGCTCCCTTAACCACTGGCCTGCAGGGCTGGCCCTAATATAAGACATTTTAAGTTTATTATATGAGAGTTGTTGGTTAGGTACCAGAAGGAAAAATGATTGCTTTATCGTAATCAAATATTTGTTCAGCATCTTTTGTGTATGAAACTCTTGGATGCTATGCCTCCAGAGAGTGCAAGAAGCAGAAGCATCATGACACTTGTCCTTAGGAGTCTTATGAATGCTTGAGGAGCCTAGCTTTTAAAACATGAAAAATCATTGACAAGAAAGAAGTTAAATAACAGTTCAAGCAAACTCCAGCTCTTTGGAACCCTGGAGGATATGAAGTTCTGGATAAAAGCTTATTATTATTATTTATTTTTGGAGAGGTTTTTTTTGCTATAGTGCATGTGTGCTCTCCAGAAAAACATAGAGAGACAGGGAGACAGAAAACGAGAAACTGCCCCCAGGGTGGATAGCCACGCTGCAGTCCCTTCTTCTCCATTCCTCTCTCGAGATCTTGGGCACTCACGCACATGCGCCTGGTGTGAGTTTAAGCCACTGGGTCTGGAACTCGAACAGCGGTTAACTACATGGGAGTCCAGTGACATAGCCATTATACCATCTGCAGATTCCTATTTGATTAAAAACTTAAAAAAATTTTTTTGTTTCAAGTGAGAAATTACCCCTTCTGGGGTAATGGACATGCCACAATCCCTTCTCCATTTTCCACTTGGGATCCTAAGCATGCATGCACACAGTCCTAGTGTGAGTTTTAAGTCACCTGTTCTGGAACTTGAACTCTTGGTCAGCTACATGGGTGTCCTGTGATGCAGCCATTACACCATCCGCTTACCCTATTAAAAACATTTTAAACATTATTATTATTTTTGCCTCTTGGTATAGTTATGTATTTCTCCCTGTATTTTTTCTTTATTTATTTCTTGCATGAGAGACAGGCATCCCTAAGAGGGTGCTTATGATGTGTTCTACCTTCTGTCCCAGTGTCCAAATCATTGGAATGCATATAGCCTTACGAGCTCTGAGAGTCCTGGGATATGAACCCAGGACCTTTCCCATGTAAGTCCATTTGCTTTACCACTGTACAACCACCTGGCCCCCACTTTATTTTTATGCTGAATATACTGAATAAAGATGAACCTTCTTTTGAAGATATATCACTATTATGGATATCAGTTAATGTGAGTGGGATGATAGCTATAGATACAAATGGTGGAAATTATAGTCAGGCATCACTTAACATGGCAATACTTTCTGAGAAATGTGTTAGTCGGTGATTTTGTTGTATTAATGTCAGAAATGTTTACGCAAACCTAGATTGTACATACTGCATACCTAGGCTATGTGTTACGGCCTATTATCTCATGGGCACACTCCAGCATATGCAGTCCACTGATTGAAACATCTTTGTGCATTACAACTGCAAACTGTTGAATGAAATTGCCCTCTAATTGGCGTTGGAATTAACTTTCTTAAAGAAGTTCCGGATATCTTCTCCTTGGTCATTTACCCTCTTCTAATATTAGAATGTAACTTTTGATTGTTTGGCAGGCATTTGCTGAGCATTGTGCTAGGAACCGTAACATGTCTGATGATTCTCTTGGCAGTATAAGACTTATTTCTCCAAATTCCCTACAGAACATTCTTTTTCTTTCTAGGACATATCTTTATTGTTATTAGGGTCATCATTATCAAACATCTGATTTCTAAGTTGTCAGTGAGCTAGAGTCATCTGTCAGCTGGCATCCCTCATCACTTTATCTAGATAGTCTGAAGGAATAATTGCCCTTATCCTTGAAAGAATTTGATGTTGAGGGCTGGCCCTCTAGTCTAGAAGTTAAGGGAGCTGACTTCCTTTAACTGTGGCTGACCAAACTGAATTCTGGCTTGGCCACTTGAAAAACACCAGATGCATGTGCATTCATGCCCAGAATCCCAACAGAATTGAGAAATGGGAGAAGCAACTATGGTGTGACCATGCCCCATTGGGTGCTTTCTCCCAGTCTTTGTCTTTGTCTTTGTCTTTCAGAGGAATAAGAGTACACTCTGGCAGTTAAAAAACAAAATACAATTTGATGTTAGAGTGTTTAGAGATATTGTATATTGGAAATTAAGATGATGCTTCCCTAGACAGAACATTGAGCCACAGTTTTCATTAGTCATCTCTCCTGACTGTTCTTTTTTTGGGGGAGAGGCTTTCGCTATAGAATGCGTGCACTCACGAGAAAGACAGAGAGAGACAGACAGAAAGCAAGAAATCAGCCCCCAAGAGGGATGGCCATGCTACAATCCCTTCTCCTCCATTCTTCTCTCGGGATCTTGGGCACGCACGCACACGCGCCCGGCATGAATTTAAGCCACTGGGTCTAGGACTCAAACTGCGGTTGACTACATGGGAGCCAGCGACATACCATTACGCCATTTGCTGGTCCCTAAATGTTCTATTTTCAACAGAATTCTGAAGCAGTGTTAAAATTAGTATCTTTGATAGCATAATAAAAGTCTAGTATAACTCCTGAATGTAGATCAAAATTTCTCATAAAAAAACAGTTTTGTAATCAGTAGCACCCTACCTTGTAGGCTGAATAAGGGAAGATCATTGGCGAGAGCATAAAAATAAGCAGAGCTGTGAACCTTATTTTCTCAGGCAGAGCTTCACACGAATGATGTCAGTTTTTTTTTTCAGTTTCAGATAAGCCCATGGCTTCCATATCTTCTTTTAATGAAGTTTCAAAAAGAACAAACCAATTAGTAGTTTTTTGATCTCTCTGTGCAGTAGCCTGTACTCTTGCAGCCAAAGATAATTAATTGATATCTGGGAAAACCGGAGGGCGATGAAAATTTCCAATTTTCCATTTTTTTTTTTAAGAGATTTTTGCTATAGGGTGTGTGCACTTGCCAGAGTGACAAAGATAGAAAGCAAGAAATCATGTCCCGAGGGGAATGGCCATGCCACAATCCCTTCTCCATTCACCTCCTGAGATTTTGGGCACATGCATCCGTCATGAGTTTTAGGCCACTGGGTCTGGGACCCGAACCATGGTCAACTATGTGGGAGTCCAGCTACATAGCCATTACGCCATCTGCTCGTGCCTGTTGTTTTCATTTTATAGGAGCTTTCCCTAGCATATGTGAGGATAGTCAAGATGGCCTCCTACTGTAACTTGGGGACACTTGATTCTCTGTATATGTCACTGGCAGTCTTCGTTGAAATTCTGTTTCAGAGGCACCGAATAAATCCTATATATGTCAGAGAGAACAGAATTTAAGTGTTCTGTCAAAGTGGTAGCTTTTAGACCTATCCATGGTGCTGTCGTCTGCTAAGATCCTGTGTTTCGCTGGCTGAGAGCACTTGGGAGGCTCAGGTTTAATTCTTGGTTCAACCTAAAGTCTGGTGTTTGGCATTTGCCTGTAATTCCAGCACCTTGGGAAGCTGAAGCTGGAGGATTGCAAGCTCAAGGCTGGCCTGTGCAGCATATTGAGACATTGTCTGAAAAAACCAGGCATGGTGGTATGTGCCTATTCCCAGCTACTTTGGAGACTGAAGGAGGAGGGTCACCAAACAGTGAGACCCTGTGTTTAAAAAAAAAAAAAAAAAAAGAAAAAGTGGTACATCTCATACCTTTGTCTCATAGCTTATGATTTCTTTTCTAATGATTTGGAAACTGCTATTTATGATATTCTAAAATCAGTTTAATTTTCTCAGTCCTTGCTGAGCCTAGAACTGTGCTTTGAATTTGGGAATTTTAAAAGCTTCTGTAAGGGCAGCTGGTGGCATGGAGGTAAGGTGCTGGGTCTCACATGGCCAACTCTGTGCTTTGATCCTGGACCCAGCAGCCTGAGAAACAGGCCATATGCCTGCATGCTCAAAATCCCAAGGAGAACAAAGAAGGGGGGATTGCAGTATGACCATCTTCTCTGGGGGGTTGATTTCTCATTTTCTCTTGTCTCTGGTGGATGCATGCCCTATGGCAAAAAAAAAGGAAAAAAGAAAAAGCTTCCGTATTAGGATAAAGGCCCAGCTCCTTTGAAACTTTATCTTCATCTCACCAATTGACCTAGAGGTATGTGGTCTGGGATGGCTCTGCTCATGAGATCACCCCAGACCTTATGTAGCTGAGCCATCCCCTAAGTCAGCAGTTCTCAAATTTTGGTCTGAAGACCCCTGTGCATCTCTGAGGCCTTCCCAGGGGACCTATAAGGTCAAAACTATTTTCATTATACTAAGATACTCTGCCTTTTTCATTGTGATCACCGTGGATAATACTGCTGGTGCTTTAGGCTGAGTCCAGGCAGTGGCAGCGGAAGCGGCAGCGAGCTGTATTAGTAGTCATATTTTACCACCATATACTCAGAGCAAAAGAAACAAAAAACACAAACAGTACCAGCTTCACTTTAAGGCAGTCAAAATGATTTGTTTTATTGAAAATTAAGCCTTGAGTGAAAGTCTTTTAATATTGCATGTGATCCGCATGTACTGCTGCTGCATATCAAATTATGTTGGCTATTTTGATGACTTGCACTGAGTTTCAAACCGAACTATCCATTTTTTTTTTTCCTGTGGAACATAATCTTTTTTTAAAATAAAAACTTCAGACTGTGGACAATATCTGCAAAGAAAGAAAGAAAATCTAAAAACAAGATTACTATGCCGGCAAACTGCTGTCTATTTTTCTAGGTCTTTTGTCTAGGCCATCAATACCTAAAAGAAATGCAAACGTAGGGGCCAGTCCATAGTGCAGCAATGGAACTTAATCTTATTTAACAGGACAACTTGCAGATAAACTATGACTATTCACATTTGTTACCTGGCCAATAGTTTCTTGAGAATGAATGAAGTGAGCCTATTATTTGAAGGAAAACAGTTGAAAGTATGTTTGTTGCCAGTGGTAACATTTGAACCTTCAAGTGAGAATTAGAAGTTTGAAGCATCCATATCTGTCACCATCAGCTTGACAGTATGCTTAAAAATTTTTTGATGAGGTAAGTGGTGAAAATAATGAATATAAACTTTTGCTATTATAAAGAAAATAGCTTAACATTTGGAAAATCTATATAACCCAGTGAACTGTGTTTTCTTTCTTTTTTTAAAAAAAGATTTATTTTATTTATCTTTGTTTATTATTTTTTAATTTGACCAGAGAGATAGAGGGAAAGTGAGAAGACAAGCCACCTGTTCTGGGACTCAAACCATGGTTGACCATGTGGAGTCCAGCAACCGCCACTCCCCTTGCCAGTCCCTGTGACTCGC
>NW_006159534.1:2325920-2330047 GCF_000334495.1 Tupaia belangeri chinensis | reverse complement strand
AAAAGATCCATTTAAATTACAAGTCAGACTAGTGAATTTCAGCTTAACAGTTTGACAAATTCACTGATGTGAGTTCAGATTCTGCAGTGCAGCCAATCTTGATTTACTGCTTGTCAGCTCAATAGCACAACAGTTAGGGCTTAGGGAGCCAAGTCTCAGGAGGTAACTGTAGTTAGTCCCAGCCCCAGTGGCTTGACAAATGTTACAGGCATTGGTGTGTGCCTGCCCCAAATCCTGACCGGATGGGGAACTGGAGGGAGGATTGTGGTGTGACCCAAGCCCATTTGGGATGCTTTCTCTTTCTGGCTAGCACATGAGCCCTCTGGTAAAACAAAATAAAAAACCACGTGTTGAATTTTGGTGTCATATCAAAGAAGAATATCCACAATTATCTGAAGATGCTACTAAAATACTACTCTTTTCCAACTTGAATGAAGTCGAATTTTTTGTATATTTCAACCAAAGCAACTTAATATAATAGGTTAGTTGCAGAAATAAGATATGAAAGTAGAGCTGCCTTTTACTAAGCCAGACATTAAAGAGATGTACAGAATGTAAAAAGCTGCTTTTCTCACTGAATTTTAAAATTTAGAATATGTAGTTCCTTTTCACAAAATTTTGTTACTTATGTTAACTTATAATGGGTTTATGACTGTTATTTTAAAATGAGTTAATACAGACTTTAACCGTCTCAGTTTTCATTTCTGATATGGTGAATAATGATAGATACAATCCACATAAACAAAAGCTTTGTGGGGTCTTAATTTCTAAGAGCATAAGGAGATCATAAGACCTTGTTTGAGAACTGCTAACCCAAGTTCTTTGTCATTACAGAAGTTGGCTCACTATCACCACATACATATTCTAGCCAGGGCAAAGGGAAAGGGGAAGACAGACCTCTATTTTTTAATTTTTATTTTTTAGAGAAATTTTAGCTATAGGGTGTGTATGCTTTCCTGAGATACAGAGAGAGACAGAGAGAGCGAGAAATCACCCCCAAGGGTGTGTGGCCATGCCGCAATCCCTTCTCCTCCATTCTCGGGGTTTGGGGCAGACATGGACACGTGCCTGGCATGAGTTTTAAGCCTCTAGGTCTGGGACTCGAATGTGGTTGACTGTGTGGGAGTCCAGGACATAATCGTTAGGCCATTTGCTTTTCCTGGGCCTCTTGTTTTAAGGAAGATATTTATTGGGTTATCAGAAAAGTCATGACGTACTTTTTTATGTTATACTATGCAAAAATGCATCATGACTCTTCCAACCCAATATATCACTTTTGCACACATCCAATCACCAGAACCTAGGCAGAAGCTGCATGGCCACATATAGTTTGTCTTGATAGCCATCTGTCCAGCTGAGACTTCTTTTACTATAGGAGAACTGGAGAACCAGTACTGGCATTTCTATCTCCCATTGCTTGGTCTGGACAAAAACCAAAAGTAATAACTGCTATTTTTATGATGTCTTACAGTTTGTATAGTTTCTCATTTCATATCTCTAAAACTGGTAGTTTCTAGGTTCAAAGCTTAAATAGTAATCCAGGATTTACTAATGTATAAAGCGAGATAACCCTTTTTTTATTTTTTGGTAGAGGTTTTCACTATAGGGCACGTGCGCTCGCCAGGCAGACAGAGAGAGACAGAGAGACAGAAAGCGAGAAATCACCCCCCAGGGGGGATGGTCATGCCGCAATCCCTTCTCCTCCATTCTCCTCTTGGGATCTTGGGCACACACACACACATGCGCCCAGCGTGAGTTTTAAGCCACTAGGTCCAGGACGCGAACCGCGGTCGACTACGTGGGAGTCCAGCGACATAGCCATTACGCTAACTGCTGGTTCCCCCTTTTGAGCTTCTCTGTCCTCATTGTAAAAAGAGTTTGTATGACATACCTCACTTGTGTATTATTTGAGATCATGTATATGAAGCTTTTGGTCCATGGTGATTTTACATGAAAGGGATGCTTCTCACCCATTCTTCTCTCCTAACAGGGCCACTCCTGTATAAATATACATTTTATTAATAGTGACAAGGCCTTGTGATTAGTTGCTAAGCAAATGATAGATAATTGTTATGAATTCAGAGGTGGGCGAGATCAAATTAGACTGAAATAGTTATTAGCATCTGAACTTTTGAGTGCAGCTGGAAGGTAGTCATTTTGAAAAGCTGCCGGGTCTGGGACTCAAACTGCATGGGAGTCCAGCAACATAGCAATTACACTAACTGCTGGTCCTCATTTTTTTTTTTTTTCAAATTGAAAAACAAAGAGATTTTTCCTATAGGGTGCACTGGCTCACCAGAGAGACAGAGATGGGGAGTGAGAGATCACTCCCCAGGGGGGATGACCACAGTGCAATTCCTTCTCCTTCATTCTCCTCTGGGGTTTTGGGCATGCATGCGTAGTCTGAGTTTGAAGCCTCTGGGTCTAAAAATCAAACTGCAGTTGACTACATGGGTGTCCAACGACATAACCATTATGCCATCTGCTGGCCCAAAGTTATCTTTATTTTGAAAGACATATCTCCTGTGGCATGGCAGTCACCATGGTTTAGAACAGCACACTTTATCCTGGAATTTTTGAAAGTTAAAATACTAGAAACATTTCAACAATCAACATGAAAAAATATGAATTCTGTTAAACCGATCTTTAAAGCTTATTAATTGTGAGTTTAAAAAATACTTCTATATTATAAATGATAATAAAGATGACATAATTTATAATTTATCTGTGTATAATTTGTGTACTAAAGAATGTGACTGTTGGGGACCAGCAGGTGGCATGGTGATTAAGGGGCTGGATACTCCCACATGGCTGCCCACAGTTCGAGTCCTGGACCTGGTAGCTTGCTTTCTCACTTCCCCTCTTTCTCTCTCTCTCTCTCTTTCTGTGTCTCTCTCTGTCAAATTAAAAAAAAATGAATAAATAAATAAAATTTAATAAATATTAAAAAAAGAATGTGACTGTCATATGTCTTTTGTATTACAGTGTTAATTGCAGTTGGTTTATGCAGTAAGCTAAAGCAGCCTGTATTTGTTTATATATTTTTTTCTATTTGCCACAAGGTGCATGTACTTGCTGAGAAAGACAGAAAAGAGAGAGAGAGGAAGAGAAGATAAGAAAGCACCCTCCATGCAGTCCCTTCTCCATTTCTCCCTTTGGGACTCGGGATGTTCACAAATGGAACTGATGTGTTTCTCAAGCCACCACGTCCAGGACTTGAACTACACAGTCGGCCATGTGGGATCCAGCTGCCTTAACCACCATGCCACCAGCTAGCCCAGCAGCTTGTATTTAAAATTTGGTTGATTTGGATTTTTTTGTTTGTTTTTGCAAAAATGTTAATTCTATAAATATGCAAATATTTTCTGTTTTACAATTACTAAATAGTATAAACCTCTACATTTGAAAAAAAAAAGTTTCTCAGACATTTCTCTGAAAAATAAGTTCTTGATTTTTTTATCCCCTTCATTCAGGTCAAAGTTGGAAATTGTAATACCCCTAAGCCAAGCTTCTTTGATTTCGAAGGAAAGCAAAAATGGTAAGAAATTTTTGGAATTTTTTTTTTTTTTAAGTTTATTCATTTCTTCCTTGAGAAAAAGACAGAAAGACAGGCACCCTCAGCAGAGTCTTCTCACCATAGTCCACTGTAGTTTCAGCTGGCCTGCATCGTGGATAGGGATGTGCTGCACGCACTCTGCGTGTTCTGGAGTCCTGGGATGCAAACCTTCTCTTGTGGGTCCAATTGGGTTACCACTGCATCACCACCTAGCCCCAGAAATTCTTAAAATCCTTAATGAGTTTGTTGTAAATGGTCTAGGTATTTGGGAATTAGAAAGGAGTGAGTAGATTAAAGAATTATTTTTATATTAATCTCTACTTTATACTGTACTAAGGGCTGGTAATTGGGAAAGGGATTAAAAGAATCTCCTTTTAGCTAAGTCTCCTACAGGATTCTTATGCCGTGATGTTGGCTGTAAGTTGTTCACCACAGACGTCTGTTTCTTATGTATGAACACATGAGAGACTAACCATAACAGCTGTTGCTAGAGATTTCCCTTTCCTACCATATAGCCTCTGGTGGTTCTCTACTTCCCTCTGGAGAGATCTTTGAAAGGCCAAGAAGATGG
>NW_006159534.1:2319594-2325904 GCF_000334495.1 Tupaia belangeri chinensis | reverse complement strand
GATACAGTCCCATGTTTTCAATCTTCTCTCCTACCCCAATCATATCTGTCTTGTCTTATTGGACTCTTTTGCTTCTTTCCTACCACACTACAGTAAAGTACTTATAGTGATCTTGTGGGAAGGAGGAGGAAAAATAAAAACCAGGTACTGAGTTTATTTTTCTTTGAATACATTAAAAAAAAAAGATATACTCTCCCATTCTTTTTTCCTACCCCAATCATATCTGTCTTGTCTTATTGGACTCTTTTGCTTCTTTCCTACCACACTACAGTAAAGTACTTATAGTGATCTTGTGGGAAGGAGGAGGAAAAATAAAAACCAGGTACTGAGTTTATTTTTCTTTGAATACATTAAAAAAAAAAGATATACTCTCCCATTCTTTTTTACATATAGGCTTTGAATACATTAAAAAAAAAGATATACTCTCCCATTCTTTTTTTACATATAGAGGTTTTATCTTATTATTTGTGAAGCTTTATTATTATTATTATTTTTTACCATGTCTAAGTGAAAAAAGAGAAATTACATACAGTAGGAAGCCTCAGTTATAGGAGAGAAGATTTGGAAACATCAGCCCTGGACTTAGAAGTATAATGGTAGGGGACCAGCCGTTGGCGTAATGGCTATGTTGCTGGACTCCCATGTGGTTGCTCGGGGTTCAGATCCCGGACCCAGTGGCTTAAACCCATGCCGGGTGCATGTGCGTGCATGCCCAAGTTCTCGAGAGAAGAATGGAGAAGGGATTGCGGTGTGGCCATCCCCCCGGAGGATGATTTCTTGCTTTCTATCTCTCTTTCTGGTGAACGCACACACCCTATTGCAAAAGCCTCTCAAAAAAGAAAAAAAAAGTATAGAAGGTAGATTTAAAAACAGATAAAATACGGATGGTAAAGAATGGGAGTAGTAAAAGATGGGTTCTGACTTTATATTCTATAATAGTACCATCGTGTGCAAAATGTGGTCCCCTGGACACGTTTTCTGTCTGCCAGCTGTTTGTTACCCAGCTGAAAGGAGATGCAGAGCTTGCCTCGAATGTAAATCACTTATGTCACCTTCCACTCTGTTAGTACAGCAGACATTTGTTTGTATGACGTTCTCAGTAAAGGAAGCAGATTTGTATTCTGGTGCAGGTTTTCTTTGCTCTTGATAATGAACAGTTCTCTGATATTTTATTACTGTTCTCCCTATTTTTTTGTTTTAATTTATGAAATTTAATCACATCACCATTATTTGTTTCCCATGCTTTACTTGTTTCTGTTGTTTTCAGCAATTTTAAAAAGTTTAGATTTTTTTAGCCACTATAATCAGGCAAGAATCATTGACAAATAATTCCTGACATCTAGCATTCATTGACATCTAATGCTAAAGCATTAGATGAAAATCTTTTGGGGAATGATATTTACGCAGTCTGACCCACAGTTTACTTATTCATTATGAAGGAGAAATCTGGAAGGTATTACCTTTACCAAGTCATCAGTCTTCTTGGTAATGGGACAGACTGGCATCACATGCACCCAGTATGATGCACTGTAAAGGACAGGCCACCTGTTGCTCCTGCTGACCTAATCATGGTTATCGTGTTTGGCAAGAATATAATTCAGATGAGGAAACGATCAGACAAATCTAAATTGGGGATAGCTCATAAAACAGATGGTTTGGATTAAAAATATGTCAGTATCATGGAAGACAAAAAAGGCTAAATACAGATCTGTGAAACTCAGTGCTCTGTATAAATCTTGATTGACTTCTAGTCTGGAAGAAGAAAGCCATAAAAGTCATTACTGGGACAATCAGAGAAATGCGAATATATAGTCTTGATATTATGCAGTAGCATCGATGCTAAATTTCCTGAGTTTAATATAAGCTGGTAGGCTTAGGGGTGAAGTGTTATATATAAGTAACTCTCAAGAATGTCAGTAAAAATTAATTCAGAAAACTTTAGAAATATGTTCTATTCATCATAGGGGCAGGAAGATAGGGACAAAACTGTGGGACTGAGTTCAGTTTTACAGTAGATCAGGGAAATAGAGAAACCCTGGTTAGAAATAGAAAGAATTGGCAGAGAAAAACCAGGGAGGCTTGTCCTGGCAGCCAGCAGAAAAAAGAAAATGACCCTAAAGATTTCTTGTGGCTCAGATGTTACCCCTGGTACTTATACTGTAGAAAGCCCCTGCATTCTTACTCATTAGTATTCCTTTATCTGCCTGATCACGCCTCCCTTTTTAAAAAAGAATAATTTATTTAATTCAATTATTATTCCCCTTTGTTTGGAGAGATTTTTTACTACAGGGCATATGCATTCACCTGGAAAGATAGAGAGACAGAAAGTGAGAAATCACTCCCAAGAGGATGGCCACACCACAATCCCTTCTCCATTTTCCTCGTGGCATTTTGGGCATGCACACACACGCACCCAACGTGAGTTTCTAGCTACTGGGTCTGGGACTCAAACTGCAGTCAGTCATGTTAGAGTCCAGCACCTTAACCACTATGGCACCTGCTGGTCCCCCACCCATCCCTTTTAAAGTCTCTGACCAAAGCCTCAGGATTAGCTACTAATAGCTTATAGATGAGATAACAGAAGGGTAAGGGGAATTTCTCACATATTAAATAAGAAGCTTTACACATAACCCAGGGGTTATTGTTCTTTTATGTTATGATTAGTTCCCATAGTACAGAAGTGCCATAAGCACAATTAATTCATAAGTTGGGAACTCCCTCTTTTGGCTTATAGATGATAAATCCTCAACGGGGTGGCAATTGGGATATAAGGAGTGGTAAAATCTTATATTACAGTGGTTGTGGTCTTCCAGAATTTAGCATGTATGCAGAATATCTGTGTTACTAAAATTTCATGGAGGAGGGCTAAGAGGGAAAAACGTCTTTAAGCTCCGAGGTAGAGCAGTAAGGTCTGTACTGCTGTCGACCAGGGTACGTGTGAAGAGAGAGACCTCCTCCTCCACCCATAGCTTATTATCTCCGTATCTCAGACCCTTGAGATGTGTGAATACATTTTCTAATAGAAAGAAATACGCTGTTTCTGTTATTTACATAGTTAATGACGGGTCGTTTTGAATTTCTGTACTATAGGGAAGCCTGGAAAGCACTTGGTGATTCAAGCCCCAGCCAGGCAATGCAGGAATACATTGCACTGGTTAGAAAATTAGATCCAGCTTGGAATCCTCAGGTAAGACTTAACATTTATAATTAATACTTTCCAAAAATCGTTTTTCTTTCAAATAAGTTTGATTTATTTATTTAGAGAGCTTTTTGCTATAGGGTGTGTGCATTTGCCAGAGAGAGTCATAAAGTGAAACATCTCCCCCTGGAGGGATGGCCATGCCACAGTCCCTTCTCCTCCATTCTCCTCTTGAGATTTTGGGTACATGTGCGCACATGCCTGTCACATATTTCAAGCCACTGGGTCTGGGCTCACACTACAGTTGGCCACATGGGAGTCGAGCACTGTAACCACTGCACCACCTGTTGGCCCTCAGATAAGTTTTTTAAACTAAGCTGAGGCCTAAGTAACTTTTTAAAGTTTTACTTTCTCAAAAAGTAAAAGGATTTTGAAGTTACTGCATTTTTTTTTTTTCCTTGCCTGGTATATTTTTGAAGAACATAAGCCTGTCATTTTGTAGCATGTCCTTCATTTTGGGTTTGTCTGATGTTCCCTTGTAATTAGATTCACACTATCTGTTTTTAGGAAGGATACCACAGAATCATGTCCTTTTTAATACCAGGAGGTACACGAGGTCACTTTGTCCCGCTACTGGTGATGTCGGTGTTGCTCACTTGGTTAAGGTGTCTGCCAGATAGCTCTACTGTTACGTTCCTATCCCCCTGTAATAAATGAGTCATTTGTGGGGAGACGCTTTGAGACTATGTGAAATCCTTTTCCTGGTCATACTTCACCCACTAGTTTTAACTTTCATTAACGATTTCTTAACTCTGCTATTTCTTCTGCATTTGTTATTATTTAGCATTCTTCTATAAGAATGCGCTTTACCTTCCCCCCCGCCCCCCGTTATTTATATATTCATTGTCAAAAACTGTGAAAGGTCTGAGATTTTTACTGTATTTGTAAGCTAATAAGTTAGCCTGTTACTGTTTCTTACGTGCTGGCAGAAGGTACAAGACTCCTGGGTCAGAGCCAGAAAACTTTATTATTCACGGCTTGGCAAACTGCATGAGCTTCATTTGGTTTGCGTCAACTTCTCACTCTCCAGCCCCGCAAGGACAACGCAGGTGGGCCTCGTCGGACTCCTGCAGATGCAGTGAGTGTGCTGTAGGTTGTGTACTGAGCTATGGGGTATTTGCCACTTTTATAGCAGGTGGAGGCAAGCCTGCTCTTTGTCAGGGGTTGGAGAGATATACCTCATCTCTGAGGCTGCTTGCTGCACACACAGCAGCAAGCCGAGAAATGACCCGAGTGAAGCATGGTCAGGGCTGGGTATACTGAGCAAGACTGAAGGGACATTCAGGCCCCATGGTGTATTGCCTCTCCTGGCATCCATGTACTTAGATCAGTGTAGACTCGGATTTCTATTCCATTTAGTGGGGTATAATTCATTAATACCATTATTTATGTGGTCACTTCAAGATAGTTTTTGTGTCCTTTTGATATGTCCCCATCATTCTTTGATCTTCTTTTATGTTTTTATTTTTACTTTCTGGCACGTGGTGTTCCAAGCTCTGTCAGTTCCTAGTACTGCTGAAATGAAGTACCACGAACTGGTACTTCGTTGACTTAAAACAATAGAAATTTATTCTCTCGGGACCAGCAGTTAGCGTAATGGCTATGTCACTGGACTCCCACATAGTCGACCACGGTTCAACTCATGCTGGGTGCGTGTGTGTGCGTGCCCAAGATCCCGAGAGGAGAATGGAAGGAGAAGGGATTGCGGCGTGGCCATCCCCCCTGGGGGGTGATTTCTCGCTTTCTGTCTCTCTGTCTCTCTCTGTCTGTCTGGTGAGCACATGCACCCTATAGCAAAAGCCTCTCCAAAAAAAGAAAAAAAAATTTATTCTCTCACAATTTTGGAGGCTGGAAATCTGAAATCCCTTTGTAGATTGTGGGGGAGAATCCTTCCTTCTAGCTTTCGGTGTCCCCTGGCATTCTTTGGCTTTGGCAGCCTAACTTCAGTTCCTGCTTCTATCTCTGTACCCAAATTTCCTTCTTTCTCTTGGAAAGACACCAGTCATTGGATGCAGGGCCACTCTAATCTGTTATGGCCTTTTTTTTATTTTTTAGAGAGGTTTTTGCTATAGGGCAAAGAGACAGAAAGCGAGAAATCACCACCTGGGGTGATGGCCATGCTGCAATCCCTTCTCCTCCATTCTTCTCTCGGAATCTTGGGCACGGACGCACACGTGCCCGGCATGAGTTTTAAGCTACGGGTCCGGGACACGAATCTTGGTCGACTGCGTGGGAGTCCAGCGACATAGACATTACGCTAACTGCTGGTGAGATTTTTACTGTATTTGTAAGCTAATAAGTTAGCCTGTTACTGTTTCTTACGTGCTGGCAGAAGGTACATCACTCCTGGGTCAGAGCCAGAAAACTTTATTATTCACGGCTTGGCAAACTGCATGAGCTTCATTTGGTTTGCGTCAACTTCTCACTCTCCAGCCCCGCAAGGACAACGCAGGTGGGCCTCGTCGGACTCCTGCAGATGCAGTGAGTGTGCTGTAGGTTGTGTACTGAGCTATGGGGTATTTGCCACTTTTATAGCAGGTGGAGGCAAGCCTGCTCTTTGTCAGGGGTTGGAGAGATATACCTCATCTCTGAGGCTGCTTGCTGCACACACAGCAGCAAGCCGAGAAATGACCCGAGTGAAGCATGGTCAGGGCTGGGTATACTGAGCAAGACTGAAGGGACATTCAGGCCCCATGGTGTATTGCTTCTCCTGGCATCCATGTACTTAGATCAGTGTAGACTCGGATTTCTGTTCCATTTAGTGGGGTATAATTCATTAATACCATTATTTATGTGGTCACTTCAAGATAGTTTTTGTGTCCTTTTGATATGTCCCCATCATTCTTTGATCTTCTTTTATGTTTTTATTTTTACTTTCTGGCACGTGGTGTTCCAAGCTCTGTCAGTTCCTAGTACTGCTGAAATGAAGTACCACGAACTGGTACTTCGTTGACTTAAAACAATAGAAATTTATTCTCTCGGGACCAGCAGTTAGCGTAATGGCTATGTCACTGGACTCCCACATAGTCGACCACGGTTCAACTCATGCTGGGTGCGTGTGTGTGCGTGCCCAAGATCCCGAGAGGAGAATGGAAGGAGAAGGGATTGCGG
>NW_006159534.1:2296446-2319572 GCF_000334495.1 Tupaia belangeri chinensis | reverse complement strand
TGATTTCTCGCTTTCTGTCTCTCTGTCTCTCTCTGTCTGTCTGGTGAGCACATGCACCCTATAGCAAAAGCCTCTCCAAAAAAAGAAAAAAAAATTTATTCTCTCACAATTTTGGAGGCTGGAAATCTGAAATCCCTTTGTAGATTGTGGGGGAGAATCCTTCCTTCTAGCTTTCGGTGTCCCCTGGCATTCTTTGGCTTTGGCAGCCTAACTTCAGTTCCTGCTTCTATCTCTGTACCCAAATTTCCTTCTTTCTCTTGGAAAGACACCAGT
The DNA here is from genome assembly GCF_000334495.1 of Tupaia belangeri chinensis. Classification (NCBI taxonomy): domain Eukaryota; kingdom Metazoa; phylum Chordata; class Mammalia; order Scandentia; family Tupaiidae; genus Tupaia; species Tupaia belangeri. Next base: position 2,319,299 of record NW_006159534.1, on the reverse strand, counting down.
CATTGGATGCAGGGCCACTCTAATCTGTTATGGCCTTTTTTTTATTTTTGGAGAGGTTTTTGCTATAGGGCGCGTGCGCTCGCCAGACAGACAGAGACAGAGAGACAGAAAGCGAGAAATCACCCCCCAGGGGGGATAGTTACGCTGCAGTCCCTTCTCCTCCATTCTCCTCTCAGGATCTTGGGCACACACTCACACGTGCCTAGTGTGAGTTTTAGCTACCGTGTCCGGGACTTGAACCACGGTTGACTACATGGCCATTACGCCACCTGCTGGTCCCAGTATGACCTCATTTTAACTTACATCTGCAAAGATCCCATTTCCAAGTAAGGTTTCTTCAGAGGTACATGAGATTAGGGCGTGGATATATCTTTTTAGGGGATAGTTTATCCCACTACATAGGCTCATCTGATGATTTCGCCGTCCTGGACCTGGATTCAGCACTTTCCCTCTGGTTCCTTTTAGTGAAGAATGATATTTAGAAACTAAGGTCTGATATGCTCCTTGCTACTGGCTGTCATTGATTCTAGGTCCTCTTAGCAGACAAACTTAAATAATACATTTATTCAAATATATGTATACAGATACATGCACACAAGCACTTCTGTGTACACACAGATGTCATCATAGACATACAGATATATGTCATTATAGGTAACTTTTACACATACATATCTATATCAATATTTATGTATTTGTCTACTTTTATTTAAAAAACTAATACAAGTTCATATTGGTACCTCTGACTCTAACCTGATACATTCTTGTCATCCCTCTTTCCACATTTGTCACTCTGTTTTCCAGTAGACCCTGGCTCCCAGTCTTCTCAGTATATTTACTCATTCGCTCAAGCCTAGAGTACACAGAAACTAGTTTCAGAATTGTTAACTTGTACCACTGTGAAAAGCAAGTTTACTAACTAAAAGTCTGTGTAGGAGTCTTGTTTTAGGTAAAATTTATATAAAGCAAAATGCACAGATCTTAAGTGTTTAACACAATGAGTTTTTTTTTAAAGAATTATTTATTTAATTTGATTTATTCATTCATTTATTTTAATTTGGCCAGAGAGAGACACAGAGAAAGAGAGAGAGGGAGAGTGAGAAAGGAAGCCACCAGGTCCAGGACTCGAACTGTGGTCCACCATGTGGGAGTGTCCAGCACCTTAACCACCACGCCACCTGCTGGTCCCGACACAATGAGTTTTGGCAAATATGCAAGGCAGAAAAACTTGGGTAAAATTAGAAGATGACTGCATCCCGGTTACCTTGTTTTTTTAATTTTTATTTATTTATTTATTCATTTTTATTGCTATTTAATTGACTCATTGTTCACTTGAGAGCTTAAGATTCTTTTTAATGTGAATGCCCTGAACCATGAAGTAACCTTGTTCCTAAGTGGCTGCCTCCTTTGTAAATAAGTAACGCTGCAATGCAAAGCAGGGCTGTGAAAGTAATTTTAATGTAGTTTCTGTTCTGGACTGGAAGATAGGTTTTCATAGCCCGATAAATAGTAACAGTTTTAGAAGAGGACATTTTTCAGCCTAAATAATTAGATATATTTTTAATTGCCAGAGGGCACATGTGCTCACTGGAGAGAGAGAGAGAGAGAAAGAGGGAAAAAGCACTCTTCAATGGGGTATGGTCATCCCTTCTCCACCACTTGTCTTAGGGAGCTTATAGTATGACAGAGATAAGTAATAAAATAAACAAGTTGGGACCAGCAGATGGTGTAATGGTTATGTCGCTGAACTCCCTTGTTGTTGACTGCAGTTTGAGTCCTGGACCTGGTGGCATAAAACTCATACTGTGTGTGTATGTATGTGTGTGTGTGTGTTTGTGTGTGTGTGCATGCCCGAGACCCCCCAGAGGAGAATGGAGGAGAAGGGATTGTGGCATGGCCATCCCCTCTGGGGAGTGATTTCTTGCTTTCTGTCTCTCTGGCAAGCACACGCACCCTATAGCAAAAATCTCTCTCAAAAGTACATGTTACAGTGTATTAGTACATATTATAGTGTATTAGAGAGTGATCAAGAGTAAGGAGAGATGGGAACCAGCAGTTAGTGTAATGGCTATGTCGCTGGACTCCCACGTAGTCGACCACGGTTCGCGTCTCAGACCCGGTGGCTTAAATCTCACGCCGGGCGCGTGTGCGTGCGTGCCCAAGATCCTGAGAGGAGAATGGAGGAGAAGGGATTGCGGCGTGACCATCCCCCCTGGGGGGTGATTTCTCGCTTTCTGTCTCTATGTCTCTGTCTGTCTGGCGAGCGCACGCGCCCTATAGCGAAAACCTCTCCAAAAAAAAAAAAAAAGAGTAAGGAGAGAAAGGGGAGAAGGAGGTGGGACTGCATTCTTAAAGTCACGGGAGGCTCACGGAAGTGGTGACATGGAGAATAGATTTGAAAGAAGTGAAAGAGTGAGTCCTATCGGAGAGACGCTTGAGGTAGAGGGGCAGCCAGTGCGGCTCTGTGAGGCAGGATCTGTGATTCAGAAAGTGCAGTGAGATCGACTCGCTGTATATGAGGGTGAGGGGCGGGAAGAAGGAAATGAAGTAAGGCTGGGTACATGGCAGGTGCCAGGATTATGGCTTTCATGAAAAGAGAAATATACTCTGATTTTAAACTTAAAAAAATATATAGATGTTCCTCTACATTGTCCAAAAATTATATTTTAATGAAACTAATACAGAAATATGGAAATGATTTAAATAGCACGAAGCACTATAAAATGAAATTTAAATTTTGCTATGGGGTACATGCACTTACTAGGGTGAGAGACCTAGAGAAAGAGATAAAGTGAGAAAGTACCCTCTAGAGAGGATGGCCACGCCGTAATTACTTCTCCATTCTCCTCCATACCTTCCATTTTGGGCATGCACACACAACTCCTGGCTTGTTTTTACAGCCACTGGGTCTGAGACTTGAACCGTGCCATGTGGGTTCTAGCCACTACCACCACACCACCAGCGGATCCTAAAGTGAAACTTCAAAAAGTCCTTTCTACTACAAGTCCAATACTCATTTAGTCTCACTTTCTAGAACTATCTTTCCACTTGTGTTTTTGTAGTTCTGCAGAATTATTTCCATAACTCTTAACTGTAAAATCTTTCTTTTTTACAAAAGGGTTCTTTTTTCTTTTTCTTTTTTTTTGCTATAGGGCACTTGCGCTTGCCATAAAGATAGAGACAGAAAGTAAGAAATCACCCCTAGAGGGGATGACCACACCGCAATCCCTTCTCTTCCATTCTCCCCTCAGGATCTTGGGCACGCACGCACACACGCTCGGCATGAGTTTAAGCCGCCAGGTCCGGGACTTGAACGACGGTCGACTACATAGTAGTCCAGCGACATAGCCATTACGCTATCTGCTGGTCCCCAAAAAAGGGTTCTCTGTAAATTGAACACTTACCTATCTGACATCTAGATGATGGTAACCAGGAATAGTTCCTGCAATTTCTCCCTGCCGGGTACCTCCATTTCTATTCACACCTTGTAAAAACCTTGTGTGACCACCAGAGGGAGCAAAGTTCATTGTAAATAAGATAGAATTTTATTCTCAGGAATTTCTAGGGCTTCCTGTGTATTTCAGTGGTATTATTAATACCTTGGTTTTCACTGACCATCTATTGCTTTACCTTTTTGTCGTTGATGTTTTTGACTTAGGAAGTCTTTAAAACCTTTATGGGATCTTGTTAGTAACTTCATTTCTCTTCACTTTGCTGGTCTGGTGACTGATACTTACATCCGTTGTATTATATTTGTGTATTGTCCATAAAGATAAAGAGCATTGAGGGACTAGCAGTTGGCGTAATGGCTATGTCACTGGACTCTCATGTAGTCGACTGCGGTTTGAGTCCTGGATCCGGTGGCTTAAACTCCCACCACACACATGTGCATGCGGGCCCAAGATCCTGAGAAGAGAATGGAGAAGGGATTGCACCAAAAAAACCCCCTCATCCCCCGGGGGATGAGGGGGATGCGCTTTCTGGCAAGCGCATGCGCCCTATATAGCAAAAACCTCTCCAAAAAAACAAAAAAGATAAAAAGCATTGATGGGAGAACTGATTATCTCTTTTGTTCCAGTCACCAAATAAGTGGTTATCTATCTGTTCAGTAACCATCTAGCTTTTTGTAAAACTTGCTACTCTTTTACTTATAAAAATTCACTGAAAGATAAATTCATACTCATAGTGGAAGGCATCACTGTGTGACCATCCGTCCCGGGGAGTGACTTTTCACTTTTTGTTTTTCAGTCTCTTTCCAACAAGCATACACACACTAGAGCAAAACCTAAAAAAAAAGTGAAATGTTGGGGCAAGCTGGTAGTATGGTGGTTAGGTAGCTGGATCCCACAAGACTGACTGAGTAGTTCAAGTCCTGGACCTGGTGGCTTGAAAAAAACACAGCAAGCACATGCGTGGGTGTGTGCAAAATCCCAAGGAGAGTGAAGGAGAAAGGATTGTGGCATGGTCATCCCCGACCCCAGTGTGGGGAGGTGATTTCTCACTCTCTTTCTCTGTCTTTTTCTGGCCAGTACAGGCTCCCTATAGCTCTATAGGAAAAACCTTTAAAAATAAGTAAATAAATAAAGTGAAATGTCTTCATGGGCCCTGCCGCTTACACAAAGGCACGAAGGGGGTCATGACTCCTATGTGGGAGTCATGAGACTGTGATGTACAGCGAAGTGCACTGTGGCTCCAGCTAGTTATTGCTGTAGATGCCCACTGGGGCCAGATCTGATACGAAATCTCGGTGGTGGGAAATCTTCAGAGTTTGAAATGTTGGCAATTAGACTTTTTTTTTTTTTTTTCTCCTTGCAAAGATAAAGTTACAGTGAGCCGGATCAAGCACATGTATAGGCCATGTTCAGCTTGAACTCGACTCTTTTTTTGACTTGTAGTTTCATGTGCCGAACATGCGCTGAGCGATTCTACCTCAGGGTTACAGTGGCACTTAGAACTCAGCAAGTCCAAAGCAGAATGCACCGCCTCCCATCTCTTCCCCTGCCTTCAGCTGTTTTCTGCTCCTTTATCTACTATTCGATGGTTCTGCCGTACACCCCATTGGTTGAAGTGAATAGCCTAGAGTCATCATCCCAGTGTCTCCCTATCACTGCTTAGTGGCCCGTTCAGGTAGTTACCAACTCAACCCTCCTAAATATTATTCAGTTATCACTTTCTGTACTCGATTTTTCCTACTTAGTGTATCACCCTCACTCGCTAAGGCTGTTGCAGTACCTCCTGAGTGCTCTTATTTTGAGCCTGGTCCTTCTCCATTCTGTCTTCCACATCACTTCTACAGTAAAGTAAAACGACTAATCTGAATATATACTTGACCATGTTTTCCCCATTTAAAAGTGGTTCCAGAGGCCAGAAGGTGGTACAGTGGTGAAATGTGACACGTTGCGAGACCGACCAGCATGGAAAAGCTCTCAGTTCATGTCCAGAGGCTTCCCTGAGCACGCCAGGCACGTGTGTGCTGGTGATTCAGGGCTGGCTGAAGCTGGAGGTGGATGGCAGTATCAAGACCCTGGTGGGGTGCTGTCTCTCTCTGTGTCACTCATGGAAGAAATAAATACAGATTTTAAAAAGTGTTTCCCTTTTATTTATAAACTAGGTTAGTATGGCATATATGTCCACCATAATCTGGTTTATATCCATGCTAAGTTTCACCCTATCTCTCGTCATCTTTTTTTTTTAAAGAATTATTTATTTATATTTATTATTATTATTAATTTGACCAGAGAGAGACAGAAGGAGAGGGAAAGTGAGAAAGCAAGACTTCAGGTTCAAGACTTGAACGTGGTCAGTCATGTGGGAGTCCATGACTGACCATGTGCTTTATTTATGAAGAGCACCTGTGTGCACACGCGAGCGTGAGAGAGAGATGAACATCTTCCAGGGTCTGGTCACGCCTCTTTCTCCAGTCCCCCAGCCTTGGGTACATGTGCACATCCCTGGCTGACTGGACCAGGAATTTGATCTGGAGTGGCTCTGTGAGATCAGGCTTCTCGAGCAGACTGTGTTACTACTGCACTGCAGAGCTGGTCCCCTCTTCACCTTTTATTTTCGGTCCCAGTACTATCAGACTGTTTGTATTTTCTTATAGTGTTGTTTCACCATCCTGGCTATGTGTCAGAACCCCTGGGAGAGAGCTTTTAAAGATAAAGATACCCACACAGGACCAGCAGTTAGCATAATGGCTAGGTCGCTGAACTCCCAGGTAGTCAACTGCAGTTCAAGACCCGGACCCAGTGACTTAAACTTACGCTGGGTATGTGTGCGTGTGTGCCCAAGATCCCAAGAGAGGAATGGAGGAGAAGGGACTGCGACATGGCCATTCCCCTTGCGGGGGTGATTTCTCCCTTTCTATCTCTCTGTCTCTCTCTGTCTTTCTGGCTAGTGCACATGCCCTATAGCAAAAACCTTTCAAAAAAGAAAGAAAGAAAGAAAGATGCCTACACTTCACCCTAGGTTTACTTAAAATTTCCTGGGGCAGAGTTCTGATATCTGTTTTTTTGCTTTGTTCTTATGACCTACAAATTATTTTGACTTAGAGCCTAGAGTTGTCAGTATCTACTTTCTTACCTCTTACTGTTTCATACCTTCTGAGTTTGTTCACTTGTTTTCTCTGTCTGTAAAACCATCTGTCTCTTTACTAGATTAATTTATGTGCATCCTTCAAGACTCAGTTCAGGGTATTCTCACCTCCAGGAATCTTTTCCTTATTCCTTGAGCCATAGTGAAATAGACAAAGTGCCTGTTCTCCGTGGACTGTGCTTTCGTTGTACTTACCATGTTAAATTGAAATTATCCTTCTTTCCTATTGTACTGGGTACTTTTCCAGAATTAAGATGATGTCTTACTCGTATTTATATCCCTTATATTAGCACAGTTCCTGAAATCTAGAGGATCAGTAAGTGTTGAACTGAATTGGACTCGTATGATAGGTATGTCATGTGAGGTACAGAGGCAGGATGGAGGAAAAGTTTGAGTTCATATACTGAGAAATGCAGCTTTGCTAGATTACCTTGATTCTTGAATGTGTAATATTTCTGCTTCTTTTTGCTTGACATGGCTTTCCCAAATATATTAGTGCTGAGTTAATAGAAAATCAGGTTAAGAAACTTTGTAAGTTGAATCCTGAATTCAGTATCTTTATTCCTTTTTTGATATAGGTTGTTTTCACATATTCTGTCTGAAATAGTTAGGTTAGATTCATTGGGCTGAATATAAATACTATAATCTTTATGTAGAAATGTGAAAATTAATGTCATATTTAACTGCAAATGAATTTTGGGTGAGCTAAAAGGGGAAAAGTGACTTTAAATGAGGTTGAAGAATATTGGAAATAGGTGTTTTTCTAGTATATATTTTTGTTTGTTTGTTTTGGAAAGGTTTTTGCTTTAGGGCTTGTGCGCTTGCCAGAAAGACAGAGAGAGACAGAGAGGCAGAAAGTGAGAAATCGCCCCCCGGAGGGATGGCCATGCTGCAATCCCTTCTCCTCCATTTTCCTCTCAGAATCTTGGACTTGCACGCACACGCGCCCTGTGTGAGTTTAAGCCATCGGGTCCAGGACTCGAACTGCAGTCGAGTACATGAGAGTCCAGCAACATAGCCATTACACCAACTGCTGGTCCCAGTGTACATTTGATTTTTTTAAAAAGGAGCTTCAAGAACATAAAAATTTTACTTCAGAAGCAAAGTAGGAAAATCCAAAATTCCTGGCTGGATATAGTATTGTGATTTAGTAAATTGAATTGTCTTTTAATTCAGTGGACTTTAGAGGGCAGTGTTTCACAGTTTAAAGTTTGATTTTTCTGTGTCCTCATTTTGTGTGTTTGTTTCCTTTATGTGTACACAGTAAAATAGTTTTAAGGTTAGAAATTAAACATTTTTGGCTATGTTTAATAAGTAAAAATATACATTTTCATGAAAGATTAAGATAATTTCTTCAATGAACTTCTTATTATTTTTAACATCCCAAAACATTATAGCCTTGAGATAATAGATGAGGTATAAAAATGAGAAAAGATTGTGTTTTCCTATTCAGTTCATGTAAGTTAAGAAAATTAAGCAACATAATCTCATGTAAGTAAAATTTTCTTCTGCAAAAACTTAAGATTTTGATTTGTACACAGAAAATAATTTCTTGTGCAATAAAACAAGATGTATTTTGCAAGTAAAACAACTGCGCATTTGAGTAGACCAGTTGAATAATGTTAAAGCTATAATCAAAAGAAATAATCTAACGGTAGTTTCTTTCCTGATTATTTTAATAAAATTAATTAGGAATTAGAATTGCATTTTATCTAGTTTTCAAATTATAAAGAGACTTTATTCTACTGAAAAACTATTATTCTAGTAGAAAACTATTGTAACATGTTTGTTATTAGGGAAAAAATTGGATCTATTTTGGATCAAGTTTATTAGTCAAAACATAAAATGGCCTAACATACTGATTTCATAAAGAGTTGCACAATATGTAGGACCCAGAAAATTCTTTTTTTTTTTTTTTTTTGGAGAGATTTTTGCTATAGGGCATGTGGGCTCACCAGACAGAGAGAGACAGAGAGACAGAAAGCAAGAAATCACCCCCCAGGGGGGATGGCCACACTGCAATCCCTTCTCCTCCATTCTCCTTTCGGGATCTTGGGCACGCATGGACATGCGCCCGGCGTGAGTTTAAGCCACCGGGTCCGGGACTCGAACAGCGGTCAACTACGTGGGAGTCCAGCGACATAGCCATTACGCTAATTGCTGGTCCCCAGAAAATTCTTTTTTTTTTTTTTGGAGAGATTTTTGCTATAGGACGCATGCGCTTGTCATAAAGACAGAGACAGAGAGACAGAAAGTGAGCCTTTGTAGTGTTACTTTTATATTTAGATTTACAGTGAGGAGAATATACATGGGATGAACATAAATTTTATAACTTTAACCTTATGTATAAGAATGACTATGAGAACCAGCAGTTGGTGTAATAGCAATTTTGCTGGACTCCCACATAGTCGACTGCAGTTTGAGTCCCGGACCCGGTGGCTTAAACTCATGCCGGCACGTGTGCGTGCAGGCCCAAGATCCCGTGAGGAGAATGGAGGAGAAGGGATTGTGGCGTGGCCATCCCCCCAGTATGGTGAGCCCATGCTCCCTACAGCAAAAACCTCTCCAAAAAAAAAGAAAGAATGACTATGGGTGTGGATATGAGTGTGTATATACATATATAAGCATATTACTATGGACATTACTACAAGTAAAAAGTTGTAAGAGATATTTTAATCACATGAACATCTTTTTTGGTGGTGGTGGTTTGTTACTTTGTGTGTGTGTGTGTGTGTGCACCTGTGTGTGCCTGTACATGTATGTATGTGTTGACTCTCCTTCTTAGTACCTGCTGTCATGTAGCATGCAGTATCAGTAACTGTAGCAAAGAGAGTTTAATGTATTATGTATAAGAAATTAACCACACTGAAACCTAAAAAGTAGCAAAACTATGCCTACAGTTTTTATTAATATCATATTCTAAATAATCCTATTTTTGTTGCTTAAACTAAAAAAAATGGGTAATTTAGTACATCTTTCCTTTAAGAGTTTTTAAAATTCTTAATATTTTGGGATATTAAAATTTTGTATTATACACAGTGGGTGAGTTTTTATTTCCTTCGCTGTACCCCTTCACCCCTGACAAATTTGATTCATGAACTAAAGTTACATGGATGAACTGAATGTTTAAAATGGCTAATATATGTAAAATAACTGATTAAGTCATTTTTAAAATAAAATGTTATTATTCTTATTTTAATTTGCTGTAGAGCACTTGCACTCACCAGAGAGAGAGAGAGAGGGAGAATGAGAACGTGAGTCTCCAGGTCTAGAACTTGAATTATGACTTAACCACCATGCCACCTGCTTGCCCCCTAAATAAATATTTTTATTACTATTTTAATCTGTGCTTTTTCTACATATTAATTTTTATAGTCCACAGAGCACTCCTCTTATGTGAGTTTTGTTCTGTGTAATTGTTCTATATTCTTATATTTAAATTATATTCACAGGCTCATGTAAAAAGTTCAAAGTACTGTACTCTTTGTTTTTGTATGTATTATTTATGTTGTAAAACTGAGAGCGACTGTGTTTGTCTGTCCTTTGAAGTTAAATTCAGCTAAGATGTATTGAGCCTCTCTAGGCTGCATTACTTAGCATAAACAAATGCTGTAATCTGGATGAAGTCTTACAATAATAATGATTAATTATGTCATCTACTGAATTTTTTTTTTTTTTGGTAGAGGTTTATTCCTATAGGGCGTGTGCGCTTGCCAGAAAGACAGAGAGAGACAGAGAGACAGAAAGCGAGAAGTCATCCCCCAGGGGGGATGGCCACTCTGTAATCCCTTCTCCGTTCTCCTCTTGGGATCTTGGGCACGCACGCACACGTGCCCAGCGTGAGTTTAAGCCTCTGGGTCCGGGACTCGAACCTCAGTCGTCTATGTGGGAGTCCAGTGACATAGCCATTATGCTAACTGCTGGTCCCTCATCTTCTGAAATTTTAAAAGAATTATTTGCAATGTGATTTTCTCAGTAAGATACCAAATTACTCAGTTTTTAGTTCCTTCCTCCAACATTTCTGCTGATCAAAGTAAAATCATGAAATCATCAACTTCAGTTATAGCATCATTGGCTTATGACTTACACTGACCTAGAAGAGTTTATGATTTTTAACAGCTATTGGTAAGGTACACACATGCATACGTGTACTTGTACACACACACCCCTCCCTACCTTTGTACTGTCTTTCATGGACATTTAAATTGGGGAGGTTTTGCTTAGGCTAACAACTGACTCCAACCCCCTTAGCCTTTATCATCCATTTTCCAGGGGTAACTTGCCAGGTGCCTACCTTAAACATGATGCTGTTGTTTTCTGATACTCTTGAGTCATTCCTGCCTGTCAGTCAGGGGTGCACCATTCTTTCTGGTCTAGCTTTTGGCTAGGTGTCACCTAACCATAAAAGTCAACTCTGAGTAATGAAGTAATAGAAGAGTTACTGTATTTGGTAGCACAATCATCTTTAAATTAAGAGGGTATCTTAACTTAAAGGAAAGGTTTGACTCTATAATGGGACTGGCCAGGGTAGATAGAGCAGAGATGTTTTGGAACCTCCCAGGTCAGGCCTTACCTCACGTGTATATAGGTTCCTAGATTTTAACACGTCGGAAGTAATACCATAGTACATGTGTAACTTTAGCAATTAGAGATTTAAAGTTTGTGTGTGTGTGTGTTTACAAATGAGTGTATGTGCTTGCGTGAGAGAGAGGTTTTTTTTTTTTTTTTTTTTTTTAAGAGATTTTCACTGTAGGGCGCGTGCGCTCGCCAGACAGACAGAGAGAGACATAGAGACAGAAAGCGAGAAATCACCCCCCCGGGGGATGGTCACGCCGCAATCCCTTCTCCTCCATTCTCCTCTCGGGATCTTGGGCACGATGCACACGCGCCCTAAGTGAGTTTTAAGCCACCGGGTCCGGGACACGAACCGCGGTCGACTACGTGGGAGTCCAGCGACATAGCCATTACGCTAACTGCTGGTTCCCTGAGAGAGAGGTTTTTGAGGAGCACTTTGCTATATATCAGATCATTGGAAAATCATGTCGCATTTTTGCACAGAAAAACATAAATACGTCATTCTTCCCGCCGACCTAATAACTTTGCTGAGGCAGAAGACTGTGTTTTTTGAGTAATTTACCATACCAGCTGCACTTTTTGTTTGATCATTTTTATGCTTAGGCAAAATTTGCATTCTTTATTTATTACCTTATTTCTTTTGGAAAAAGTGCAGAGTCAGTGGTCTCCTTCCCAGTTGACAGGTAAAATGTCAGTTGCTTCTATCATTCAGGATTAAGAAAATGTCAACTGCAAAATGAACAGAACAACAAATTCTTGAGTTGCAAACTTTTGTTTCGGTTATAGTCCCAGGCTAATGTAAAAAGCTCTGAAACTTTGGAAAGCTTAGAATATTTCTATTCAAATGACACTTTTAAGAATTGTATTTATTTAAGCAAAAATCAAGCAGTTTACGGTTTTTACCCCATCTTCACCAATGGCATTTGGTTTTAAATGCCATTTCAATCATATGTTTTAAAAATTATTGTGCTGTGGACCAGGAGATGGTGTAGCACTTACATTGCTGGACTCCCACATGGCTGACTGTGGTTCGAATCCTGGACCTGGTGACTTCAGAATCACACTGGGCATGTGTGCATGTGTGCCCAAGAACCAAGGGGAAGAATGGAGGAGAAGGGATTGCAGAGTGTCCATCCCCTCTGGTGGGGTGATTTCTCTTTTTTCTCTCTCACTGTGTCTGTCTCTTTTTCTCTGGCAAGTGCACGTGCCCTAAGGCAGAAAAATCTCTTAAAAAAAATATTGGGTCGTTGGGAAAGTCATGATGTATTTTCCTGTTTTTCTATGCAAAAATGCTCATGGCTTTTCCACTGACCCAATAATTTAACTTGGTGGTGTGGTGGTTGGGACACTGGACTCCGATATGGCTGGCCATGGTTCAAGTCTCAGAACTGGTGTTGCTTTTTCTCACTTTTCCTCTTTCTTTCTCTGGTCAAATTAAAAAAAAAAAAAAAATAAAATTAAAAGTAAAAAATAATTTAACTTAACTTTCTATATCCTTTAAAAAATACTTTATAGTGAGCATACATATTGTGACCTCATTATGCCTGGACACTTGAGCTGTGATCTAACACTTGTATGTATGAAAATAGTAAAAACTATGTTGCTGTCTTTTCTAGGCCTTTAAAAAAATTACTGTATTCTGGAGTTCCTCATCGGCTGTGTGAAATAGAATCACGGGAGGCTTGAGATCTTCTAGGTATTTGAAATGTTGTAATACACAGCCTGGTTTAAGTGTGTGCTGTTTTACAGATAGTCCTCATTTCAGGCAGAGTCCTGTATTTAAATAACTCATATCATTGCTATTCTACGTAGTGCTGCTTTTGCAGTCAAACATCTGAAAGGTGATTGACTTTTCCCCCATAACTCCATAATTTATAAGAAAACATAAAAAGACTACACCAAGATGATTTTTTGGTACATGGTTGTAATCTTAGTATCAGTGTAGAGAATAAAGACATTGCTGGACTCCCACATGGCTGACTGTGGTTCGAATCCTGGACCTGGTGACTTCAGAATCACACTGGGCATGTGTGCATGTGTGCCCAAGAACCAAGGGGAAGAATGGAGGAGAAGGGATTGCAGAGTGTCCATCCCCTCTGGTGGGGTGATTTCTCTTTTTTCTCTCTCACTGTGTCTGTCTCTTTTTCTCTGGCAAGTGCACGTGCCCTAAGGCAGAAAAATCTCTTAAAAAAAATATTGGGTCGTTGGGAAAGTCATGATGTATTTTCCTGTTTTTCTATGCAAAAATGCTCATGGCTTTTCCACTGACCCAATAATTTAACTTGGTGGTGTGGTGGTTGGGACACTGGACTCCGATATGGCTGGCCATGGTTCAAGTCTCAGAACTGGTGTTGCTTTTTCTCACTTTTCCTCTTTCTTTCTCTGGTCAAATTAAAAAAAAAAAAAAAGTAAAATTAAAAGTAAAAAATAATTTAACTTAACTTTCTATATCCTTTAAAAAATACTTTATAGTGAGCATACATATTGTGACCTCATTATGCCTGGACACTTGAGCTGTGATCTAACACTTGTATGTATGAAAATAGTAAAAACCATGTTGCTGTCTTTTCTAGGCCTTTAAAAAAATTACTGTATTCTGGAGTTCCTCATCGGCTGTGTGAAATAGAATCACGGGAGGCTTGAGATCTTCTAGGTATTTGAAATGTTGTAATACACAGCCTGGTTTAAGTGTGTGCTGTTTTACAGATAGTCCTCATTTCAGGCAGAGTCCTGTATTTAAATAACTCATATCATTGCTATTCTACGTAGTGCTGCTTTTGCAGTCAAACATCTGAAAGGTGATTGACTTTTCCCCCATAACTCCATAATTTATAAGAAAACATAAAAAGACTACACCAAGATGATTTTTTGGTACATGGTTGTAATCTTAGTATCAGTGTAGAGAATAAAGACCAAGTCTGTTTGGAATAGACAGGTTAACTAACTGATCAACTGGAATTTCATCTAGTAACTTCTTTTCATTGTTTAGTTCATAAGTTTTTTTTTTTTTTCATTTAATTTGTAGATGTGGGTTGTTTTTGATTTTATGTCCTTTGAGAAATTTATGAGTGGGTGTTTTATTTATGACATTGTATTTTCGGCTTAGGCAATTGATTGAAATACAATACAGAAAAATTTAGTATGCAGTTTTTTAAAAGCTTAATTGGGAAGATGAAGCAACAGTACTGATATGGGGTTGTTTTGGAGAAAGATAAAAGGCAGTGATAAGTTAATTTCTTTATATTTCTATTGGTCTTTTGTTGTTAAAATCTTATTTATAATATTTGACATGATTTGCTTTTGGAGATTTGTAGTACATTGTCATGTTTTCAAGTTGTGAAGGAAGATTATAATTCATTGAAATGATATATATAGAAAAGAGTATGAGTATAGAGTACAATGCAAATATAAATTATTTTTATTATTGTATAAAATATAACACTTAACATAGGCAAGAATTTTATTAAGATGCTTCCAAGAAATAAATGGGACGCAGCGTTAGTGTTGCTGGGAATGCTAGTGAGTGATTACATGACACATGGTAGGCTATGTTGAATAAATGACTTGGTTGAAATTGTAGAGGAATTATTCTGAGGGAAAGATTAATACATTTTCTTTTTGTGATTTGACTGTAGCAAACCTTGATTCTTTTTTTTTTAAGGGATTTTTGCTATAGAGTGTGTGTGCTTTCTGGAGAGACAGAGAGACAGAAAGCAAGAAATCATCCCCCCAGAGGTGATGATCATGTCACAATCCCATCTCCTCCATTCTCTTCTTGGGATTTTGGGCACACATATGCCCAGTTTGAATTTCAAATTGCCAGTCCGGGACTCAAACCTCAGTCGACAGTGTAGGAGTCCAGCGCCTTAACCACTATGCCACCTGCTGCCCCCTGCACCGGCCCCACAAACCTTGATTCTTATAGAACTGACTCAGTTAAATCTAACTCATATGTGTTTTATTTAGAATTGGAAAAATACAGTTTTTCTCCTTATATATTTAAACTGTCAGCTGCATGAATTAGAATTTTATTAATCTAGTTGAAAATACATTTTTAAAAATGTTATTAAAG
The DNA here is from genome assembly GCF_000334495.1 of Tupaia belangeri chinensis. Classification (NCBI taxonomy): domain Eukaryota; kingdom Metazoa; phylum Chordata; class Mammalia; order Scandentia; family Tupaiidae; genus Tupaia; species Tupaia belangeri. The sequence goes on along the minus strand of NW_006159534.1, from coordinate 2,304,058 downwards.
CCTTTAAACTCACTTTCAGAATACCATGTTGTTTTCAGGCTTACTCTATGGTGTCCCTCTTCTCGAGGCAGTGCAGTTTAATTTAGTTCATAATGCACATGAAATAAGACTGCCAGGTATTTGACACAGTTTCTAATTTGGGACTAAAAATGTGACTAACTTTACAGTTAAAGCTACCATATGTTTGTTGGACTTTTAATTTTTAAAGTGTGTCAGAGATGAGAGGTGGAGAGTTAGGTGATGAGTTCACATTTGGGTACAATGCAGAAATCAAATCTAAAAAACAATCAGGGTAATTCTTGCAAGGAAAAAAGAGCAGAGCTACCACAAAGTTGAGTCTTAATTTCTTAGAGCCTTTCCTTAAATGGGAAAAGCTTCTCTGTTGTTAAAGACAATTATCTTATGGTCAGAACTTTACAGTGATTTTAAAAATATTGAATTGGACACTGGCAGTGCAGCTTGTTGGTTTATAGACAGAGGTGATGGCGGGAGGTGTCACTGTTCTGTCTGATACAGAAGTATTCTGGCCAGAGTCAAGGACATATGGAAAACAGGGTGGAAATCTTCATTTTTCCTACAGGCCAAAATTTCCCTAGCCCTGCAAAATGTAATTACGGAAACTAGGGATAAGGCAGTTGTCATGTTTTTGCCTTGTCCTCTTTTGATGTATCTGTGGACAGGATAACCATCAAAGGTTTTATGGTACAATAATAAAGCTAACTTAGAACTTTAAATATCTGATTTATAGATAAACTGAAATGAATTTGGGAAATAGGGCAGAACTAAAGGGTTTCAGAATTTTGTAGTTTAGTTATAGACTTATGATGGAAGGGTGAGAAATACACTTAAAGTTGATAAGAATAAGCCATCCCCAGAAAGAATGACAAATGCCAGTCTACAGAGAAGGATGCTGAATCCCCCTGAAAATCAAGACGTGTAGGTAGGATGATACAGTGTATATTGCATCTCGTCTGACAAACTGGATTAGAAGCCTTGTTGGCAGAGCAGGAGGAAAATGCACAGGCAGGCACCCGTGGGGTGGAAATTGACAGCAACTGTCTTGGATATGGTGTCTGTGCCTACTTAAACCACCTGCCCACTTAGCAGCCTTTGGTGTGAGGACCAGCTGCAGCAGAGCCTCCCTCACCGACTCACCGAGGCGATGCCTCGTACACGTCTAGGCTGAGGGGCAGTGTAGTAGGAAGCTCTGTCCTTCTTTACTGTTTGGAAATATTCGATAGCTAGCCCGGAAGCCCAGGGGACAAACTTTGAAGAGAGGCCGGAGATAGGGAGAAACTGGCAGGTATTGCTTTTCTTCTGTCCTTTGTTTCATTCTTGCTGGTTCTGAGATTCAGTAGCCCATCGCCTAACCGGAAATCATCCCGAGTGACTAGGTCAGTGAAGGGAGCTCCGCAACAGTACCATCTTCATTTGCTTTTCCACCTTTCATGCCTCATCCCCCCGCTTCCTTCTCATTCTTTATATCTTGGGGTTTCATTTCCCAAGAATTCCTTTGGAAATTTTGCCTTAGGTTCTGTTTTTTAAGACAATCTAGGCGAAGATGCTAACAATCCTATGTATAAGACTCTTATCAATATACCTGTTTTACAGATGAGAAACCCAAGGCCTAGAAAACTTTTTTAATTTTTTAAATTTTTTGCCTGAGGACACTTGCACTTGTCAGAGAGGGGCAGAGAGGAGGAGAGAGAAAAAGAAACCCCTCCAATGGTGCATAGTTATGCTGCAATCCCTTCTCCTCCATTTCTCCATCTCATTGGGGTTTCTGGGTACATGTGCCTGGCATGTTTCTTAAGCCACTGGGGCTGGGATTTGAACTACATTTGTCCTGTGGGATCTGGCTACCTTTATCACTAGGCCATGATAACCAAGTGGTTGGTCCATGAAAACTTTAAGAAAAATTAAAACAAAACCATACCTGACATCATATGGATTTAATAGTGATGGTTAGAAAATTAGTCCAATTCTGCCTGATTTTCTAGCCATACTGCTTTGGGCTGTTTCAATCCTATGTCACCTGGTTACCTCTACCTGTGTATGATCTATGTGTAAAGCTGCGTAGATCAAGCACAGATAGCCGAGTTTTGTCTAGAGTGTATGGAAGAGGTTTTTTGGTTTTTCTTTTAACCTTTTTTTTAAGTGGAAAAAACTTTTACTTTTTCTGACTATAAAAGTAATATACTTTTTATAGAAGCTTTAGACAACACAAAAACGTTTTGGATGAAAAAAAGAGTTGTGGCTTAGCAGGTGGTGTGGAGGTTAAGGCAGTTGGACCTCACATGAGTGACCGAGTGGTTTGAGTCCCAGACCTAGTGGCTTGAAAAACACCATGCGTATGTGTGTGTGTATCCAGAATCCCAAGAGGAGGATGGAGGAGAAGGGATTGATGCATGGCCATTCCCCCTGGAGATGATTTCTTACCTTCCCTCTATTCCTTTTCTCTTCTCCACCTCCAGCAAACACTTGTGCCCTGTAGCAAACTTAAAAATAAAAGGGGGGCAAGTTAAATATTACCATTGTTAACATTTTTTTTTTTCAAAATTTTCTATGTACATTTACACACACACACAGTTAGAATTTTGTTTTTCCCCCAGTTGAGGTCATGCTATATATTATAAGATGCTTTTTAAAAATTTTGCTTTGCTTCTTAATTTTCAGTTATTTTTCCATGTCAGTATATTTAAAAATACGTATATTATTATTTCTTTTGTTGTTGTTGTTATTTATTTATTTATTTATTTTGGAGAAGTTTTTGCTATAGGCGTGTGTGCTCACCAGAAAGAGAGACAGAGAGACAGAAAGTGAGAAATCACTCCCCACGGGGATGGCCACGCTACAATTCCTTCTCCTCCATGCTCCTCTCAGGATCTTGGGCATGCACACCCAGGTGCCCGGCGTGAGTTTAAGCCACTGGGTCTGAGACTTGAACCACAGTCGACTACATGGGAGTCCAGCAACATAGCCATCATGCCAACTCCTCGTCCTGGTTATTATTTCTTTTTTAAAGCATTTAATTTTATTTATTGTTATTATTTTTAATTAATTAATTTATTTTTGGAGGATTTTTGCCTTAGGGTACATAAACTTGCTAGAAAGAGAGAGACAGACACAGTGAGAAGGAAAGTGAGAAATCATCCCCTGGGTGGGATGGCCAGGCTGCAGTCCCTTCTTCATTCTTCTCCTGAGATCTTGGGCATGCACGCACATCGCCTGGCATAATTTTTCAAGCCACGGGGTCTAGGTCTCAAACTGTGGTCGGCCATGTGGGAGTCTGGCAACCTAAGCACTACACCATCTGCTGGTCCCTGTTTTCAGTTTGCTATAGTGCATGACCAGAGAGACAGAGAGAGTGAAAAAGCAAGCCTCCAGATCCAGGACTTGAACCATGGCTAGCCATGTGGGAGTCCAGAGCCTTAACCGCCATACCACCTGCTGGCCCCATTCATATTTTTAATGACTGCACAGTGGTCTGTTGTGTGGAGAAATCCTATTTAATGTGGCCAATAGTCTATGTTTGATGTTTAGCCTCTTTTTCTTATAGCTAATGTTGCAATAAACATCTTTCTACTTAAATTTTTATACACTTAACTAATTATTTCTTGAGGATGAGTTCCAAGTAGTCAGTGGCCAGATTTATAGTTTCAGTTATTGATTGATGACTTAGACTCATTGAGCATTACACGATTTATCTGGGAAGAAATATAGTCTTAGTTTTCTAGTAGATACTTGTGACTTCATTTGTGATTAGTAACTGTTGAATATTCATACCAGCACATGACATAGCAGTTACATCGCTCGACTCCCATGTAGTCGACCATGAGTCCTGGACCCGGTGGATTAAAACTCATGCTGGGTGTGAAGAAACCAGTGTGTGGCATGAGCATGGGGAAACAAAACAAAACAAGAAAGTATGCGACCATGAAGCCAATGCTTAGTCTCAGAGATCAGAGGCTTAAAGAAAGGGATAGATTAAAACCTAAAATGAAAGAAAAGAAAGATCCTAGCACGCTGAAGGAAAGAGACGTCCTCCGACACCCTTTCTGCTTATTCTTTCAATATAAGACACAGCTGGGTCCACCTTACCACATGCTGATTGTTACCAACTTTATCAACTTTCCCATTAAAGCCAAACTGGACTTAGCGCAGTCGGTGATGGACTGTCCTACACCAGGTGTATCCCTCGTATAACTGACTGTGTAATGGCTGAAACTGAGAAATTAGGGCAAAAGTATCGAGTGGCTCTAAGGATTGCTAGGGATCCAAGATCTGAACGATGACCATGCTCACATAAAGGAACCTACGCAGATGACTGCTTAGTACAGAGAGTAGCTCAGCACAAGTGTCACATCGTGGCCACAGTTGACCAAGACCTTAAAAGAAGAATCCTGAAGATCCTGGAAGTTCCTATCATGTACATTTCTAACCACAGATGGTTATGAAGTCCCTCGTTTCTAATTCTTAAAGGACAAAGTTTCTCTGCCTCTTTTTGACCAAATTTCTCTGTTCCCAGTTCATTAAACATGCTGTTTGTCATGAAAAAGAAAAAACAAAACAAAACAAAAACTCATGCTGGGCGTGTGTGTGGACGCGTGCGTGTGCCCAAAGTCCCAAGAGGGGAATGGGGGATCAGGGATTGCAGCGTGGTACCACCCCACCCTCGGGGGTAATTTCTCGCTTTCTGTATCTGTCTCTCTGGTGAGCAAACACACCCTATAGCAAAAATCTCTCTAAAAAAAAAAAAAAAAGGTTGAATTTTCATGCGAATACTGAACATCCGCTACAAACATGGCATGATATTGGTAGGTTAGAACTTTCCTCTGGGTAAATTTGTACAAAGTGTGAGCAAGGGTTGTTTCAGAGTAAAGGATGGAAATAATATATGAGAATATTACTCTCTAGGATTTGGAAGAAAAAGAATGAAATGTAACTTTAAAACTATGTAGTTCCAAGACCAGCAGGTAGTGTGGTGGTTAAGGCACTGGACACTCCCACATGGCCGACCACAGTTCAAGTCCCGGACCTGGTGGTTTGCTTTCTCACTTTCTATCTCTGGCCCTCTCTTGTCAAATTAAAATAAATAAATGAATAAATAAAATTAAATAAAATAGTTCTTTTTAAAAAACTATATAGTTCCTACTTTTCCTCTGTGTCGTGTTTATCTGATTACCTGTCTCTTCTCTCTAAACTTTGAGCTTCAAGAGGTTAAGAGAACACATCTGTCTGGGTCACAGTTGTACTCCCCATGAGGAGGCAGTAACTGTAAATTGAATTAATGAATAGATGGGGACTAGTTATATGTGCAGTGAAGTGTTGCACTGTTTCCTAGGTTGTTTGTAGGATCTTAGCTACCAGGCTTTGCATGTACATCATGGTGTTCTAAAAATAGTATTTTAAAACTACGTAGGGAAAACTAACATTTTCAATTTTTTTAATGAAACCATACTATATTATATGTTCACACCTTTTCATAAAGTGAGATGGTGAGCCATCATTCCATGTCGACATTATGCAGTCTAATTATAAACTCAGGGTCAGCCCCATCCTGGGAGGCAGCAGTCCAATAAATCAGTGTTACAAATGATATGCCCCGAAGGAGTATTTGCCAGTTACTTTAGCCAACTTATAAATGAGTAGCTTAACACCGCAAGTAATTAGATAGGATCAGGAGTAAAGATACCTATAAAATGGATAGCAAGGCTTCTTGCATTCTTTGAGGGTTGTTACTTCTTTTATGCTGATTCTTGTTTTTTTTTTTTTTAATATGCTGATTCTTTTTTATTTCTTTCATTTATTTATTTTTACATTTTTCCACAAACATTTACTTTACATAGCAAAAAATTTTAGCTCATACTTCATAATTCTTGACAGTTTACAAACAAATTTCAAAATTTCAAAATACTGAATTTTAAAGATAATGTTCAAAATATGTCTTATAATTTTGTATGATTTTATAACTCTATAACAACAGAAGCAGTATGGTAATATGCTGATTCTTAATCTAAGTTGTTATCTGTATTCTTTATATGGGTGTTTCTACTTTCATCTCTCCGTAGTGAAACCTAAATAATCCTGATTATAACTACCTGAAAACAAAAACGAATCACTTAGAAGCAGCACATTTTCTGGACCAATTAGAAAATGTCTTTTTTCTTTTTTTCTTTTTCTTTCTTTCTTTTTTTTTTTTTTTTAAGAGGTTTTTGCCTTAGGACATTTGTGCTTGAGGGGGCGGCATGCAGTGAGAGGGAAAGTGAGAAATCACCCCCCTACCCCACCCCCCGCCAGGAGGGATGGCCATGCCAGAGTCCCCTCTCCTCCATTTTCCTCCCAGGATCTTGGGCACACACACACTCTCACCCGGCATGATTTTCAAGCCACCGGATCCAGGACTCGATCCTCCTTCGGCCATGTGGGAGTCCAGCAACATAACCACTACACTGTCTACTGGCCCATCTTTTTCTGTTTTTTAAGATTTATTTTTTCCATTAACAAGGGAAAGAAAACATTTTCAACAATTAACAAGGGAAAGAAAACATTTTCAACAAGGTCTTCACTTTGTGATTTAACCCCAGTCTTCAGCTATTCCTGATCATGGGCACATGTGTGTCTGATGTAGTGGGAGCTCTCCAGGCTTGAACTAGTCACCTTTCCATGTGGGATTGCCTCTTAGAGCATCATGTTTTACCACTGTGCCACCACCTGGAACCCTAGGAAAAAAACACCCACATATATATTTTTATTTTTGCTATAAATAAAAGCAGATGGGAAAGGACAACAGTGAGAAAGGCCATGCCTCAATCCCTTCTCCATTCTCCTCTTGGGATTTTTAGGCATGCACACACACACACACATCGTGTGATTTTCAACCTACGTGGGTCTGGGACTTGAACCTTGGAGTCTGCCATGTGGGATCCAGTGCCTTAACCAGCTGCTGCCCCTGCTAGAAAATATTTTTTAAACTTTTGGCATTCGTGATCTAGTTAATGAGTATTTTGTACATAGGTAAAATATTAACTAAAGGTAGATTTTAATGAAGGTTTATCATAATTATCTTAACAATACAGTGTTTAAAATTTTTAAATGTACCCAATAGTATGTTATTAATTTCCTTCTTCAGCAAGTCAAGAAAACAGCAAGTACTGGAAAGTGTCGAGTTCATGTTGAATATGTATGATAATCAAACAGCCAAACTACCTACTGAGAGTAAATACCTAGTAAATTTTTTTAAGAGAGATTTTTTGCTATAGGGTGCATGCACTTGCCAAAGAGACAGAGACAGAGAAATAGAAAGCTAGAAATCACCCCCTAGGGGGGATGGTCACACTGCAATCCCTTCTCCATTCTCCTCTTGGAATTTGGGGCATGCATGCATACATGCCTGTGAATTTTTTTTTTTTTTGAGAGGTTTTCACTAGAGGGCAGGTGCACTCGCCAGACAGACAGAGAGAGACATAGAGACAGAAAGCGAGAAATCAGCCCCCAGGGGGGATGGTCACGCTGCAATCCCTTCTCCTCCATTCTCCTCTCGGGATCTTGGGCACACACGCACAAGCGCCCGGCATCAGTTTTAAGCCACCGGGTCCGGGACACGAACCGC
>NW_006159534.1:2290297-2291637 GCF_000334495.1 Tupaia belangeri chinensis | reverse complement strand
GTAATATGCTGATTCTTAATCTAAGTTGTTATCTGTATTCTTTATATGGGTGTTTCTACTTTCATCTCTCCGTAGTGAAACCTAAATAATCCTGATTATAACTACCTGAAAACAAAAACGAATCACTTAGAAGCAGCACATTTTCTGGACCAATTAGAAAATGTCTTTTTTCTTTTTTTCTTTTTCTTTCTTTTTTTTTTTTTTTTTTTAAGAGGTTTTTGCCTTAGGACATTTGTGCTTGAGGGGGCGGCATGCAGTGAGAGGGAAAGTGAGAAATCACCCCCCTACCCCACCCCCCGCCAGGAGGGATGGCCATGCCAGAGTCCCCTCTCCTCCATTTTCCTCCCAGGATCTTGGGCACACACACACTCTCACCCGGCATGATTTTCAAGCCACCGGATCCAGGACTCGATCCTCCTTCGGCCATGTGGGAGTCCAGCAACATAACCACTACACTGTCTACTGGCCCATCTTTTTCTGTTTTTTAAGATTTATTTTTTCCATTAACAAGGGAAAGAAAACATTTTCAACAATTAACAAGGGAAAGAAAACATTTTCAACAAGGTCTTCACTTTGTGATTTAACCCCAGTCTTCAGCTATTCCTGATCATGGGCACATGTGTGTCTGATGTAGTGGGAGCTCTCCAGGCTTGAACTAGTCACCTTTCCATGTGGGATTGCCTCTTAGAGCATCATGTTTTACCACTGTGCCACCACCTGGAACCCTAGGAAAAAAACACCCACATATATATTTTTATTTTTGCTATAAATAAAAGCAGATGGGAAAGGACAACAGTGAGAAAGGCCATGCCTCAATCCCTTCTCCATTCTCCTCTTGGGATTTTTAGGCATGCACACACACACACACATCGTGTGATTTTCAACCTACGTGGGTCTGGGACTTGAACCTTGGAGTCTGCCATGTGGGATCCAGTGCCTTAACCAGCTGCTGCCCCTGCTAGAAAATATTTTTTAAACTTTTGGCATTCGTGATCTAGTTAATGAGTATTTTGTACATAGGTAAAATATTAACTAAAGGTAGATTTTAATGAAGGTTTATCATAATTATCTTAACAATACAGTGTTTAAAATTTTTAAATGTACCCAATAGTATGTTATTAATTTCCTTCTTCAGCAAGTCAAGAAAACAGCAAGTACTGGAAAGTGTCGAGTTCATGTTGAATATGTATGATAATCAAACAGCCAAACTACCTACTGAGAGTAAATACCTAGTAAATTTTTTTAAGAGAGATTTTTTGCTATAGGGTGCATGCACTTGCCAAAGAGACAGAGACAGAAATAGAAAGCTAGAAATCACCCCCTAGGGGGGATGGTCACAC
>NW_006159534.1:2208355-2290065 GCF_000334495.1 Tupaia belangeri chinensis | reverse complement strand
AGTTTTAGGCGCCCGGAGCCGGGACACGACCCTCGGTCGGCTACGTGGGAGTTCAGCAACATAGCCATTACGCTAACTGCTGGTTCCCTATGCCTATGAATTTTAAGCTGCTGGGCCCATGCCTCGAACCATAGTCAACTACGTGAGAGTCCAGCAAATGGCTACATCTGCTGGTCCCCCTAGTAAATATTTTTTTAAAAAATATGATCATAAATAGTCACAGGAAATCCTCTTGAATATGCTGTATTTACATGTCAAATATATGTTGTTGGTTTGATGTTTTAAAATTGAATTTAATTAGAATAACATGCTAATAGTTTGATTTTATATTTCGAGTCAAAGTTTATAATATTTTCTTAAAATAATTATATATTTAATTTTATTTACTCATTCATTTAGTTTGACCAGAGAGAGACACACAGAGGAAGAGAGAGTGGGAAAGTCAGAAAGGAAGTCACCAGGTCTGGGACTTGAATCCCGGTCCGTCATGTGGGAGTGTCCAGCGCCTTTACCACCCACCGTGCCACCTGCCGGACCCTCACAGTTTATAATATTAAACATTTACCTCAAAATAGTTAAGTAAATACACAATTTACCAGCTTTAAATGTTGCCTTTTTTTTTTCTTTCTTCTTTTTTTTTTTTTAGAGAGGTTTTTGCTATAGGGCATGTGCGCTCGCCAGACAGACAGAGAGAGACATAGAGACAGAAAGCGAGAAATCACCCCCCAGGGGGGATGGTCATGCCGCAATCCCTTCTCCTCCATTCTCCTCTCGGGATCTTGGGCACGCACGCACACGCGCCCAGCGTGAGTTTTAAGCCACCGTGGTCGACTACGTGGGAGTCCAGAGACATAGCCAGTACGCTAACTGCTGGTTCCCAACCAGCTTTAAATGTTGTCTTGAGAACTTGTGTAGTTTGTTTTTTCCCTTTGTAAAATTTAAGAGTATTACATAAATACTGATGGTTGTGTAACATCCTTTCCCTGCACTAACAGCCCCCATTTAATACAATTCAGAATAATAGGAATTGATGGACTAAATAACAGATTGACTGTCACTTTTACTCTTCTCCATGAAAATTGAGAACATATATTGCCGAACTCCTTTTGTTGTGTGTATTATGTGGTTAAACTAAATTGAAAGTGTGAGAACACGTTTCAAAAAGTTCCAGCAGTGGGCCAGCAGGTGATATGGAGGTTATATCCTACATGGTCTACTGTGTGGTTCCAGTCCCAGACCCAGGGGCTTGAAAATCACACTGGGTGCACATGTGTGTGTGTCCAAAATCCTGAGAGGAGAATGTAAGAGAAGGGACTGTGGTGTGGCCACCTCCTCTGTGGGTGATTTCTTTCTTTTTCTGTCTGTCTGTCTCTCTCTCTGGCAAGCACACACACCCTATAGCAAACTACCAAAATAATAATAATAATAATAAAGTACCAGTAGCTATAAGTGAGAGTCCTGTCTCTAATAAACAGACTTTTATATTGAGACCTGTCTTCTCATTTGCATATCATCATAAGATATTCATTAGATATTTGTGAGCTGTGTCCCAGCTTATTTGAGCCAAGGTAAGCTGGATTGGATATTTTAGTCTTTGACTTTATAAACTGTTATTCACATACAAAGATACCTTTAGCAAACTGTATAGATATAATTGGGGGGAAATGTTAGTAAATAGGACAGTAATTTATAGTTATGGAGAAAGTGCAAAAAAAGTGAAATTGTTGATCATGGTTTCAAAATTAGAAATGTTAAAGTGAGCTGGAACCAAATTGATAATATTAGACGTTTCTCTTGAATAATTAAAATATTTAATATAAGCTCTCTGTTAGACTACCAGTTTGCCTAATGAAACTTATCAATAAGTTAGGGATACTTATTGACATTCAATATCTTAATGTTATCAGCAATTGTAGTGTTTTATAATGTGGATTTTTTTTTTTTGGTGCTTTATACTACTGAGTCCCTGAAAAATGTCATTACTTTTATTAGAATTTTGAAGTTCTAATAAAGTTTCCAATAAAATTTTCTAATAGAACTTTGAAGCTATTGGGTCATCAGAAAATTCATGATGTATTTTTCTATGTTTTCCTATGCCAAAATGCCTCGTGACTTTTCCAATGACCCAATATATTTTTTTGAAGAATTTGGATTGTGTGATTATATTATGTGTGGAGATGAACATTCATTCTAGAACATATGTTTTTCTTTAAAATGAAGGTTAATAGAAAAATGATAAAAATTAGTTTTATACCCATCTTCTTAGGAAACCTTAACGTAAATCTAAATTTTTAATTCTGACTTTCAAGGTCCTCTGTAGCCTGTATTAGTCTCCCTAGCATCATGAACTCCGACTTATCTCCCACTTTACGCACTATGAATTTCATTCCCATCTGACATTGGTCCTAAAAAATAGTAGATTTATTGTGCTTTTTTATACTCATCTTATTTTCCTAAATTTTGTTTTTAAATGATTTCTATGAATGGTTTTTGTTTTAAGGGTTTTTTTTAGCCCTAGTTAATGCCTCTTCACTCCATGAAACCTCCAGTCTGTGCTAATTTCTCCTGTTCTGTGAATCAGTGACATTTACTGTTTATGGCATACGTTTTAATAATTTATCTTATTTGTCTTATATCTTCTCTGTGTGGCAATATATCCTAAATCCCAGATAATACTAAATGTCTTGATAGCAGGTTTTTAATATGCCTTTCAGTGATGAGCTCAGTGTTAAAGAGAGTAGGTGCTTAAACATACTGTGTTGAATTGAGCTGAACTAAAATAAAATAGGAACACTTAAATTCTGATTCATAATATGCCTGTATATCTTTATATTTTATTGTATGAAAGTTCTCTTCTGTTTCTTTAATTAATTTCGCCTCCCTCAAAAGAAGTCACTTGTTCTGATTCATTTTAACCTCTTGCTCCCCTTAAATGATTATAATTTTTCTCAGCCTATTGATTATAGGTTTTCTTAGCACTAGGTCTGGCTGTTGAGGTCTTTTGAGCAGTAATAGACTGACAGGCATGGGTGTGTCTTTCTAGTCTAGTGGGCCAGTGAGCTAGCGCTCTCCAATCTCTACTGAAACAAAGTAAAATAGAATAAAAGACCTTTCTTTTCTTAGAACTATCCAGGGGAATGCTAAGGAAAGGTAGGCCCCTCTCCAACAACAGTTCAGCTTACCAAGGTGCCAGGGTAAGTAGGAGTCACCATATGCAGGAACGTTACGTAGCATGTGGCAGGTGTGGCCCCTCTTCTCTTGCTGAGGGAACCTACCTTCACCAGGTAGTTGTAGCACTGAAGGTTCAGGTTTTACTGCAAAGGTATATTTCTGTTCCCACTTGGGCCTGTGGATCTCTGGCTCCTGCACACTTTCCCTTCAGGCTCACCCTAATTTCTTCCAGGCTTTTAGTTGATTTTAGTTGTTGTGTTGTTCCAATGTGGTAACCATAATGAGGAGAGGGAGCCGACGGTATAGTGCGTAAAGTGGGAGATAAGTCGGACTTCAAAAAGTACACAAAAAAAAAAGGAATTAAAGTACAGGTTTATTTTGGTACAAAAAGATTTTGAAATTCATGCAGTTTTTTCATGATATACATTTCCCATGAATATCTCCAAGACCCATTATTGTATTTAGTCTACCAACTGCTTATTTTTTTTAATTGCCAGAAGGCATGTTAGCACATACATGTGCAAAAGAGAGGAAGAGTGCATGTGTGCACGCAAACACATCAACAATGGGGCATGGTTACACTGCAGTCCTTTTTTCTACATGTCTGCATCCTGTCCAGATTTGGGGCATGCACACACATGTGCCTAGTGTGTCTTTCAAGCTGTTGGGACCGAGATTCAAACTGCAGTCAGCCACGTGTAATCCAGCTCCCTCCACATAGTACTTAACCCCTGCACTACAGGGGCAGCCCCTTCCTATTACTGCTTTTAGGAAAGGTTTGTGGTTTCCACTGCTTTTTGTGTTTCTAGGTTTCTGAGGTTCATTATTTAATATAATTCTTGAATACTGAATAAATTTTTGTTGTAATCTGCTCTTTACTTTCTAAAATTTTTGTTTACTGTGGGGCATGTGTGCTCACTGGAGAGAGAGAAGTGAGAAATTACTCCCCAGAAGGAATGGCTATGCTACAGTCCCTTCTCCTTAATTTTCCTCTAGGGATTTTGGGCACGTGTGCACACGTGCTCAGCATGTTTTTCAAGCCGCTGAGTTCAGGACTCGAGCCGCGTAGCCATGTAGGATCCAGTCACATTAACCATCACACCACCTGCCCCTAGTGTACTCTTTTTTTTTTTTGAGAGGTTTTTTTGCTATAGGGTGCGTGCGCTTGCCAGACAGACAGAGAGAGACATAGAGACAGAAAGCAAGAAATCACCCCCCCGGGGGATGGTCATGCCGCAATCCCTTCTCCTCCATTCTCCTCTTGGGATCTTGGGCATGCACGCACACGCGCCCTGCGTGAGTTTAAGCCACCGGGTCTGGGACGCAAACCATGGTCGACTACGTGGGAGTCCAGCGACATAGCCATTACGCAAACTGCTGGTCCCCCCCCACCCCCCAGTGTACTCTTATAAAAGATAATTTATTTGGTCTTTTGCTAAGGAGTAAAATATAATCACACTTAGCATGTTGAGTTTTTCCTGATATTCTTTGTAGTTAATTGGAAGGCACAAGTGGAAATATCTTTTAGAATTTTATATAAGGCATTCCTACTTCATGCCTTATCATTCTCTCATCAGGTAAATGTTTCGTGCCTGCCATGCCTATAACTAGTGCGTACACACTCTTCATGTACTTTCTTAGGAAGTAGTTTCTGGACTAGTTGCATCCTAGGTGAAGTTTGCTATGCATTCTCCTTGAGCTAACCCTAAATAGTAAGAGAAAATAGCAGAGCAATTATTGCACACACATTAATGATTTTCTTATCTCCAACCTTGCATGTAATTACTGCTGTCAAGTACAATTACTGTCTGCCCAAGTTTCTTTCCCTGGGGGCAGTTGTGCTGTGCCTTTATATAAATTGGAAAATGAGAAGAGATTTTCTGAAACTTCTTGAGGGTTTTGTTTATAAACCTGTCTACTTTGAAAATTTTAAAACTATAAAATTACATTGCCTTTTTTATTTGTTATGCGACAGACCTGAATAAGTCTGACAGTAAACGAGAAGAATAACAATGGTTTGAAGGTTCATTGGTTGTAGTTTTATTTCTGAAGAATTAATTATGAATATATTTCTTTTATGGATTAGTACTGTATTGGCCACAGTTCAGGAAATGTAATCTAAACTGGTGGGGTTTTTTGTTGTTGTTTTTAAAAGTAAATTTATAGTTAATTCCCTGCATTATCTAGAATTAATTCAGTCTTTGGGTTATAGAGATAGGATAACTACACAAAATCACAAGATCACTTAATCTATTGGTGCTAGATTAGGGATTGTCTATTATAGTCATGCCTTTTTACACCAGATCCGGGAAATGAATTATTCTACCCAGCAAGTTTTTCAGTTAATCAAACCTACCTTTTAAGTATGTAAATGCTTTTCATGTGTAGGTAAAAAAACTCTTAATTTGATCTTAGGTGTCCTAGCTTCTACAAACATAATTTATTGCACACTTTTTTTTTCCATTTTCCTCTCCTCCCATGGTTGTCATTATATTTACTAATCATTGTAATAATAAATGTAATCAGCTTGTAGACTAGTTAGGGTATTGGTTATCCCCTCATCTGCTATCTCTAAAGCTTTGTGTGTGTTTGTTTTTTAGATTTTTTTCCTTGGGCTCCACAGAGAGAGACAGAGAGAAGAAAGAAAAAGTGAGAAATCACTCTCTTGTGGGGATGGTCAGCTGCAGTCCTTTCTCCTCCATTCTCCTCTCAGGATTTTGGACACATACATACAGCCTGTTTTTCAAGCCGTCAGGTCTGGGACTGGACCTTGGCAGCCGATCATGTGGGATCCACTGCCTTAACCACCATGCCACCTGCTGGCCCTTTGAGTGCTTTTCAAATTGAGGCACATTATAATTCACCTACCAATCAGTTCATTCATTTAAGTATATAATACTGTAGGTTTTTAACTTATTCACAAAGTTGTACATCTTTCACCACAATTGATTTTAGGACATTTTCATTACCTCAAAGGAATTCCATAACCTTCAGCTATCAGTTTTGATTTCTCCAGACCTAAATAACCACTAATCTACTTTCTGTCTTTATAGATTAAACTCTTCTGAACATTTTAAATACATGCAATGATATAATATGTAGTCTTTTGTGACTGGCTTTTTTCATTAATATGCTTTCCGGGTTCTTCCATTTGTTTTTCCATTTCTTTTTATGGTTGAATAATAGTCTGTTGTATGGATATACCACATTTTCTTTATCTACTTGTCTATTGTTGAACTTTTAGATTGTTTCTACCTTCAGCTATTTTGACTAATGCCACAAGTGTGCAAATTTTTGTGTTGACTTAGGTCTTTATATTTAATAGGTATATATCTAGGAATGGAATTTTGGAGTCAAGGCAACTTGATGTCTAACTTTCTAAGGAACTGTTAGACTGTTTTCTAAAATGACTTTAGCATTTTACATTCCCATCAATAGTGTATAAGGTTCAGATGGTGTAATGGTTACCTTGCTGGACTCTCCCATGGTTTGAGTCTTGGATCTGGTGGCTTAGAACTCACACCAGGCGTGTGTGCCCAAAATCCCGAGAGGAGAGTGACGGAGAAGGAATTGTGGTGTGGCCACCCCCCCCCCGGGGGGTGATTTTTTGCTGTCTCTCTCAGTATCTCCGGAGAGTGCATGTGCCCTATAGCAGAAATTGATCTGTTTTTTTTTTTTTTGGAGAGGTTTTTGCTACAGGACACGTGCACTCACCAGAAAGACAGAGAGATAGAAAGCGAGAAATCAACCCCCAGGGGGGATGACCATGCCACAATCCCTTCTCTCCCATTCTCCTCTTGGGATCTTGGGCACGCATGCACACATGCCCGGCGTGAGTTTAAGCCACTGGGTCCAGGACTCGAACCATGGCCGACTACATAGGAGTCCAGTGACATAGCCATTATTCCAACTGCTGGCCCTACAAAAATCTATCTTTAAAAAAGAAAATTAGGGGGACCAGCAGTTAGTGTAATGGCTGTGTTGCTGAACTCCCATGTAGCCAACTGTGGTTCGAGTCCCGGACCCGGTGGCTTAAACTCATGCCGGGCGTGTGTGCGTAGGTGCCCAAGATCCCAAGAGGAGAATGGGAGAGAAGGGATTGTGGCATGGTCATCCCCCCTGGGGGTTGATTTCTCATTTTCTATCTTTCTCTCTCTCTTTCTCTCTCTCTCTGTTTTTCTGGTGAGAGCATGAGACCTATAGCAAAAACCTCTCCAAAAAAAAAAAAAAAAGAAAAGAAAAGAAAAGAAAATTAGGGTATAGGGTTCTGATTTCTCTGCATTTTTGCCAATACCTATTATTTTGTCTTTTTTATCACAGCCTAGTGGGTCTGAAGTGATATCTTACTGTGATTTTGATTTACATTTCCATGGTGACTAATAATATTGAGTATCTTTTCATGTGCTTATTCACCATTTGTATATGTCTTAAGAAAACATACTTCTCTTTCTTCTCTTATTGTAAAGCTGTGATCTCATTGTTAGAAAGAACTTTAATGATCATATAGACTAATTTTCTGTTTCCAGATTATTCCAGTACTTTCTGTGTACTCGTATTGAATTCCACTTTATTGTTTTAACATATTATTCCAACATTAAGGGTTTTTTTAGGTCATGAATATATCATCTAATATGTGACCTGTCTTTTATTGACCCTGCCAGTAGAAAATTTGATAAATATGCTTTTTTTATGATGAAGGTATTATACAGGATAGGGTCAGAGACTGACTTTGCTGCTAGAAGCTTAAGTGGAGATTGATATTGATCCATTTATACATGCTTTTTAAGGCACTCAGTAATAATAAAATTAATTGTTACGTTTATTTACTGAACTCTTGCTATGGTGCCATGGACTGTGCCAAGTGTGTTAGACACATAATTCTATTTAGTCCACACTGTGACCCCATAAAGCAGATACTAACAGCACTTTTCTAGATAAGAAAACTGAAGTTTTAGGGGAGCTAATAATTTTGTCTTAAGTCATAGACTAGTAAGTGGTACAGTAGGATTGGACACAACCTTTCTTATTCTAAAATTCATACTTAACTAAAATACACTCTCATATGAAAATCTCCCTTTTTTGAACTTACACCTTATTTTTCTTATCCACATATTTGTATATTCAACAAATACTTTTTAAGTGCCTTTTATGTGGCAGGCACTGTTCTAAATCCTTAGGGTGCATTGGTGAGCCAAATAGACAAAAATCCTTGCCCTTACAGAGTTTATCACAAGGAGATAGTGGGAATTGGTTTATAGTTTTAAATGAGGTGATAAGGCTGGGACCAGCAGTTAGCTTAATGGCTATGTTGCTGAACTCCCATGTAGCCAACCGCGGTTTGAGTCCTGGATATGGTGGCTTAAAGTCACACCAGGCGCTAGTGCGTGCATGCCTAAGACCCGGAGAGGAGAATGGAGGAGAAGGGATTGCGGCGTGGCCATCCCCCTTGGGGGGTGATTTTTTGCTTTCTATCTCTCTGTCTCTGTCTTTCTGGTGAGTGCACTTGCCTTATAACAAAAACCTCTCAAAAAAAAAAAAAAAGGTGATAAGGGTAGGCTGCATTGAAAAGAGCAGCATTTGCATAAGGACTCTAAGTTGATTAGGTGTGAACTACTCATATAACTGGAAAAAGATTCTTATTCATTCTTACTTAAAGATTTTCTGCAGTATTTATGGGGCCAGAGATATTGTAGTTACATAAAATACCTTCTGGTTATTGTAGGGGATCCAAAATATATTGTCTCTGGTAAGAGTTCTTTATACTCCTCCATGCCCCATGTATTACAACTGTGAGATAAACTGTCTTTTACTTATTAACTATAAGAGGGAGAATCTGATACAGGTGAAGGGAATTTTTATTTTGAGCCTTTTTCTTTCCATTCATGAACTTTCTATTTGATGAATCAAGAACACATTTCTCCTTCTTTTTCTAATGGGAAGCCAGACAATCCACTGAAAGTGAAGACTATATCTGGATATTTTTTCTTAGTAAGTTTCTTCTTGAATGGTTTTGGATCCCGAAAATGACATAATGCTTCAAGTATCAATTTTAAGAAATTACAAACAGGGTCTGGCAAATGGCATGGTGGTTAAGTCTCTGGACTCCCACATGGACAACTGCATTTCAAGTCCCAGACCTGGTGGCTTACTTTCTCTGTCTCTCTTTGGTCAAATTGAAGAATAATGACAATAAATAAAAATATTACATACTTTTTAAAAAAAACTAAAGAAGCTACAAGCAAACAAAAACTTACAAAAGTTAATTTAAAGAAAATCGAAGGAAATATAAAGATAACAAGAAAAACCAATGAAACAGAAAACAAATATGTACTGCAGAAAAATCTTCAAAGTTAAAAGTTGATTCTGTAAACCACTAGTAAAATCCTAGCAAGATTGATCAAAAACAGAGAGAATAAAAGATAAACCAATAGCAATGATGAAAAAGATTGAGAACAGAATATCTTAAAGAATGAAAAAAATAGTAAGAAAATCTGTATCATTTCTGTACAGCAACAAAGAGCAGATCGAGGTAGAATTGAAGAAAACAATCTCATTTACAATAGCCACAAAAGTATAAGATATCTAGGAGTAAACCAACCATAGAAATTGAAGACCTCTAAAAGGAAAACTGAAAAACTAAAAAATGGAAATTGAAAATGACACAAAAAAGTGTAAAGACATCCCATGTCCCTGCATTAGAATAATTAATATAATCAAAATGTCAATTCTACCCAAATTAATTTGTACATTTAATTCAATCCCAATCAACTTACCAGAGATAGTTTTCACAGAATTAAAAAAAAATCATAGAATTTGTCTGGAATCATAAAAGACCATGAATTGCCAAAGCAATACTCCACAAAAACAGTGGAGTAGGAGGCATCTCACTCCTGACTCCAAAATATATTACAAAGCTGTGATAATCAAAACAGCATGGTTTTGTCACAAAAACAGGCATGTAGACCAATGGAACAGAATGGAGAACTCTAGAAATAAACCCTAAAACAAATAGCCAGTAGATTTTTTGACAAAGGGCATAAGACAATCCAGTGGGAAAAATAAAATCTTTTTAGCAAATGGTGCTGGAAAAACTGGAAAGACCTGCAGAAAAATGAAACTGGACCCCTATCTCTTACCATTAAAAAAATTAATTCAAAATGGATCAAAGATCTAAACATAAAACCTCAAACTATAAAACTACTGGTGGAAAACACAGGGGAAACTCTTAGAGACATCAGAGTAGGCAAAGACTTTTAAAATAAGACCCCCAAAGCACAGGCAGTAATCCCCAGGATAGACAAATGGGATTACATCAGGTTAAAAAGCTTCTGCACACGGGACCAGCAAGTGGTGAAGTGGTTAAGGTGTTGGACTCCTACATGGCCAACCACAGTTCGAACCCCGAACCTGGCAGCTTGCTTTCTTACTTTCTCTCTTTCTCTCTTTGCTGAGTATACATGCCCTATAGCAAATTTAAAATAATAATAATAATAATAATAATTTGCAAAGCTTCTGGATAGCAAAAGAAACAAAAAGTAGAGTGAGTGAATTGACAACCTTTAGAATGGGAGAATATATTTGTAAACTCTCCTTCAGATAAGGTACTGATAACCAAAATATACAGGAACTCAGCAGCTTATCTGCCCCCCCCCCAAAAAAAAAATCAACCCAGTTAAAAGATGGGCAAATGAACTGAACAGACAACTTTTTTTTTTTTTCTTGAGAGGTTTTAATCGCTATAGGGCACGTGAGCTCTCCAGACAGACAGAGAGAGACATAGAGACAGAAAGCGAGAAATCACCCCCGAGGGGGGATGGTCACGCTGCAATCCCTTCTCTATTCTCCTCTCGGGATCTTGGGCACACATGCACATGCACCCGGCGTGAGTTTTAAGCCACCGGGTCCGGGACGCGAACCGTTGTTGACTACGTGGGAGTCCAGCGACATAGCCATTACACTAACTGCTGGTTCCCAAACAGACAACTCTTTATGGGAGCCATACAAACAGCCAAAAAACATATGAAAAAATGCTCAACATCACTTGTCATATAGGAGATGCAAATCAAAACCACAATGAGATACCACCTATCCCCAGACAGAATAGCTAAAATTAAAAAAATTAAAAATGATAAGTGCTGGTGAAACTGTGGTGAAAAGGCAACTCTCCTACACTGTTGATGGGAATGTAAATTAGTATAGCCACTGTTGAGAACAATATGGAAATTCCTCAAATACCTACAAATAGAACTGCCATATGATCCAGCAGTTCAACTCCTGGGTATCTACCCAAAGGATAGGGATACACTTAGTCAGAAAAACACTTGCACATCACCCAGATGTCCAAGAATATATGAATGGATTGAAAATGTGTGACACATATACACTATGGATGGAGTAGTACTTAGTCATAAAAAATGAGACTCCATTATTTGATATAAAGTAGACGAATATGGAAGATTCAGTGCTAAGTGAAGCAAGCCAGACTTTGAAAGAGAGGCATTGTGTGTCCCCACTTAATATATACAAAATGTCTGTACTCTATGGCAGAAACTGAAGGATTGGAAATTGTAAAACAATGGAGAGCAACTGTGGATATTAGAGACAGAATAAGAGGAGGATGGGAAATGGGGAAAGTGGGAGGGAGGGAATCAAGGGAAAAAAAGAAGCAGAACATTTAAGGGACACAAAACTGGAAAAATATCTGTTGATGATAATGTGTATGATAATATCTTTGGACTAATTATACAGTGTATTCATGCTGGGAAAATTCATTTTGTATGCTGTAAAGATACATAATGATTGAATGTAAAAAATGACAAAAAAGGAGATCTTTTAAACAACTTTAACCAATTAAAGTTATTATTAGGATGAAATGGACAAATTTCTCAAAAAAAAAAAAAAAAAAAAAGAGAAAAGCCCAGGAAGGGGAAAAATAGGAATAGGAAATGGAAAAATCTGAATAGTCCTGAATCTGTTAAAGACATTAAATATTTTATTAAAAGTTTATTGCAAAGAAAACCTCAGATCCAGATAGCTTCTCTGGTACATCCTTATATTTGTTTAAGGAAGTAATAACATCTATCTTAAACAGACTCTTCTAGGGTAGAGAAGAAGATGGAACATTTCTCAATTCTTTTTTATAAGGCCAGAGTAACCTTGACACTTAAAGTCTAGCAAGAATGATGCCAAAAAAGAAAAATACAGGCTAATTACTCTCATTAAAAGACTTAAAATATATATTAACAAATATGGTCTGGCAAAAAATAAAAGAATAACACATAATAATAAAGTAGAATTAATTCAATGAATATAAAAATAGTTTAAGTTTGGAAAGGCAGTATAATTTTCCATATTAACAGGAAAAAATTATATCATTTTGACAGAAAGAGGAAAATGATTCGACAAAATTCAATACCCATTCATGATTACAATTCTTAACATCAGGCCCATTCCATAGCAAAGTGGTAAACCATTGCTTTAAGAGAAACTAGATGCCACATGGTGATCTCAGTTTGGATCCCCATCCTGATCAGCCTGAAACATGCTGGGCATGTGTGTAAGTGCCCAATGATTCAATAGGTTGAGAGACTGAAGGAGAGATTCATGACATGACCAAACTCCTTAGAAGATGTTCATGCGTGTCTTTCTCATGTGTTCATGTGTTCAACCATGAATAAAGAAAAATACTTTTAAAAGTTATTTATCTTACTATTTAAAAATTTTCTGTAGGGTATGTACATGAGAGTGAGACAGAGAGAAAGAGAGAGAAGGAAAACAAGAAAGCAAGTTTCTAGTCCAGGACTAGAATTGTGATTGACCATGTGGGAGTCCAGTGCCTTGACTACCATGCCACCTGCTGGCCCTTAAAACACATTTTTTTTAAAAAAAGGATTATTTAGTTTTATTTATTCATCCATTTAATTTGACCAGGGAGAGAGAGAGAGGGAAAGTGAGAAAGCAAGGTACCAGGTTCAGGACTCTTAACTGTGGCTTACCATGTGGGAATGTCCAGTACCTTAAGCCACCACACCACCTGCTGGCGCCCAAAAGACATGCTTTAAAAAAACCTCTTAACAGCTACTAATAGACAGGGATTTTCTTAATCTGATAAAGAATATCTATGAAAAGCCTTTAGCAAACATCAAACTCAAATAATTCTAATCTCTACATATTTTTTAAGTGTGTTTGGCCCACAAGTTTGCACAAACAATAAAGTCATAAATAGTATTTCCCCCCCACCTTTTATTGATTCACAAAATTTTAAAAATAATCTTAACTACTTTCAATAGCAAGTTCAGCTGGTATGTACATACATATCTGTGAATACATGTCTGACTTTAGGTGTGAAACTCTTGAGTAGAATGAATATACTGTAAGGTAGCACCTAGCTGATGCTATATAGCTTACTATGGTCATTAAGTAGGTATTTTTTTAATATATTTTTTAATTTCAAGAAAAGCAGTTTTAACTTTAATAAGTCAAAGAAATGCTAAGGAACTTTGCTTAAAACTTAAAGCCAGAAAACAGGTTAGGATTCTGTTCAAATAGTGGGTACATGAACCTATTGGCAGCTCAAGACAAGACAAAAATCCTTAAAACTGGAAAACAAAGCCTAGAAGAAAATCAGCAATGTTTAGTCAAAAGTCATAAAATGCTTTTTCACCAGCTCAGTCTCATGTACTTAATCTATCTTCTGTTGTGCTTTGACCTTCCCAATTCGGGGATATAATATTCTACTCCAGACTTGCCCCGACGATTAAGTTGGCCATTTTCTTAGTTTTTGAACTCTTATTTCTGTGTGTCTGTATTTAATCGTCCTGTTATAGCACTCCCTTGAGAACTTCTTGAAGATCTGGTCTAGTGTTGGTAAATTCTTTCAGGTTTTGTGTATCTGAGAATGTTCTTGTCTTTTCTTCCCATACGAAGGAAAATCTTACTGGAAGTATTCTTGGTTGAAATTGCTTTTCCCTTAACATTTTGAATGTATTTTTCCATTCTTTCCTTGCTTGCCTTGTTTCCGATGAGAGGTTCTGCTGTTAGCCTGATGGGATATCCATTGTAGGTAACTTGCCATTTCTCTCTTGCCAGTCTTAGTATCTTGTTTTTGTCTATAGTTTTGGTCAATCTGGCTGTAATGTGTCTTGAAGATTTTCTTGGGTTGATTCTATTTGGGGTCCTTTGTATTTCTTGGGACTGGATCTTTGAGTGCCACTCTAGGTTTGGAAAGTTTTCCTGAGGATTTCATGGAATAGATTCTCAATGCCCTTAGGAGTTGGAGTCTCTTCACCTTCTGGGATACCAGTTATACAGATGTTTGGACATTTGATGGTATCTAGTATTTCTTGTATATTATTCTCATTTTTTTTTTTTTTTTGGCAATTTTCTCAATCTTCATGGTGGATTTTTCTAGGCCAGCAATTCTATCTTCTATGTCTGAGATTCGACTTTATGTATGATCTAGTCTGCTTTTAATACTTTCAAGGGAGATTTTGACTTCCTGGATTATAGACTTCATCTCTAATAGGTCTAGTCGATTCTTTTTTATAGTGTATATTTACATTTTTAGATCTTGAAAGAATTTCCTCACCTTCCTGGAACTCGTCAGCACTGCAGTTCATTGTCACTCTTCTCTTCCATCTCTGTTAGCTTCGTCGTTATGAGTATTCTAAATTCTTTATCAGACATTTCCATGATTTCCATTTAACTGTCTGTGGATGAAGAGGAGTTATTCTTTTCCCTTAGAGGAGAGGTATTTTCTTGCTTTCCCATATTTCTTGGGACCCTGTGGTGATTTCTAGTCATCTGATGGATGGTACATTTCTTCCTAATTCTTGAAGTTCAATCTGAGCATTCAGGAATGTGCAGAAAGCAGTAAACTGGAATCTCTTTGCTGTTCCATTTTTATCTCTTTGTGCAGCAGATTCAGTGGGTATTGAGGAATATGTTAACCCTAATAGTATTTGGATGTTTGGCTTTGGATCCCTTAGATCTGTCTAGAAACACAGTGAATGGAGATTGAGGAGCAAAGTGATGAGATTAAAAAAAAAGAATTTAAAAACAGAAGGGAAAAAAAAGCAAAGAGAGAAAAAGAAAAAAACAACCAAAAAATGTATTTTTTTAAAAAGCAAAAAAAATGCAAGGCATGCTTGTGTGCCTCACAAAATGACTAGTTCTCAACAGCAGTGAAGGAGTTTTCTTCTGAAGGACTGCCCCTTGCCTCTCCTAGAGTGGAAGGGGAGATGGGATTATTAGCGAGATAAAGGAGGATCTAAAAGCCAAGAGAAACTTTACCTTAAAAAATTTTAAAAAGGAAAAATTACAAAAAACTGAGAAGACAGAGAGAGAGGCAGACAGAGACAGAGAGAAGGCTAGAGGGGCTCCCTACCACTTGAGTTTGGGGGCTGGAGGCCGAATTATCAGTAGATTAAAAAGGAAAAATTACAAAAAAACTGAGAAGACAGAGAGAGGCAGACAGATGCAAAGAAGGCTAGAGGGGCTACCTACCACTTGAGTTTGGGGGCTGGAGGCTGAATTATCAGTAGTAAAATCTTCATTTCTCTTTTTTCCCTGAAATGACTAGTTCTCAGCAGCAATGAAGAGTCATCTGAAGGCCTGCCCCTTGCCTCTCCACTAGAGTTTGAGGGCTGGAGGCTGAATTATCAGTATAAAATCTCCATTTCTCTTTTTTCCCTGAAGTGACTAGTTCTCAGCAGCAAAAGAGGAATCTTCTTCTGAAGGCCTGCCCCTTACCTCTCTACTTGAGTTTGGGGCTTGGAGGCTGAATTATCAGTAGAAAATCTTCATTTCTCTTTTTTCACTGAAATGACTAGTTCTCAGCAGCAATGGAGGAATCTTCTTCTCCATAAATAGTATTTTTAAAAGTAGCGATCACAGAATAATAGATGATATATTTCATGAGCTATCCATCAATAAGATAACATTGATTTCCAACTGAATTTTCTGATGGGATTAATTGTACATCTTATATACATAAAATACAAACTCATGTAAGTTTGATTTATTTACTTAAATCTTGCTTTAAAACAAATACTAGTTTTGTTGGGACCAATTCAATTGCTTCTGAGCTGTGAATCAAGAAGTGTGACTTGTTTTGGTCAATGACATGTTGCTTCATTCTGTATCCAAGTGGCTTGCTCATACACTGAGTTGATAGATCATGGGCCTGCACATCAGCTAGGAGAGCCTGAAAAATGAGATTTTTGAGGACCCTGCCTTGGGAAGTTGGGATTTATAATATGGGAAACTGCTAAAATGTTGGACAATATTCAAAAGAATTTGGTAAGCCACACATAACAAATGTTCACTAAATTTGTCTCACCATACCAGTCTCTACACGTCTCTTTTATGAAATGGTGCGTTTTATTAAAATAGTTGCATGGAGACAAAAGTAATGGAAAAAGAGAACGGAATGGAAATACACTTACTTTAGCTTTATTTCTTTCTTTGTGTATTTTTATCATGTATTTTATCAGAAATCATTTGTGGTTATTGCAATTCTGGAGAGATGGTAGTGGCTATAGCATAGTATTTGAATAGTTCTAAACACACCCTTAACACAATGACTAGGAGAGCATAACCGAAAGGTCTTAGGAATATCTAACAAAACCAGTTGATCAGAAAAAATAGCTCAAACCACCAACAGCTACAAGATTTCCATGGCATTAGCATCTCTGTAGGAGGAAACAGTAGGGAGCCTGCCTGTGATGAGAATGGCAGAATCCTAAAATAGCCAGCAGATAAAGCTTAGAGGGGCTCCCACAAAGTGGACTGCAAGTCTAGTCTCCAACCCAGTCTCCAACTGGGGGCTCAAACTCACACTGGGCGTGTGGGCTTGCTGCTGGAACATGCATGTTCAAGATCCCAGGAGGAGCCTGGAGGAGAAGGGATTGCATTGTGGCCATTCCCCCTGGGGGAGATAATATCTCGCTTTCTGTCTCTCTGTCTCTCTTTTTCCAGTGAGCACATGTGCCCTATAGCAAAAATCTCTTAAAAAAAAAAAGCTTAGAGGGGGTTTTTCAGCACACTGCGGTTCCTTAGTTGAGTACAGGGGGGTCATGGTAAGGTTCTCTAGAGCTGTCTGGGCTCTCAGCTTCCAAAATTAACTCACTGCCCAAGTCTCTCCATACTGAGGGTTATCTGCTGGAGTCTGATCAAAATCAAGGAGGACACGTGCTCGCTTCGGCAGCACATATACTAAAATTGGAAGGATACAGAGAAGATTAGCATGGCCCCTGCGCAAGGATGACACGCAAATTCGTGAAGCGTTCCATAATTTTAAAATCCTTTACCTTTTCAAAAAAAAAAAGAAAAATCAAGTAGGACACTAAAGACAAAAGGAAAGAGAAGAACCAGGTAAAAGTGGAAGAAAGGGCCATAGTCATGTGATCTTGAAAGTATCTCTGGGGCCAAATGTTTCTGACACTTCATGAAAACAAAAGCAAAAGGAGGGGCCAGCCATTAGCATAATGGCTATGTCGCTGGACTCCCACGTAGCCCAGACCCAGTGGCTTAAACTCACACTGGACACATGTGTGTGCATGCCCAAGATCCCGAGAGGAGAATGGAGGAGAAGGGATTGCGGTGTGGCCATCCCCTCTGGGGGGGGGATTTCTCGCTTTCTGTCTCTCTGTCTCTCTCTGTCTGTCTGGTGAGCACATGTGCCCTATAGCAAAAACCTCTCCAAAAAAAAAAAAGTGAAAGGAGATATAGATCCCCAAATCCATCCTGACTTATGTTTCCGTATTAAAATTTCAAGGCCTTTTAATTTCTGGTGGAGGTGAGCAACAGAAATTTCTCTATTTCAATCTCAAACAGTGTTACTGTAATTAAGGATTACATTATTTTTCCTTAAAATATTCAGAAGCTGTGTTATTGGTGAAAATAATTAAAGGGTACTAACATTTTTATGGATCTTGGTAGAATTGCTCTATGCTTTCCAAAAGAGTAATTCCATTTTACAAGGCCATTAGGGCCATTAACTTATTATTATCACCTGTTTCACTACAGTTTTATCAGCTTGGGTGATTTTGCTATCCTAATGGAGTTTTAAAAAATCTATGCTTGTTTTAATTTTCATTTTTAAAATTATTCAGAATGTTGAACATTTTCTCAAGTATGTTGTAACATTTTTGATATTTATGTGTATGTATGTGACTTCTGTGCCATTTTAAATATCTAATTGTTGCCTGCCTATAATTTTAGTATCCATTCCAGTGGGTCTTAATATTTTTCTTACATATGAGGTAATTTGAATATATTGTTTATAATACTGCCACTCCTCACTTAGCAAACTACCTATTTAATGACCACTTAGACTTCTGACCAGTTTTTTAGTGCGTGGAATCCCCTTTGTCAGTTTTGTCTCGTTCATAGTTGATTAGTATTCCCTAATACTAACCACATGCACTTGCAGCCACACAAGACTACGTATTTTGTTTGTAAATTTGTACCTTTTTATGCACTCATAGTAGCATTCAGAATAAATAAAAATGTTTGTGCCAGTTTTATATTACTGTGTTGTGTATCTTCTCTCTTTCTGTATGCTTTTTGTATGGTTAGAATTATTTTAGTGCAGTGTCAAATAATACCTATTGAAAAATACTCTCCCTACAGTGCCACGACACACCACAAGACAAAGCCTTTAAGTTCTTCACATATTGACCAATACTTTTAATGACCTAGTCTTTTTATTTATTTATTTATTTATTTATTTATTTATTTATTTATTTTTGTTTTGTGGAGAGGATTTTGCTATAAGGATGTGTGCACTCGCCAGAAAGACAGAGAGAGAGACAGAGAGACAGAAAGTGAGAAATCACCCCCCAGGGGGGATGCCACGCCGCAATCTCCTCCATTCTCCTCTCAGAATCTTGGGCATGCATGCACATGTGCCCGGCATGAATTTAAGCCACCAGGTCCGGAACTCGAACCGTAATCGACTACGTGGGAGTCCAGCGACATAGCTGTTATGCTAACTTCTGGTTTCGACCTAATCATATTAATAGGGGGATAAAACTGGTTGTTAAGTGAAGAGTGCCTATATTTTATATATATATGTTAGCTATTTGTTTTACTTGGTTAAAGTAGTTCTTTTTTTTTTTAATTTTTATTGTTTATTTTTTTGGAGAGCTTTTTGCTACATGGGAGTTCAGCGATGTAGCCATTATGCTAACTGCTAGTCCCTAGTTCTTTTTTTAAAATAATTATTTTGTTTAAGTTTATTTATTATTATTATTTTCCAGTTTGATCAGAGAGAGACAGAGAAAGAGAGAAAGGGAAAGTGAGAAAGCAAGCTACCAGGTCCAGGACTTGAACCACAGTAAGCCATGTGGGAGTGCAGCACTGTTAACCACCATGCTATGTACTGGCCCCAAAGTAGTTTATTTTTTTCTGTTCATTTTGCTGCATTATTTTATTTTATTTACTTATTTTTGGGGAGTTTTTTGTTTAGAGCGTGTGTGCTCGCCAGACAGACAGAAAGTGAGAAATCCCCCCCCCCCCGGGGGATGGACATGCTGTAATCCCTTCTCCTCCATTCTCCTCTTGGGATCTTGGACATGCACACACAGGTGTGTTTTAACCTCTGAGACTCAAACTGCGATCAACTGATCAACTACGTGGGAGTCCTGCAACATAGCCATTACACCATCTGCTGGTCCCCTTGCTGCTTTATTACAGAAATGCTAGTATAAGTATTTCAATCTGTTGAACTTTTATGATTTCCCATGTTACTTAAAATTTAAGAGAAGATGTAACTTTTTGAATTGCTGGAGAAGGCATGTGATCATCAGAGAGTGAGAGAAAGCACACCGCCCCCACCGCCTCACTCCCACCCCACAGCAGGTTGTGGTCATGCTGCAATCCTCTTTCCTTCATTACCCTTTCCTGTCAGGATTTTGGACACACACACACACACACACACACACACACACAGTGTTTCCCAAGCTGCAGGGCCCAGGACCCTAGCTGCAGTCAGCCGTGTGGCTCCCTTAACCACTGAGCTATGGTGCTAAGAAAAGTTATAGTTTTGAATAAATATGATAAATACTGTATTTAGACTAATTTTCTGAAGAAAGTTTAAATTTTGATTATTGTTACATTTCTAGAAAATTAATCAAATAACCTGATGGTAGTTTTCCAAGAGAGCCATTTAAAAATAGCTTTACATTGAATAAAAATACTTCATGCCTTTTTTATATAGTAGATGCTCAGCTTGGGTACAAGTGATAATCTTTTGTATCTTAGTTTTAAAGGGTACCCTAGAACCAAGACAATTCACAAAAGCCAGAAAATTAAGGAGACAAAATTAATATAATATTCTTAAATTCCATTGTGTCGTGGTAGAGAACAATTTACCATTTTTTGTTTTGCTCTTACAGAGTGATGGCATTTACTTGGTGAGCTATCCATAAGGGAATCATTGGAGTTCTGTTGACCTATTAACTATATGAGCAATTATCATATATTTTTGTGACTGAAGTACTTGATTAAAAAAAGAAAGAATAAAAATAAAGAAGACTTTTAAAAAGTATTTCTTGAGAGAGAGAGAAAGGTAGGAGGAACGGAGACAGACAGTTGCCCCTGGCAGAATCTTGCCATACTGCAGTCCTCCCCCAAGCCTTCCAGCCAGCCAGGACCATGGACGTGCCAGCAGACATGCCCAGCATTTCAGGTGGACCCAGGGTCTGAACCCAGGATTTCTCATATGGCTCCAGTATCATGCAGCAGTGTCCTGCTGCTTGTGCCACTGTGGCTGGACCATAGTTTTTTTTCATCTTTAAAAATCCATAGCTATTGTATATAGTATATGTACTAAAAAACAAAATTACAAAATAAACAAGTATGTAATATATATAGGTACTAATATACAAATATGTATATATACCAATATATAACAGTATTAGAATTTTGAGGTTTGGATTTTTAAAAACCTGTTTGTACATATTATTTCTATTCTCTTTTTTATTTAAAAATTACTTTCCAATACTAATTCAAGCATTTATGTAGTATTTCTTGACAACTGACATCCATATAAAGGCTATTTTTTTTTATGGTTTTAAGAGATGATTTTTTAAAACAATGTTGCACGTTTGTGATTTTAAGAGAAATTAAGATTAATAACAGGTTTAAGGAGTTTTCATTTCTTGAGAAAATTTATAAATACACTCTTAACAGATTGCAACCAACAGTATTTTCATAATAAAGTTTTTCTTTCAATGCCCTTACCAACAGATAGATGAGATCAGCATTCTTACCGTTTATGAAATGAATAACTTCTTATTTCAGGAAAAATTGAATATTTAAAAATGATTATTAGAAAAGTATTCTTTGGGGGCAGGCCCTGTAGTCCAGCACTATATAGCAAAAGCTGGATTCCACATGACTGACCAGGGCCAGTGTCCTCATTTCGGTGGCATGAAAAACACACCAAGCATACACATAACTGATGCCCAGGATCCTGATGGAATGGAGAATTGCAGGAGAAAGGTTTGGGACGTGACTAGGCCCCACTGAGGGGGTGATCACGTGCTGGGTGCTTACTCTCTCATGCACACATGCTCTCTGGCATTAAAAATAAGAAGGAAAGAGAAAAGAAAGAAGCATGTTAATTTTTGTTTAATGATTTAGAACTACAAGAGTAGTCTATTTATTCAGTTGAGCATAATTTATCGTTAAAAAAATTATTCTCAAAAAAGTTGTGTCAGGACCAGCCTGTAGTACAGTATCTAAGCACACTGTCTTGGGAGCTGGATCCCGCATGGCTGACCTGTTCAAAGCCCACTCTCAGGCTTGAAAGGCATGCCAGGTGCACCTGCATAAGTGTCCCAAATCCTAAAGGGATGCAGAAATAGAGGAAAAAGCATTGCAGGGTGACCGTGCCCCACTGGAAGGTGGGGCGTGAGGGTGGAGGTGAGGTGGGGGCTTTCTATCTTTTTCTCTAGCAAGTGCATACATCCTCTTGCAATTAAAAACTAAAGTTAAAGCATTTCAGGTTTGTTTTAATTTGAAGTATTTAAAAATAATGCACACTTAAGAAACAGAACAAAATGTTAATTCAGAGTATTATCAATTGTGATAATGGTTTCCAAAAGATGTTGGGGAGGTAGTATAGACACGGATTTGGCTATCAAAGGATTGTGGTTGAATCCACTTACTGTGCAGCAT
Organism: Tupaia belangeri chinensis; assembly: GCF_000334495.1. Taxonomy (NCBI): domain Eukaryota; kingdom Metazoa; phylum Chordata; class Mammalia; order Scandentia; family Tupaiidae; genus Tupaia; species Tupaia belangeri. The sequence continues at coordinate 2,267,709 of NW_006159534.1, read as the reverse complement.
CAGATATTTCACCTCCCTTCAGTTTTACTAATCTGTAAAATGGTAATACTTTTCATTAAATCTAAGGCTGACATTTATTTAGTTAGTAATATCTTAGAAACGTAGATGTGTCTTCAAAGTGATGGTGTATTATATTAAGTTGGATGTGTTTTTTCTTTGTTAGCCTTATATAAAATAATAGTGGTCCTTATAACTGCTAATGTAGATTAAAGGAAATACAGTAATAATGCCAGCTTTATAGAATTGTTTTGAAGTTAGAATTGAATTTGTAAGTAAGCATATGGAAGAAACTCCTTAGACACAGTCACATACTGCGTAGTGACATTTTGGTCAGTGGTGGACCACACATGTGACAGTAGTTCCATAAGATTGTAAAGGAGCTGAAAAATTCCTGTTGCCTGGTGACATCATGCTGTCTTAATGTCGTAGTACATCACATCACTAAAGTGTTCATGGTCGTTCCGGTGTAAACTTACGATGCCGTCAAGTGTTATAAAAGTATGACACGTATATAATACTTAGTAATAAACAATGGTATCACTAGTTTCTGTACTTGTACGATATTTTTATTGTTACTTTAGTGTGTGTGTACTACTTCTATTTTTTAAAAAGTTTGGGCCAGTTCTGTGGCCTGGTGATTATGTGAGCTGGGTCTCGCAGGACTGATTGTGTGGTTTGAGTCCTGGACCTGGCAGCTTGAGAAACATGCTGGTACCTGAACTTGCATGCCCAAAATCCTGAAGGGATAGAGAGATGGAGAAGAAAGAATTGCAGTGTGAGCATTTCCTAAGAGCAGGTGCTTTCTTTTCCAGCCCCTCTCCGTCTCTCTCTGGTAAGCACGCGTATCCTCCAGCAATAAAAAATGTTTAATATAAAACAGTATGCCATGTTATGCTGATGATAGCCTTATATATGTGTGTTTACTGTGTTCTTGATTGCATCATTTTCCTTTGTGCTTGATTTAATCTCGTTCATTGTGGTCTTTTCAGTGGGACAGTATGTGGAGGTTGAAGATAGTGATAATTGATGATCTTGGCCCTGTGTATACTTAGGCTCTTGTGTGTTTGTGCTTCAGTTTTTAACAAGGAAGTTTAAAAAGTAAAAAAAAAATAAAATAAAAAATGGGACCAGCAGTTGGCGTAATGGCTGTGTCGCTGGACTCCTACGTAGTCGACCGCGGTTCGCGTCCGGACCCGGTGGCTTAAAACTCACGCCAGGTGTGTGTGCGTGCGTGTCCAAGATCCCAAGAGGAGAATGGAGGAGAAGGGATTGCGGCGTGGCCATCCCCCCTGGTGGGAGATTTCTCGCTTTCTGTCTCTCTGTCTCTCTCTGTCTGGCGAACGCACTCGCCCTATAGCAAAAACCTCTAAAAAAAAAAAGTAAAAAAAAAAATAGGGAACCAGCAGTTAGCGTAATGGCTATGTCGCTGGACTCCCACGTAGTCGACCGCGGTTCGTGTCCCGGACCCGGTGGCTTAAAACTCACGCCGGGCGCGAATGCGTGTGTGCCCAAGATCCCGAGAGGAGAATGGAGGAGAAGGGATTGCTGCGTGACCATCCCCCCTGGGGAGTGATTTCTCACTTTCTGTCTCTATGTCTCTCTCTGTCTGTCTGGCGAGCGCACGCGCCCTACAGTGAAAAATCTCTACCCCCAAAAAAAAAATTAGAAAAAAGTATAGAATAGGAATCTAAAGAAAATTATTTTGTACTGCTGTACACTGTGTTTCAAGCTAAGTGTTATTACAAAAGAGTTGAAACCTTAAAATTTTTAACGTTTATAAGGAAGAAAGATACAGTATGCTAAGGTTAATTTATTATTGAATAAATTAGTCTTATAAATTTAGTATAACCTAAGTGTACCCTGTTTATAAAGAGTCTGTAGTAGCATACAATAATGTCCTAGGCCTTCACATTCACTCACCACTCACTCATTAACTCACCTAGAGCAACTTCTATTCATGGTAAGTATAAATGAATGGAGCTTGCAGGTGTACTACTTTTTTAATCTTTTGCACCATTTTTGTGTTCAGACACAAATGTTTCGTATACCATTTTGTGTTCAGACACAATATTTCATACACAAATACTGATAATACACAAATACCGATCTTGTGTCACATGGCTTGCAGTATTTAGTACAGTTACATGTCACAGAGGTTTGTTGCCTAGGATCAATAGGCTTTGCCAACGTAGCAGAGGTGTGTAGAAGGCTAAACTCTCTAGGTTTGTTAGGCATGGTCTGTGATGTTCCCACAATGACGAAATTGCTTAATGATACATTTCCTAGAACATAACCCTTTTGTTTGGCAATACATGACATTGCTGCCCCTCCCCCCCTTTTTGTTGTAGAACTATTTCAGTTTTGTTTGATTTGTTTATTTGGGGATTTTTTTTTTTTTTGAGAAGTTTTTTTCTATAGGGCGCATGGACTCACCAGAAAGACAGAGAGAGACAGAGAGACCCAAAGCAAGAAATCACCCCCCTGGGGGGAGGGCCACACCGCGATCCCTTCTCCTCCATTCTCCTCTCAGGATCTTGGGCACACATGCACACACACGCACACACACGTGAGTTTTAAGCCACTGGGTCCGGGACTTGAACTGCGGTTGACTACATTGGAGTCCAGCAACATAGCCATTACGCCAACTGCTGATCCTGGGATTTTGTTGTTTTATCAGGAGAATCAGAAGTTAAGAGCTATTGGATAAAGGCTCATTGCTCAATATTTTAAGTCTACAAGACATCTTGTATGTGTATTGCTGAAACACTTTCACTTTGGTGAAATAGCCATATATTAGCTGATAATAATAATTACCATATCAGCTGACACTTATAATGCCCAATTTTGCTGGATATTATTCTATTTACCTATTTATTTATTATTTAATTTTCTTCATTATTATTATTTTATTTTTTTTATTTTTATTTTGAGGTTGACCAGAGAGAGACAGAGAGACAGAGAGAGAGAAGGAAAGTGAGAAAGCAAGCTGCCAGGTCCAGGACTAAAACCATGGTCAGCTATGTGGGAGTTCAGCTGCCTTAATCACCATGCCACCTGCTGGCCCCCTGGCATGAGCTTTAAGCTGCCGGGTCTGGGACTCTTAACCGTGGTTGACTACATGGGAGGGAGTCCAGTGACATAACCATTATGCTATCCGCTGGTCCTTTACCTGTATGTTTAAATCCTTAAAACAACTATAGGAAATAGGTACTGTTAGTCTTATTTTTACAAATGAGGAAACCGAAGGAGAGAAGTTAATTAATATTCCCAAAGCCCTGTAGTTGAGCTTATATGCAAATTAAACAAACCACTGAAACATAATTCAGAAAAAGGTATCACATGGAAGCCAGAAGCCTCCTCTTTCCATATATAAGGGGATTTCAAAAGATTCACAGAAAAATTGAATTAAATATTTCACTGCAAAAAAAAATGTTCAAATCCATGCATAATGTTTTCTTAACATGCATTTTCTTTGAACTTTTCAAAGATCTCTTATATATTCACCTGATGATCTTTGGAATAGTTACCTTTTTTTTTTTTTTTTTGAGAGATTTTCATTGTAGGGCACGTGTGCTCGCCAGACAGACAGAGAGAGACATAGAGACAGAAAGCAAGACATCCACCCCCAGGGGGGATGGTCACGCCGCAGTCCCTTCTCCTCCATTCTCCTCTCGGGATCTTGGGCACGCACGCACACGCGCCCGGCGTGAGTTTTAAGCCACCAGGTCCGGGACACGAACCACGGTCGACTACGTGGGAGTCCAGCGACATAGCCATTACGCTAACTGCTGGTTTCCGGGAATAGTTACCTTTTTACAAGGTTTGTACCTTGACCCTGGAACTGATTAAGGTAGAGTCTGAATCAGGTGATAAAGATTCAGCCAACAACTTATCCCTTCCCTTTTGAGTGAAAGAGCATTTCAGTGTCTCAAGTAATGCAAACTGAAGCAATATAAGAATTGGCAAATTTTATCCTATTGGCCGCCAAATTGGAGTCTCTTTCTTTAACTGCTGATGCAGCATAACGGTAACAGAATGGATTTAGAGTAGAGAGAACTGGGACAGCTTCTAAGCTTCTGTAAGAGATATTTCATCTTAGTGGAAATCTATGGGGTAAGGTAGCCAAAGTTTACTCCCTCTGGTGGGTGAAGTGGATAGAAAAATGGATGCATTTTTGGCATTTTTTTTTGCATCCAATCTGATAATGGTAGATTATTTTAAACATACTATTTCTTTCATCTTTTTAAATTTTTTTGGAGAGGTTTTAGCCGTAGGGTGCTTACGCTCGCCAGACAGACAGAGAGAGACAGAGAGATAGAAAGTGAGAAATCACCCCCCAGGGGGGATGGCCACACCGCAATCCCTTCTCCTCCATTCTCCTCTCAGGATCCTGGGCATGCACGCACACGCACCTGGCATGAGTTTTAAGCCATTGGTTCCAGGTCTCGAACCGCGGTCGACTACATGGGAGTCCAGCGACATAGCCATTACGCTAACTGCTGGTCCTTTTCATTTCTTTCATCTTTAAGATATAATCCTTTTTGTTTCCGCCCCCCACCGGAAAAATAAAAATAAAAGGTTGCCGTTAGCATTCTAACTTGTGTTTTAATGTACTGGCTTTAGAAAGAGAACTAATAATCCCAGGAAGAAAGAATATATTTAGAAAATGCATAATCTCATTTTTTTAAAGTCAGTTTTTTCTCCTAAAGATTTTAAATTACATTACTCTTTATGCCTTAAAGGTATTAAAGGTATTCATCATACCTTTATTTATGAGTGGAAAAAGTGGAACGAACCTGAATATAAAACTGTCAGGTAATGGTAAGTAAATTATATTACTGGATATAATTTGAATGTGTCTCTCAAAAGCTCTTGTACTGGAAGCTTAAACTGCCATTGTAATGGTATTAAGAGGGTAGAAACTTAATCCAGTTATGATATTAAGAGGTAGGGAATTTGGGAGGTGATTAGTATTAGATAAAGTTGTGTCCTAAGGTTAGAGCCTCCATGATTGAATTCTGGTGATTCTGTAAGAATAGGGGGAGAGAGAGAGACTAGAGCTGGAAAATACACACAGGCATGTTTGCTCTTGCCTTTTTGCCATGTCACCTGCCACGTTGGAACTCTGCAGAAAGTCCCTATCAGCAAGAAGACTCACTAGATGCAGAATTTTGAACTTGAACCACCAGAACCATAAACCAAATAAACCTCTATTTGTGCCATTCTGTTATTAGCAGACTAAAACAGATTATTATGCTGGCTTTAAAATTAATGTTGGTAGGACTTCTGCTCCTGGGCATGGTGGAGTAAAAGGGACGAGATTTACCCTTTTGTCTAAAACAAGAAGAAAACCAAACATGTGGCTCAAATTCCTGGATGAAACAGTGATTTACAGACATTTTACTATAAGCTGTTCCAAACTACGAGAGAAGGAAACAAACTGAGCTCTACGGGTACCTTAGTTTATTGCCTGGTGTTAATTTCTAGGCTCCAGTGCAGGGAAAGGAACCCGAAGTTCCTGGCAATCTCAATTTGAGCTAGAGTTTACAGAGCATTTCTGCATAGAAAGCTTGAGAACTTCGCAGAGGGGTCCCTCAGGTCGAATACTGATTTGTACATGGCTGGAACAGGCTGGGGAAAGAAGCACAGAAAACAGTAGGCCAAGCAATTCCTAGAACTGACATAAGACTGAATATTTTGTTTTCTACCCATCAAAGTAGACAGAAAACACAATATGTGGGACATATGGGAGAGGCCTTACAAGGGTTTCATTTCAGTAGTGGGGCTAAATTAAGCTCTGTCTTTTTTTAAAAAAAATTACCAGAGGGCACTTGCATTTATCAGAGAGAGACAAGGGAACTACCACATGACCCACAAGTCCACTACTAGACATACATACATATACTGGAAAGAATTGGGGCTGGTGCAGGTGGCATGCTAGTTAAGGCACTGGACTCCCACGTGGCCAACTGTGGTTTGATTCCCAGACCTGGACACTTGCTTTCTCACTTTTTCTTTCTCTCTCTCTGAGTCTCTCTCTGGTCAAATTAAATAATAATAATAATAAATAAATACATAAGTCTTTTTTTTTTTTTTTTGAGGGGTTTTCGCTATAGGGTGCACACGCTTGCCAGACAGACAGAGACATGCGTGCGCTTGCCAGAAAGAGTGAGACAGAGAGATAGAAAGTGAGAAATCACTCCCCAGGGAGGATGGCCTCGCCCCAATCCCTTTCCCTCCATTCTCCTCTCTGGATCTTGGGCACGCATGCACACACACCGGGCGTGAGTTTAAGCCACTGGGTCCAGGACTCAAACTGCGGTCGACTACATGGGAGTCCAGCAACATAGCCATTACGCTATCTGCTGGTCCCAATAAATACATAATTCTTAAAAAAAAAATCAAAACAGGTACTCAAATCCTCTACACAAATGTTCATAGCAATACTCACCTTAGTAACCAAAGGGGCAGACAGTCCAAATTTCTAATGAATGAATTCTGATGAATGAATAAACAAAATGTGACATTGGTGTACATACTCAGAGTATTATTCAACCATGAAACGGAATGAAGAACTGGTACATGCTATAATGTAGATGCACCTTGCAAAAATTTTGCTAAGTTAAAGAAACCGTACTTACAAGATCACATATATGATATCATTTATATGAAATACCTAGAACAGGCAAATCCAGAGAAACAGGAAGTAGATTGGTATGTGCCAGGGTCTAGGTGTGAGTTAAATGGAAAGAGACTGCTTAATGTGTTCACAGCTTTCTTTTGTGATGGTGAATGTATTGTGAAACTAAATAGGGGTGGTGTTGTACAGCATCGTAAATGAACTAAATGCCACTCTGTTGTTCTGTTTACAGTGGTTAATTTTAGTTATGTGAGTCACATTTCAATACAAAAACAAATAAATGAGGGTGAAATGAACACTGTTTTTCAGCTAAACAAAAACAAAGATAATTTATTGCTAACTAATCCACACTATATAGTAAATGTTAAAAAAGATCAGGACCAGCAGATGGCGTAATGGTTATGTCACTGGACTCTCACGTAGTCGACCGCATTTGAATCTCAGACCCGATAGCTTCAAACTCAACACCAGGTGCACGTTGTGTGTGTGCCCAAGATCCTGAGAGGAGAATGGAGGAGAAGGGATTGTGGCGTGGCTATTCTCTCTTTAGAGTGATTTCTCGCTTTCTGTCTCTCTGTCCCTCTGTCAAGCACACATGCTCTACAGCAAAAAAATCTCTTTAAAAAAAAAAAAGACCTTCAGGTGAAAGGCAGATATATATCAGATGGAAATTTGGACCTACATATTGTACCAAATAAGAGTTGAAGTGCTAAATGTATGAATTAATAAAAAATACTTAGGGAAAAAAAAATTTAAGGTCTCTTTAGAAGATCATTGAGGGCTAGGGTTGGCAGGTGGTGTGGTGGTTAAGGGTGCTGAACTCCCACATGGACAAACATGGTTTGAGTCCTGGACTGGTGTCTTGCTTTCTCACTTTCCTTCTCTCTCTTTCTGTCGTTCTTTCTGTCTCTCTCTGGTCAAATTAAAATGGATGACTAAATAAATAAAGTTAAATAAAAAATAATTCTTTAAAAAAAAGATCATTGAGGGGTCAGAGAGCAGCACAATGGCACAGCTGGGAAGGTCCCCCTGGTTCACGTCCCAGGGCTTGCTTGAGCATACCTAGCATGTACACACGTGTGCCTGGGTCTAGGCTGATGGGGGTGGATCAAGGTGTGAAGACCATGTTGGCGGTACTTATCTCTTTATTCCTCCTCTTTAACTTCTTCCCTTCCTCTCTCTCTCTGTCTCTTCCATTTTCCTCGTCTCTCTCATGGAAAAAAATAAGCTTAAAAAAGAGAATTGAACTTTCTATTCTTATACTATACATTCTTATAGTGAAGATCCGAGAATAATCTTGTGCTTTGGGTGAAGGTAGGGAAAATATAGTTAACACCACTGAACCAAACTATATTCTTAATGTTATATTTTATGATTTTTAAATTTTTTTCTTTATTTTCTTTCTTTATTTTTTTTTCCTCTATAGAGCATGTGCACTAGCTGGAAACAGACAGAAAGAGGGGAAGTGAGTGATCACACCCTGGGGGGATGACCATGTCACAGTCCCTTCTTCATTCTCCTTCAGGATTTTGGGCACACATGTATTATGTACCCACTGTGGTTTTCAAGCCACTGGGTCTGGGACTCGAACTATGGTTGACCATGTTTGAGTCTAGCATCTACACCACCTGCTGTCCCCTATTTTATGTTTTTTGAAACAATTATACTTTTAAAATTTAAAAATAAGCTATTAAGCCATGAAAAGACCTGGAAGAACCTTAAATTTATAAGACTCAGTGAAAGAAGCCAATTCAAAAGTCTATCTACTGCACGATTCCAACTGTATGACATTCTGAAAAAGGCAAAACCATGGGAACAGTGAAAAGATCAGTGGTCGTCAGGGGTTTGGAGGGAAGAAGGGAGCGAGGGATGAATAGATGGGGGACTGGGGATTTTTACAGCAGCAAGACTATTCTAAATGACGGGGCTGGCAGGTGGCTTGGTGGTTAAGGGTGCTGGATTCCCACGTGGCCGACTGAGGTTCAAGTCCTGGACCTGGTGGCTTGCTCTCTCTCTCTCTCTCACTCTATCCCTCTCTGGTCAAATTGAAATAAATAAATGAATAAATAAATACAGTTAAATAAAATAATTTTTAAAAAAGAAAAAAACTATTCTGAATGATACTGTAATGGTGGGTACATGTATATTTATCAAAACCTATGGAATGTATAACACAAAGAATGAATCCTAATGTAAGTTATGGACTTTAATAACAGCATATTAATAATGGCTCATCAGTTGTAGCATATACCACACTAATGCAGGATGTTAATAATAGGCGAAATTGGGCAGAGGCACACACATGTGAGAAAGTATAAGAGAACTCTCTTACATGGGACCAGCCCCGTAGTGCCACGGGTCTGTGTGTGCCTGAGAAGCTGGATCCCACGTGGCTGACTGGTGCGAATCTCAAACCCCATGGCTTGAAAGACATACAGATGCGCCCAATATCCTGATGGGATGGAGAAACGAAGGGAAAAGGATTGTAGCACAACCAGGCCTTGTTGGCAGAGGGGCAGCCCTCTTTCTCCCCTTTCTCTTGTGTGCATGCATGTTCTGGCACTAAGGAAAAAAGTTTAAAAAGAGAACTGTCTTGAGCCAACCAGGTGGCATGGTGGTTAAGCCAGCTGGATCCCAAATGGCCAACTACATGGTTGAGTCCTGAACCTGGCGGCTTGAACATAATGCTGGGCATGTGTGGGTGTGTGCTCAAAATCCTGGGAGGAAAATGGAGGAAAGGGATTGCAGCATGGCCATCCCCTCTAGGGTTGATTTCTCACTTTCCTTCTATATCTCTCTCTTTCTGGCAACCACAGACACCCTTTAGCAAACTAAAAACAAAACAAAGGTGAACCGTATTTTCCAGCTGTCTTTTCTGTAAACCTAAAAAACACTCTAGAAAATAAAGGCTAATAAGGCCCAACCTTGGTTACACAAGTGGGAGGGTGTAGTGGCTGAAGGTACATGGGAGGCCTGGGCTCACGTCCCAGCCTACCTAAGCAGGCCAGGTGTAGTGGTACGTGCCTGTGGTCGTACCTAACTTGGAGGCTGTGGGAGGGGGACAGTGATAACAGCAAGATAGTGTCAAAAATCCCTCCCCCACGTCTGCATTCTCTCTTTCTCTCACTATCATGAAGAAAAAAGTTATCAGTTAAATTTTAAAAACAGCTGTATTGGGAACCAGCAGTTAATGTAATGGTTATGTCGTTGGGCTCCCACGTAGTCGACTGCGGTTCGCGTCCCAGACCTGGTGGCTTAAAACTCACGCCGGGCACATGTGCGTGTGTGCCCAAGATCCTGAGAGGAGAATGGAGGAGAAGGGATTGCGGCGTGACCATCCCCTCTGGGGGGTGATTTCTTGCTTTCTGTCTCTATGTCTCTCTCTCTCTGTCTGATGAGCACACGTGCCCTATGGCGAAAACCTCTCCAAAAAAAAAAGCCAAAAAAAAAAAAAATCCCAGCTGTATTCATTTCTCTTCAAAATGCCATGTAACTCTTAATTATTGGTAAGTATTTTCACAGCAGATAGTTGCCAAGCAGACTGTAGGTATGTGTCCTAAACTGTGTACTTTACATTAAGAACTTCAGTGATGGGACCAGCAGTTGGCATAATGGTTGTCACTGGACTCCCATGTAGTCAACCAGGATTCAAGTCCTGGACCCAGTGGCTTACACTCACGCCGAGTGCTTGTGCGTTTGTGCCCAAGATCCCAAGAGAAGAATGGAGGAGAAGGGACTGTGGCATAGTCATACCCCTGGGGAGGGGTGATTTCTCGCTTTCTATCTCTCTGTCTCTCTGTCTGGTGAGTGCACATGCCTTATAGCAAAAACCTCTCCAAAAAAAAAAAAAAAGAACTTCAATGAATGTAACATTCAAGTTCATTGCCTCCATATTACATGTTACAGAAGAATCCTGTTGATAAATTAATTGTACTCGTAAATTAATTGTACTCGTGTGTCTTTTGAGAATATAGAGGGGCAGGGCCTATTGAATCTTTGACTTTGGAAAGCATTTCTATAGCAGTTAGCTTCTTTTTCTTTTATTTCAAATCTAAACCTCTTTTTCCCCTCCCTTCCCCTCCCTCTCTTCTACTTTTTCTCCTTCTTTCTATCTAAAAATATTTTCCTTACGATTGAATTTGAAGTTTTATTACAGTTTAGTTTGCTTCTTATATAGGAGTTTTTAAAATCTCGATATGATTTCCTAATCAGATTCATGTCTGATGTTTGTATTTCATTTTTATCTTTTCACGTGAACATCTATATTTTCCACATTGAACATTATTTCACAATTAGCTAAGACTATTGCTTTTAGGTGGCTCTAGAAGGAGGTAGTAGAGTGACCTTGGATTGCAGGTGAGTACCCATTCCATCACTGGGATCATGGGAAAGTTCTGTTGCCTTCTGATACCACCTTAAATTTGTGACTAGGGCTTGAAGAAGTGGTTGAAGATAAAATCGTCAGCATTTCTTAGCAAAGTAATATTTCACAACTGGTTTTAATGCACCCTGCTTTAATCCATGCGTCTTTTTTCTACCCTTTCCCTCCTACAGGCACCAGAGAAGAAAGGAAAGGAAGTAAACACTGGTTTTGGTGGGCCAGTTGTTAGTTCTCTATATCATGAAGAAACCATAAGGTAATTATTTTCCTAGTATTTGATAGTAGGAATATATGTGCACCTATCACACATTATATATACATATGTCCTTATGTGTATGTGTGCATGCACTTTTGTATTAATCCCAATCTCTTTGATTTGCAAAGCACTCTTTAAACATAAGGTGGGTTTGGTAGTATCTAGTAAGATAAAACATGGCAGGAAGAATATGTTAGGTATATGCTCTTTATAGCTGGGAAGTGTCTGGCCAGTGATATAGTGTCTGAATACGTGATGATTATCACTGAGTCTGAATCCGTGCCTTTTCCCCGTGTAAGTAGTTCATAGTGCGAGGTTTTCTGTCTTAAGCCATCTGAAGTAATGAATTTTTGTTGTTAAGTTTTCCCAAAATATCATTATTTCTTTTGAAGTTCTTTTTTAATGTTCATAACTTATATACTGTAATTAAAAGTCACTTAATTTACTTTAAATTAAAAGTCATTTTAGACTGTAAAAGGCATAGCCACTGTGGAAAACGGTGAGAAGTCAAAAACATAAAAATAGACTTAACATATGACCCAGCAGTTCCACTCCTGGATCTGTATCCAAAAGAATTGAAAGCAAGATCTCAAAGAGGTATTTGCACACCCACATTTGCAGCAACGTTTACAGTAGCCAAGAGGTGGAAGCAACTAGTGTCCACTGCCAGATAACAGTTGAACAAAATGTGTATAAATACAACAGAATATTATCCAACTTTAAAAAGGAAAGACTTTTTTTTAAAAAAAAAGTATAATAATTGTACATATTCATATGATACATGATTTTTCAACATAAAATATAATGTAGTATGATCATATTATGGTAATTATTGGGTTGTTGGAAAAGTCATGATGCATTTTTACATAGAAAAACATAGAAAAAATACTTGTGACTTTTCTGACAGCCCAAGAATTTATCATCTCAACTGTTTGCCATTATTTTTTTGTTGGGAAAATATTCAAAATTCTCTTTGTAGCTACTCTGAGATCTACTACTCTGAATAAATTGTTGTTAACTATTATCACCCTACCGCACTATCACTATGCAACACTAGAAATTGTTCCCCTTACCTATTTTTTATTTCATTTCCATTACCAGCACCGCTCTATTTCCCCTCTCCCCCACCCATCCCAGTCTCTATTAGTTTCTCTTCTCTTCTCTATACTTCAATGAAGTCATCCTTTCAATAGGAGGGAAATTTGGACACATGCTGCAACATGAATGAGCCTCGAAGACATAAGTAAAATAAGCCAGTCACAAGAAGACAAATGCCATATCAGTAAACTTACATGCAGTATCTAGAGTGGTCAACTTCACAGAAGCAGAAAGTATTGATAGGGTACTGGTTACTAGGAACTAGAAGGAGGGTAAATTAGAGAGTTGATCAATGGGAACAGTTCCAGTTTTACAAGATGAAAAAGTTCTGGAGATTGCTTGTATAATAATGTGAATGTACTTAACATTGCCAAAATGCTTTATACTTACACATGGTTAAGCTGGTTCTTTTTTTTTTTTTTTAAAGGGTTATGATGTTCTTTTTTTTCTAACTTTATTTATTTATTTTAACTTGACAAGAGAGGGACAGAGTGAAAGAGAGAGAGAAAGAGGGAAAGTGAGAAAGCAAGCCATCAGGTCCAGGACTCAATCCTAAGTTGGTCTTGTGGGAGTCCAGCGCCCTTAACCACCATGCTACCTGCCAGCCCCAAGCTGGTACATTTTATGTTATATACTTCTTACCATAATACATTTTTAAAGATGATTTTGTGTTATTTAACAAAGCTCTTAAATTTTGTGTCACATATAAAATTTCCTGGATAATCTTTTTCTTTCAGTATTGTGTGTGCACGAGTCAAAAGATTTTATGGTTTAAAGAGTCATTTTTACTTTTTCTTTAATTTTGTCAGTGGGTTCATGCTCTCACCAGAGAGAGACAGAGGGAGAGGGAGAAAGTGCGCCCCACTGGGGCATGGTCATGCTACAGTCACTTCTCCTCCATTTCCTGTTGGGGTTCTGGGTGTGCATGCACATGTGCCTGGGTGTTTTACAAGCTGCCACATCTGGGACTTGAACCACTCAGTTGGCTGTGTGAGAATGGGTTCCCTTAACTACTAGACCATGGTACTGGCCGGAAAAAAAAAAAAAAGAATCGTCTCTGATATTCTTACTTTTTTTGAGTTACTTATTAATTACCATGAAATGAATAAGCTGTGATTTTTGAGTGGAAAACTGGGTTCACCTAAATTTATTGAAAAATATCTTCATAGAAAAAAAGAGGAATTTGTAACCAAAACTTTATGCTTCACTCTTGCAGAAAAGAGTTCAGTGACATTGCCTGCATAAAGAAGTAGTGGTGTGAACTCCCCAGTTAGTGTTTTAAGAGGAAAGTTATTGATAACTCTATGAATCAAAAACTAGAAATGTTCTTACTTTCCAATTATTGACCAGGCATCTTGAATCTATTTGCATAGCAAGCACGCCATGTTTACTTCGATTACATGTTTATTTGGGGTAGGATGGAGAAGGCTGATAAAGATTTAGGAGGGATAAAGGTACTTTTAAAGTCTGCTACTGGCCTGGAATTACATTTGACATCTCCACATGACCAGAGAGAAACAGAGAGGGAGTAGGAGAAAGCACCCCCAATGATGTGTGCCCACACCATAATCCCTATCTATCTCTCCATCCTGTCAAGATTTGGGGCATGCATACACACTCACACAGTGTGTTTTTTAAGCCATGAGGGCTGGGATTTGAACCACAGTAGGCCATGTGAGATCTGGCTCCCTTCACGAGGCTATAGGGCTGACCCTAGGCCCATTATTTTTAGAAAGGACATAAAATAGTGTATTTGAAAGATCTATTTTGGATATTTTAATATGTAACTCCAGGTTTTTTCACATTCTTAGAAATCAGGAAAATCATTCTACCAACTCCATTTGATTAGTTTAAGGTTCCGTGTTAGCTTTCCTGGTAAATGTGTATTGTAGATGATGAGCTAAGGCCCTGCTTTAGTTTTAATGTAAATGCTCTGAAGTCAAGAGCCACTGGGACCCATTCTGAGCTTGCTCTTGCCTCTTTGGGTCTGTGCTTTATTTCCACTCTGTCACTGACGGCAACAGTATGATGTCCCAGGTACAGATCTCTGTGTTAATAGCCCGGAGCCCTGACACCAACTTCTCATTCTGGAACTAGTTAATTGTTCTGTAATATAGCAGAGGGAGTGTAGTCTTGATTCATACAAAAAATTATGGAGCCAGACCACCACCACTCAAATATTGAGGAAGTAACAAGCAGATTACTCATCTGTGAAATGGGGATAATTGCAGTGGTATCTGTCTTTGAGGGTACCCACGTGGATAATATGAATACATACACACCGAGCACCTGCCGCAGTGTCTGGCACAAAATAAGTTTTCCTGTTGCCATTAGATTTTATTGGCATTACTACTCAGCATGGAGTCCCCACAGGGGAGACCAAGAGCAAAGGCCTAATGTTGGCAGCTAAAATCACATGATGTCTACTTATAGAATTAAGTACAGGTTGTTTGTTTTTGTAAGACATTGGAAAATAGAAGGGGTGAGCCACTGCTATCAGATATGTGTTTGACAGTAGAAACAAGAGCGTCATCAATCTTGTAACTTCCAGTACTTCTACAGATGCTTCTCAACTTACAATGCGGTTATGTCCTGATGAGCCCATGGTAAGGGGAAAATATTGTTAGGGTGAAAGTGCATTTAATGCACCTAACCTTACAAACACATAGCTTAGCCCAGCCTGCTGCTCAGAACACTTACATTAGCCCACAGTTGGGCAAAACCATTGAACACAAAGCCTATTTTATCACAGCGTATTGGATATATTATGTAATTTATTGACTGCTGTACCGAAAGTGGAAAGAATGGCTCACTGCCGCTGTCCTGCATCTCAAGCATATTGAAGTCTTTGTACCGCTAATCTGGAAAAAGATAAAAATTCAGAATTCAAAGTACAATTTCTACTGATTGGGTATCATTTTCATACCATCATAAAGTCAAAAAATTATAAATTGGACCATCCTAAGTCAGGGACCTTCTGTAGTTTACCAGTTGGCTGTGTTTCATTTATACTGCAGGTGGGCAGAAAAGGCACTGGTTAGTAGGCGTAGGTCTTTGCAAAGAGTCAGACGGTATTTCAGTACGTATACCGGCACTCTTAATAAGAGATTGCTTTCGGTGACATGTATACTTAGAAGGTTTGGTCCAAAAGTTGGCATGTAAATCGAGAAATTAGGGCAAGAATTAAGAATGTCATAAATAAAAGAGTATGCAGTATCCACCTTGCCCTGCAATAAGATTCAGTCTTCCCTGTTGTATTTTTTAGTTTGGTGCCATGTAATCTATCAGAATTTTATTAATTCCACTTACACAGGCAGCCATCTGGACCTTCTCTAAGCAAGACCAGACTAGTATACAACTGAAATGATTGATGGGCTCTGGAATTGATTAGTTGTTCTGTGAGACAAATGAAGTGTTTTGGCAGAAAATACCACAGGTCACTGCTTGTGGTCAGACACAGAAGCCTGTAGAATTTCAAAGAGATGCTTTCATCATTGACATAAAGTTTCAGTTTTTAAACAATAATGAATTTTGAAACTATTTTAAAATATTTTTTCATCAATTGCTCACTAGTTCTGATAATCAAATGGAAGAATATAAATACAAAAAACTAGAATAAAAGTGATTGTTTTATGCTTTAACTTTGTATTCTTGGTTAAAATATGAAATAGAATGAAAACCTGTCACTTACACTTAAATTATACTCTAAAATTTTCCTGAAAGAAGTGTGATCAGAGAAAAAACTGTGACATAGATTGTTTTATCGTAAGAAATCTGTAAAATCAGATGGCATAAAATTCCATTTAGTTATTTGTTCAAACCTTACTATTATTAGTTAGCAACCTATTTTTAACGAATCTGTTTAAAGACTAAAGCTTCAAGAGTGTGAGTTATACATATTTTGTGTTTTAAAAATGGAATATTTGGATCATTATGCTCTTAACAAGCTCAGTCATTCTGGGACACCCCTTTCCCAATGACACCACTGTTCTTAGAACCAAGAAAGCTGCCGTCCATCTGTTTGGCTGGTGGAACGAAATCCTTCCCTGTTTCACTGTGTTGCCTGTGATCAACATTGTGTTAACACTTTGGTGATAGGTGATAAATTGGGTAACATATGTCTTGTTACATTCTGGTTATTCTTTGAGGACTACACAAGTGTGTGTAGGCAAGTGGGCAACTCCCCCTGGAGAATCTGACTGCTCAGAATGAACTTGAGTTATGGATTTATTCAGCCTGTAAAACCTCAGCTGGCATAAATAATTGAGAAAGCAAAGGTTTGTCTGTGGTGCATACCTCAGGGACTCATGGCTCCTTTCCTCCTCTCTACCTCCCTTTCTTATGAAAATGATCCCAGTTGCACTCCTAGATAATAACACACCAAGCAATTAAAAGCCATGGGTGGCTGGAGAGAGGAGAAAAGGTTTAGTTAATGAGCTTTTCCTCTTCCAGTGCCCATGAGAGCCTCAGGAATGACAAGGCGATTAAAGCAAAGAGATAATTATAGATTATGTGAAAATGGGTCCCTTGGGACAAATGGGTCTTGACATAAACAGTAACTGTTGTAAGAGTCTCCTGGCTCTCATATTCGCCCTTTTTAGCGTGCTTCATTTAGCTCCCATGTCATGGTGCCAGCCAAGCATATAGGCAAATCCACCTGTTTGCAGATCAACAGCCCTTTCTGAAGATGGGGTCTTTCTAAATTTCTAAAACCATGATCTTCTCTTCATCTCTCCTTTTTCTTCCTTCTTTCTTTTCCCTCCTTTGTCTTCTTTTTTGTCTACCCCCTCTAGTCTTCCTCTCTCTCTCCCCTATGTCCTTATCTATGTGTAGTACCTTTGTAATACTAGGCACTTAATCCCAAACTTTAGAGTTTGAGATGTGTATGTGTGTATGTACCTGTAAGGATACATGTAGTTATGGGTATACAGGATCCATTACAATAATAAGAGGTGGTGTATGTATTACAAAGAGTATGAACAGGGCGTCTCACACCCTTGTACATCCTCCAGCTGCATTAGCTTCTTAGTATTTCCTTGAAGGTCTAATTAATGTTTGTTAGATTAATTCATTGACAATACTATGAAAGGGTATAAAAAATTATCCCCATCTTATAATAAGCTAAATTATTATTTTTTAAAGAATTATTTATTTAATTTAATTTAATTATTTTTTAAAAAATTTGCTATAGGGCACATTCATTCACAAGAGAGAGAGAAAAAATGAAAAAGCAAGCTGCCAGGTCCAGGACTCGAACTATGGTTGGCTATGTGGAAGTCCAGCATTCCATCCACTATGCTACCTGCTGGTCCTAGACTAAATTCTTAAGATGCTATGAAAGCATTTATTGACTGCTTTTTGTATGCTAGTATCCTATGTGTGTTATTTCATTTAATCATCAGAGTTATTCATCTGTTTCATAGATGAGGAAACTTAGATTCAGAGGTTAGGTTATTTGCCCAAGGATTCAAGGTTAGTTAAGTACTCTGCTTGCTCTCTCTCTCTTTTTTAATGGTTTTGTTTTTGAGTATTTGTCACGATTATTTATTTGTTTGTTTATTTATTTAATTATTATTTTGTGTTTTGGAGAGGTTTTTGCTATAGGGCGCATGCACTTGACAGAAGGACAGAGATAGACAGAAGGCGAGAAATCAACCTCCAGCGGAGATGGCCATGCCACAATCCCTTCTCCTCCATTCTTCTCTCAGGATCTTGGGCATGCACACACTCATGCCCGGCATGAGTTTAAGCTACCAGGTCTGGGACTCGAACTGAGGTCGGGAGTCTAGCGACATAGCCATTACACCATCTACTGGTCCCAAGAATTTTCATTTTAAGGTTTAAAAAACATCTATTTATTCTGTGAAGAGAGAAAAACAGTCAGAGAGATAGACACACCCACAGGGTCTTTTTTTTTTTTTTTTTTTTTTCTTTGAGAGGTTTCTGCTACAGGGCGCGTGCGCTCGCCAGACAGAGAGAGACATAGAGACAGAAAGTGAGAAATCACCCCCTCAGGGGGGATGGTCACGCCACAATCCCTTCTCCTCCATTCTCCTCTCGGGATCTTGGGCACGCACGCACACGCGCCCGGTGTGAGTTTTAAGTCACCAGGTCCGGGATGTGAACCGCAGTCAACTACGTGGGAGTCCAGCGACATAGCTGGTTTCCTCACCCACAGGGTCTTCATGCCATGATCCAACCCAGTCTTAGCCAGCCCAGGTAATGGGCATACCTGGTGGGCTTGAGAAGGTCTGGGGATACAAACCCAGCAACTTTCCCACATGGGCTCACTTGCCTTACCCGCACCCCACCACTTGGCCCCACTCTGTTCTTAATTACTATACTATATTGGCTCCTGAAATGTTTAAGGAATCATACTCTCTAGTTAATAAAATTGAATTTGATACTTGTTACTATATTAAAATAGTGAATATCTTCAGTTAAAAAAAATTTTAATTAAATTCCTTTTCCATGTAATGTTTTAAAAAATGTGCTTCTCTTGTAAAATTAGACTCTAGTCTTCCATTTATCAGTATACTGATGATGATGTTTCCTTTGGATTAATTGTCTTATTGATTTCAGACTTACCTTAATGGTTGAGAATGTATAATAACTCAGCTCTGTAGAGTCTTTAGCAAATGGGGTCTGTAGATTTTTCTGATGTGGCCACTGATTTTCTAGGGGTTGATCAAAATTGAACTACATTTTTTTCTTTCCAACATTTAAAGTATCAGAAATTTTCAGTCAGCTTTGTTCAGAGTTAAGCAGATGTTAAAAGGTAAAAATGCATTTTTACTAACCAGTATATTGTAAAGTGGAGGTTAGTTAACTTTTTCTAAGTAATTAGCTATAAGAAGCATTTGAGGCATTAGTTTTTCTTTTGTCAATGCTTGTTTGAAATACTGTGAGAAAAATATGTAAAAATGTAACTAGTTTAATTTGAAGGGACCTTTATCAACATACATAATATATAATAAATGGAACTTTTAATTTGAGGGCTTTAAGAATTTTTTGGTCCTTGAACTAAGTACACTACATATATAATCCAGTCTGAAAATAGTACTTGGTGGAGGAAGATGTTGCCATTACTATGTAACAAGAAGGGAGAAGCTGGTTATTTCTTTACCTGTCTGAAATCAGTTGCAGTTATAATAGCATTGCAGCTGTGAGGATTGTGATTCAGTACCAGTTGAGCATCGCTCACCGAAAGTTTAAAATCTGGGCCCAGCCGCACGGTTAAGGGAGACAAATCCTACGTAGCCGACCGTAGTTTGAATGCCAGCCCTGGAGGCTTGAAGACTACACCAGCATGTGTGTGTGCATTCCCCAGACCCTGGCAGGAAGGAGGAATGTAGGAGAAGGGCTTGTGGCATGACCACGGCTCATTGCAGGTAGGGGGTGCTCATTCCCTCTTCCTGTGTGTCTGTCTCTCTCTGAAAAGTGCATGCACTCTCTGGTAATAAAAATAATAAAACAAAACCAAAATTCAAAATTTGAAATGCCTAAAATCTGCAACTTTTGAGTGTCAACATAATGCCACAAGTGTAAAATTCTACAACTGACCTCACAGGATAAGTTGAAGTTAAAATGCTGGCCCCTGTGGCTTAATGTTTAAGGCAGCCCAGTCCCACATGGCCAATCGCCCAGTTTGAGTCCTGGACCTGCCAGCTTAAACATGCTGAGTATATGTGCATACATGTGTGTGCCCTGAAAGTAACCCCATGGGGGTCCTCTTCTCTCTAGTGCGCATTGAGCCCTCCAGAAAAAACTTGTAATACAAAGATATTGTCTAAAATTACCTTCAAGCTATGTGTATAAGGTATACATAAAATATAAATGAATTTATATTTATATGTGAGCCCCATCCCCAACATATGTCATTGTGTGGTTGCAAATATCCCCCAAATTCAAAACAAAACAGACAGAAAACACCAAAATCTACAATAGTTCTGGCCTCAAGCATTGTGGATAAGAGATACTCAGCCTGTGTGAGGAATCTTCTAAAAGTTCATGGAAAATGTGTATTGGAAAATATAGCATGGATGTCAAAGTTTTTTTGCTCCAAAATAAGCTTTTGTACCTCAATTTTTTTCACAAACTTTTAAAAATCCCCTTGTGTATATTCCTTTACTCATTCAGTAGTCCATTTGGCACTATATTTTGAACCTACCTCTTTACTTCTTTGACTCCACCAAACCATTGGTTTTAAGAATACCATTGTTTAAATACCATTATGGGGGGAAAATGCAATCTGTTAATTGTAAAATGCTATAGATGATAAGATCCATAAGTGGTATCAAAATATGAAAATAATGTTTTAGAATCAATGAAATATGCCAGGTTAGTAAATAGTTTCCAAATGTCTATTTGTTACCTAGGATTTTGAGAATTGTTTTAAAAAACAATGCAACTGGGACCAGCAGGTGGCGTGGTGGTTAGGGCGCTGGACAATATGTGACTGACCACAGTTCAAGTCCCAGACCTGGCGGCTTGCTCTCTCACTTTCTCTCATCAAAT
Organism: Tupaia belangeri chinensis; assembly: GCF_000334495.1. Taxonomy (NCBI): domain Eukaryota; kingdom Metazoa; phylum Chordata; class Mammalia; order Scandentia; family Tupaiidae; genus Tupaia; species Tupaia belangeri. The sequence goes on along the minus strand of NW_006159534.1, from coordinate 2,246,817 downwards.
GAAAATAAAGTGAATAATAAATAAAATTAAAGAAAATAATTCTTTTTAAAAAATGCAACTAAGGGACCAGCAGTTAGTGTAATGGCTATGTTGCTGGACTCCCATGTAGTCGACCACGGTTCACGTCCCGGGCCCGGTGGCTTAAAACTCATGCTGGGCGTGTGTGCGTGCGTGCCCAAGATCCTGAGAGGAGAATGGAGGAGAAGGGATTGCGGCGTGGCCATCCCCCTTGGGGGGTGATTTCTCGCTTTCTGTCTCTCTGTCTGTCTCTGTCTGTCTGGCGAGCGCATGCACCCTATGGCAAAAACCTCCAAAAAAAAAAAAAATGCAACTAAGAAAACTGATCTGAATGCTAGGCTTCTTGGGCATTGTTATTGCTCAAGCAGTGTTTTGCCTCTTCCAGGGCTTCTGACCAAGGTGTTTTAGAAAGAAGGTAATATTTGTAAGATTTTGCCTGAGGATCATAGTATGGACTCAGTTACACTCTTTGGTAAACATAAGCACTGAGAGTAAAAAATAGTCAAAAACAGTGCTACAAGATAAAATTCACATCTAAAATTTTAATTATGTATTAATTAGAAATAGAGATTTTTGATATGCTTGCTATGACTATATTTAACTTGGTTTAAGTAATTTATTCTTAAATGCCTCCATTGACAACTGTATGAGAGAGAGAGTACTCCCTGGGGGTGTGTGGTCACACCACAATACTTTCTCCTCCACTTCTCCATCTCATCGGGATTTGGGCACACATGCACTTGTTTTCCAAGCTATGGGGAACCAGGATTTGAACCATGGCAGTTGGTCATGTGGAATCCAGTCCCCTATGCATAGGGCTTAACCACTGTGCTACAGGGCAGGTCTCAGTTATGACTGTTTAATCCTTGAGTTAGGAGTTGACTTTATTGGGTCATCCAAAAAGTCATGACACATTTTTGCATAGAAAAATGTGTCATGACTTTTCCGACAACCCAATATTTTGCGCCTCCTAGATAAATCTTAAACTAACAGCTTTGCTGAAAAGCTTAGAGTGAAAACAGGCTTTCTTTTTAGGAAGAGAAGCAACCACAAGCAAACTTAAAATATGTCCATATCGTTGTTTTATATTTGTAAATTAAAACAGCTTTTTAAAAAGTATAGATAGGATCTTAATTTCTACATAGACATTTACCTCAGCTTCTAGAATACAGATGGTTTCATCACATCAAAGATTCTGTAGAGATTTTGTATATAAAGATCATATAAACAGCATTAGCCTTTGGACTCGTATTTGGCATACACGACAGAGTGTTGAAAATCATATTCAGCTAAGGTCAGTGAGATGACAGCATTATTTTCTAACATTTTACTTGGACAAACTAACGGTACATTATCTTTCAAATTGATGACTTTTGATCATACGTACAACAAGTAAATTAGGAACTTCAATTCCTACAAAAAAGTAATTAAAAATTTAGTACGACTAAATTTTGGAGGATAAAATGCAATGCAAGCTTTTCATCCTTGAAAGGAACTTTACAGATTGGCTGTTTGGGTGAATTTATCATAGATCAGGGTCTTCAACCTCAGAAATGTAGGAAATCTAGGAAAAAGCCCCATAGGTGAGCAGCAGACCATCAAAGGCACAGTAGCAGTAATAAAATTGATCTTAATCTGGGCTATAAACTAAAATATTTATTTACCAAAGATATACATCTTCATAGTGATTGAAGTGTTGGGAGCACTCCCTCTGCCTTTCTAAGAATTGAGGAGCCCAGAAAGATAGATTAATAGATGACTATCTGTGAGCCTGAAAATAGAACCAGAGAACTTCACTAGTTTTGAGGATTACTTTAGTCAGGGACCCATTGAGACCTCATGAACAAACCATCCTCCATCAGAGAAATACCTCAAAATATTTTTTTGCCTCAGACGGAAAGAGAGAACAAGAAGGCACCACCAATGGGATGAGGTCACACTGCAATCCCCTTCCTCCATTACTCTTTCCCTTCAGGATTTTGGGCACACACACCTGTGCCCAGCATATTTTTCAAGCTTCTGGGGCTGGGATTCAAACCTCACAAAGCCATTTAAGATCTGGCTCCCAATTCACAGGACTTAACCACTGAACTATGGGGCTTATCCATAAGATAATATACTTTTGCATAGTCTTTTTCTTTCAAAGAATTATTTATTAATTTTTATTTATTATTATTATTATTATTTATTATTATTTGACCAGAGACAGAGACAGAGAGAAAGTAAAAAAGCAAACCACCAGGTCTGGGACTCAAATGGTGGTCGGCCATGTAGGAGTCCAGTGGCTTCACCACCATGTCACCTGCTGACCCCCTGTATAGTCTTATTACACTTACCTCATAAAAATATTATTCAACTTGAAATTTAAAAAATTAATTATGTGTGCCTTTAAAGTTTTAATTTTTTTCTCAGTTATCTTCATAATGGTTATTCCTATACAGCTGATCAAGACAACATACATTAGACGTTTTGTTAAATATGGGCCAGCAGATAGTATGGTGGCTAATAAGGGCGCTGGACTCCCACATGGCCGACTGTGGTCCAAGTCCCAGACCTGGCGGCTTGCTTTCTCACTTTCTCTCTCTCTCTCGCTCTCTGTCTCTCTCACTCCATCCCTCTCTGGTCAAATTAAAATAAATAAATAAATAAAAATGAAATAAAGTTAAATAAAATAATACTTTTTAAGAAAGAAGTTTGGTTAAATAATTACTAAGCATGAGTAAAATTTGATTAGAAATGAAATTGTTATTAATAAGATTGATGAAGTTTTGAAAAGTAGTTTATTTAGGGCTGGCCCTGTAGCCTAGGGATTGAGGGAGCTGGATCCCACACCACTGACTGCGGTTGGAATTCTGACCCCAGCAGCCTGAAAAACATGCTGGGCATGCGTGTGCGTTTGCCCAGAATCCCAACAAGGATGGAGAAATGGAGGAGACGAGGTTGCAGTGTGACCACACTCCTTCGCAGGGTTCTTTCTTTTTCTGTCTCTTTGGCAAGCATACACATCTTTTGGCAATTAAAAAATAATAGGAAAATAGTTTATTTAACAGTTGAATCTTAGTCTTTATTAGAATGAGACAGTTCAGCAGTAAGTCTGTGTTTTAATTATTGTATTCTTCCATTCTCTAACCTCAGTTACAGGAGGCTTCCAAATACCAATTTTTCATCGAAATTGTCCCTTTTTCAGTATGATGGATCATTTTATATCTTGGGGCAGTACAACCTAGGATTTTTCACAAACCTTTCCTAGTATATTAAAGATGGTACTTTCTCTTTTCAAAGACTTATTTATTTTATTTAATAATAGTTATTATTACTATTATTTTCTATAGGGCACATGTGCTCCAGAGAAAGACAGTGAGGGAAAGTGAGGAAGCAAGCCAGCTCCGGCACTTGAGTTGCAGTCAGCCATGTGGGGATCTAGTACCTCAACCTTTTGGCCCCTGAAAATAGTACTTTTAACCAAAAGAGTCACAGGTTCAGTTAATAATCATGTGCTAAACATTAGTAAAGCCGTTTGGTTGTGTTTCCAGAGTACACCATAGTAAGAGGACAGGAGTATGCATTTATTTTGTAACCAGGAGAGTGAGCAAAGGAATGTGAAAAAAATAATGGTGATGAAATATTTACCCCAGGAGCCATTTCAGGTAGATCCATTTAGAAAAGAGTGTATTTGTTGAGAAGTCAAGGAGTTAGAGATCGAGTCACTTAAAATTATGCATACCTGCATATCCTTGTAAAGGTCTTTGTGTACCTGAGAGCCCATAGATATAAATTCCTTGGTTTGAGGAATTTTTTTTTTTTGAGAGGTTTTTGCTATAGGGCGTGTGCTCACCAGAAAGAGAGACAGAAAGAGAGATAGAAAGCAAGAGATCACCCCCTCCAGGGGCGTGGCCACACTGCAATCCCTTCTCCTCCGTTCTCCTCTTGGGATCCTGGGCATGCACGCACACGTGCCCGGCGTGAGTTTTAAGCCACCGGGTCCAGGACGTGAATCGCGGTCGACTACATGGGAGTCCAGCAACATAGCTATTATGCTAACTGCTGGTCCCTGGTTTGAGGAATTTATGACCTTTGTCTGTGTCTTTGTAAATGTTTTCTTCCTTTCGTTGGGTTTTTTACTTGTTCAAAAAATGCTTATTCATTGTCTTTTTTCCGTAATACTGTGTTTTATATCTAATTTCATAGTTGCGTGATAGATGGATACATGAACTGAATGGGAATATTTGTTAAATGTATTTATTCAATAATTAGATTTCTGACCAAATCTCATACCTTTTTTTTTTTTTTAAATTCTTTAAGGTAAATGAAATACTAGTTAGTTACATGGACTTTTTTATTATTATTATTATTTTATTTTTGAGAGGTTTTTTGTTTGTTTGTTTGTTTTTTGTTTTGTTTTGTTTTGTTTTTTTGCTATAGGGTGCGTGTGCTTGCCAGACAGACAGAAAAGCAAGAAATCATCCCCCAGGGGGGATAGCCATGCTGCCCGGCGTGAGTTTTAAGCCACCCGGTCCAGGACACGAACTGCGGTCGGCTACATGGGAGTTCAGCGACCCATTATGCTAACTGCTGGTCCCAGTTACATGGACTTTTTGTGACTGCCATGAAACCTAACTATTTGAAGTCTTCTTTGGATAGGGAAATGTATTTGTGTAGGATACGGTACAGATAGCATTTTAGGAATGAGCGGATACCTATTCTTATGGATGCAAGACAGCCATACTTAAACACTTTTCCATAAGGTGGCCAGTTCCAAAAAAACGTGAGGAAGCCAGTGATTTTTCCTTCCATGTACAAATGGGTTTTCTGTCAATTTCAGAAATTTAGAGTATCTGAAAAAAGATGTTCTGTTTTGTGCTAGGGGTAACAGGTGTCCTTGAGGGTTACATCACAGACATCACTCACACTCATCCAGAGTGAATGTGATGATTTTCTAACTCACAGTCAGCAAAGAGCTGTAAGATTTGTTAAGGTGTTACTGTATTTCATAATCGTTGGATTTATTTACATATGTTATTTCATTTAAGATAAGTGTAGCTAGAGAGGGAAAGCTCAGCTGTGGGAGACTGTTTTGAGCTCTTGGTAAAGAAATGTAGAGGGAGAAAGTTTGATTAGACACTGTACAGAATTGTGTTAAGGGGGCAAGAAAGGAAATGTGGATTTTTCTCCAGACATTTCTCCATCTTGGCCACTAGGTGGTGACATTGTATAGAGACAGCTTGGTCGCTGGCAGGTAAGTAGCTGTTTCTTACGGAAGTGGACATCTTATATATACCAAGTAGGTCAGCAAGTATCTCTTAAAAGTTTTTATATGTATTAGTCACTTAGCTTTTGTAGCACATTTGTGGTGAGTTGTATTAAGCTTCTCTTTTTGATATTTATTTTGGTTTGTGTATTTATTCTGAAGTGCCTATTTAGTGATGATAAACTATAATACATATGGTAAACAGATGTTTAGATAGATAAACAGCCCCCGTTTTCCAAAAAATTCACACACCTAAACAAAATAATTGATGTAGGTGATACGTCGAAGAAATACATTGAAACTATATTAAACAAAATAAAAATTTAAACATGTTAGTACTATGTTTACTGTTACTGCTTACGGCATGAGTGTGTGTATGTTCGGAGGCTGATGTCCATGTACATTTGGAAGCGGGATCTCTAGAAGTTTCCCTCATCTGGGACCAGCAGATGGTGTATTGGTTACATCACTGGACTCCCATGTGGTTGACCACAGTTCAAGTCTTGGACTCGGCAGCTTGAAACCCATGTCGGGTGCATTCTCCTCTCCAAAATCCATAGAGGAGAATGGAGGAGAAGGGATTGCGGTGTGGCCAGCCCCACGGTGGTGGGGGGTGATTTCTTGCTTTCTGCCTCTAGTGAGTGCAAATGCCCTATAGCAAAAATATCTCTTAAGAAAATGAAAAATGGGAAAAAAGGTTCCCTCATCGATGAATAACCCTTACATATTACTGGGTATGGGTAACCTACATTCCAAGGATTTTCCTGTTTTTCTTTATGCCCCACAATAAACTCCCAGTTACTCAAAAATTCAAAACAGTGGATGAGTAGTGCATGTTTTGTTGACTTAAAATGAGAAGTCTTTTCTGTCATGGTTGAGGTTGCTACCTCTTGAATTAGGGCGGTCTCTGTTACTGGATTAGAGGAAAATAGGTCCCAGTTATTCCCAAATTGGAATTCTGAATGTGTCCTTTCATAGAAACATTGTTTTAATGGTAATTATATATAACTGAAGTTGAAAAGTCAGACTTCTGGGCCAGAAAGCTGGCGTGGGGGTTAAGGCGCTGGACAAGCCCACATGGCTGACCACGGTTTGAGTCCCGGACCTGGTGGCTTGCTTTCTGACTTTTTCCTCTCTCAGATTTCTCTGTGTCTCTCTCTGGTCAAATTAAAATAAATGAATGAATGAATAAATAGATACTTCTTTAAGAAAAAAAAGAAAAATCAGACTTCTTTCTGGGGTTCTGGTGTCAGATGTCCCTAATTTCTTTATAGAATATCTGATCTGGAAAAGTATTTTTCTCTTCTGTAAAATAGAACCTTTCAAGTTACCATATATTCATATTAAACATGATTTTACACTTAAACCCTGCCACATTTTATCTGGTTCCAAGCAGACTGTTTCCCCTCGCTTCTCTTATCTGTTATAGTCCTTCTTAAAGATCAGATTATGTTGGGAACCAGCAGTTAATGTAATGGCTATGTTGCTGGACTCCCATGTAGTCAACCGCGGTTTGTATCCCGTACCCGGTGACTTAAAACTCACGCTGAGCGCGTGTGCGTGCGTGCCCAAGATCCCGAGAGGAGAATGGAGGAGAAGGGATTGTGGCGTGACTATCCCCCCTGGGGGGTGATTTCTCGCTTTCTGTCTCTATGTCTCTCTCTGTCTGTCTGGCAAGCGGTTACATCACTGGACTCCCATGTGGTTGACCACAGTTCAAGTCTTGGACTCGGCAGCTTGAAACCCATGTCGGGTGCATTCTCCTCTCCAAAATCCATAGAGGAGAATGGAGGAGAAGGGATTGCGGTGTGGCCAGCCCCACGGTGGTGGGGGGTGATTTCTTGCTTTCTGCCTCTAGTGAGTGCAAATGCCCTATAGCAAAAATATCTCTTAAGAAAATGAAAAATGGGAAAAAAGGTTCCCTCATCGATGAATAACCCTTACATATTACTGGGTATGGGTAACCTACATTCCAAGGATTTTCCTGTTTTTCTTTATGCCCCACAATAAACTCCCAGTTACTCAAAAATTCAAAACAGTGGATGAGTAGTGCATGTTTTGTTGACTTAAAATGAGAAGTCTTTTCTGTCATGGTTGAGGTTGCTACCTCTTGAATTAGGGCGGTCTCTGTTACTGGATTAGAGGAAAATAGGTCCCAGTTATTCCCAAATTGGAATTCTGAATGTGTCCTTTCATAGAAACATTGTTTTAATGGTAATTATATATAACTGAAGTTGAAAAGTCAGACTTCTGGGCCAGAAAGCTGGCGTGGGGGTTAAGGCGCTGGACAAGCCCACATGGCTGACCACGGTTTGAGTCCCGGACCTGGTGGCTTGCTTTCTGACTTTTTCCTCTCTCAGATTTCTCTGTGTCTCTCTCTGGTCAAATTAAAATAAATGAATGAATGAATAAATAGATACTTCTTTAAGAAAAAAAAGAAAAATCAGACTTCTTTCTGGGGTTCTGGTGTCAGATGTCCCTAATTTCTTTATAGAATATCTGATCTGGAAAAGTATTTTTCTCTTCTGTAAAATAGAACCTTTCAAGTTACCATATATTCATATTAAACATGATTTTACACTTAAAACCTGCCACATTTTATCTGGTTCCAAGCAGACTGTTTCCCCTCGCTTCTCTTATCTGTTATAGTCCTTCTTAAAGATCAGATTATGTTGGGAACCAGCAGTTAATGTAATGGCTATGTTGCTGGACTCCCATGTAGTCAACCGCGGTTTGTATCCCGTACCCGGTGACTTAAAACTCACGCTGAGCGCGTGTGCGTGCGTGCCCAAGATCCCGAGAGGAGAATGGAGGAGAAGGGATTGTGGCGTGACTATCCCCCCTGGGGGGTGATTTCTCGCTTTCTGTCTCTATGTCTCTCTCTGTCTGTCTGGCAAGCACACGCGCCCTATAGTGAAAATCTCTCTCAAGAAAAATTATGTTGATGGTGTATATATTTTATCATTTCATCTATACTGTTTATGTGTTCAAGCCAGCTTTCTTGACTTTAGCTTTGTATTTGTTGTGAACAGATCTTGCCCAGTGCTGTGTTTGTAGTAGGTGCTCAGTAAAATGCATTAGCTGCTTAAGAGGACTTTAGATGGTTCGTGCCAAAGAATTGTGTTTTAAGATAATTAGCTATGACTGGAAATCACTTTTCATATAACATAAGGCGTTTAAATAGGCCTTTAGGTGGAAGGACTCCCATGGCCAGATGTTTTGATTTCTGATGAAAGGACACTATTGCCTTGAAGGTTATAAAACACACTGGTTTAATTTTTGGAACTCACATGTATTCTTTTATACCTGTTCATAAAATTTAGCCCACATGTATGGCAATTCCATTGTAAATATTCCAAATTACTGATCCTTTTGAGTCATTGAGCCTTTTGAGAATCCAAATGGAACTCCTCCCCCAATAGGCACATGTAAAGGCCCAGGAAAATGCATTACGAAGGTACTTTTCTGTACGGTCAGGAGAGCTCAGAGATCTCAGGGAGAGATCGCCTTCTCCGGATTCAGGAATGGAGGCAGCTTGCTATACTAGAGAATGTACTGCATTCAGAATTGGGGGACCCACGTGAGGCCCAGCTTCTTTCTGTCTGGACGAATGTGGCACCATTTGCCAGGTCATTCAACCTCTCCTTGCTCGTTCCTTCATGTATAAAGTGAAATTGCAGGATTAAAGGTGAAATGAATCAGAGCCAGCCCCTGGCGTGAAGGCAGCTGGATTCCACAGGGCCAACTGCGTGGTTCCAGCCTTGAACCCAAAGGCTTGAAAAACACTCCAGGCACATGTGCATGCATGCCCCAAATCCCAAGAAGAACATGGAGGAGAAGGGATTGTGGTGTGGCCATCCTCCCTGGGGAGTGTTTTCCCACTTTTCCTCTCTTTCTCCTCTCTCTCTCTCTCTCTCTGGTGAGCACATGTGCCCTATGGCAAATTTTTTTAAAAATTAAATGAATCACCACATGCAGCTTACTTAGAATAAGTCTGTGTACGTAATACACTTTCCTGCATTTGTTCCCAGTCTTTAATTCTGTCTCAGAAAGGATTTTTGCATTTTGTATTGCGCCCCCCATTGTCTAATTAATTATTTTTTCCTTTAAAAAATTAATTTTGGGGGGAACCAGCAGTCAGCATAATGGCTATGTTGCTGGACTCCCATGTAGGTGACTGCAGTTCGAGTCCTGGACATGGTGGCTTAAACTCATGCTAGGTGTGTGTGCATGTGTACCCAAGATCCCGAGAGGAGAATGGAGGAGAAGGGATTGCAGCATGGCCATCCTCCCTGGGGGGTGATTTCTCGCTTTCTGTTTCTCTGTCTCTCTTTGTCTTTCTGGTGAGCGTGTGCGCCCTATAGCAAAAACCTCTCCAAAAAAAAAAAATTACTTTTTATTTCCAACTTGAGTAACAGTTTATTCTGTTATCTTGTAAGCCAAGTGGTAAGCTATGGCCTCTCTCTTGATACATCTGTATAGACAATAGTAAATGAAATAACAAAAACTACCGTCTTATAATAGGAAATTCTGAGTCAGAGGAAATACATGTGTAAAAGTAGCTGAGGAAAGAAAGAGCACTGAGAAAGTCTGCGTTGAGATGTCGTATTGGTGCACTGGCGTAACTTGTTAAAGCCCATCTTTTCAGAAATTGGATATATCATTAGGTTGTCAGGAAAATTATTTTTCTATGTTTTTCTCTGCAAAAATGCGTCATGATTTTCCCAACAGCCTAATATATCTATCAAAAATCCATTCCTGTTTGTGTAAACTTTTTATGAAAATAAACTCCATTGATGTCTATCTCAGCAGTAAACAGACTGTTTAAAAAATATGTAACTTTTATGGATTACTCAGTAAGACAAACACCTTTTTTCCACTCTAACTAGGGAAGAAGACAAAAACATATTTGATTACTGCAGAGAAAACAACATTGACCATATATCCAAAGCCATCAAATCGAAAAATGCGGATGTGAATATGAAAGATGAAGAGGTATGAAACACACGTCCCGTTAACTGTGTCCTGATTCTTTGTTGTTTTCCCCAGTGCCTTTTTTTAAGTGCCAGGCTGCCACTCAGAGTACAGCACGGTGAAGAGCATGTAAGAATGTCTAAATGAGATATCGCCCGGATAGGATACCCTCTGTGTCTGTATCCAACACATTTTTATCTGTGTTACCAGCTAAAACTTCCAGGGTCAAGTAACTTGCATTTGTTTATAATGAAAGGAGAAACTATTAGTGTAATAAACTAAATCTATAGGTAATGTAAAATCACATTTATAAATAGCTTTAGTGTCTTCTGTCATTATACATTAAATGGGTATATTGTTCTTTATGTAGTAAATACATTTCTAGGGAACTGTCAAACTGTTGGTAAATCTGATCATTTAAATCCTTGCGCACTACTTAAAGGGATCCTATAGTAAATTCTTTGGTAAAATATGGGATTCTTAATATGTTTGTTTTTTATCTTAAACTACTGATTGATCTTAAACTATCCCTGAATTATTGTTCTTAACAAAGAAGCAGAATAGCTAATTCATTCTTTCTCTTTCTCTCTTTTTTTTTTTCTTTTTTTTTGAGAGGTTTTTGCTATAGGGCACGTGCGCTCGCCAGACAGACAGAGAGAGACAGAGAGACAAAAATCACCCCCAGGAGGCATGGCCACGCCGCAATCCCTTCTCCTCCATTCTCCTCTCAGGATCTTGGGCACACATGCACATGCGCCTGGCGTGAGTTTAAGCCACCAGGTCCAGGACTTGATCCACAGTCGACTACACAGGAGTCAAGTGAAATAGCCATTATGCCAACTGCTGGTCCCCTAATTCACTCTTGATCATTTTTCTCATCCTTTGGTGATGCTGTGAAAAAGTATTGAAATGGCTAAAAGATAGCAATTGTCAGAAAGAAGACAATTGTAGATAGTCTGTAGACTAGATAATCAACTTATGTGTAATTGAAAACTCCCTATACAAGCTATCTCTTAATATTGCTTCACTTTTTTTTTTTTTTTTTTTTTTTTTTTGCTAGAGGGTGCCTGTCTCTAGAGAGAGACAGAGAGAAAGTGAAAAAGCACCCTCCATGGAGGATGGTTATAACACATACCTTTCTCCATTTCTCCTTCCAGGATTTTGGGCACACATGCGCTTGTGCCTGGCATGTTTCTCAAGCCACCAGGTCTAGGAATCAAACCATGCACTTGGTCATGTGGGATTCAGTCACTTTAACCACCACGCTACTTGCTGGCCCAATATTGTTCACTTTTCGGCAATGCCTTTCATGAAATATATTATCAGTATTAGAAATTAGAAATTAAGTGTAGGGACCAGCAGATGGCATAATGGTTACACCGCTGGACCCCCACATAGTCAACCGCTGTTTAAGTCCTGGACCTGTTGGCTTGAAACATGATGGGTGCATGTGCATACATGCCCAAAATCCTGAGAGGATACTGGAGAAGAAGGGACTGCAGCGTGGCCATCCCCCCAGGGGGTGATTTCTTGCTTTCTGTCTCTCTGTCTTTGTCTCTCCAGCGAGCTCATATGCCCTATAGGAAAAACCTCTCTCGTTGAAAAAAAAAAAAAAGTGTGTTCTACTACAGTAAGGTGTGTCAAGTAATACTTCTTTTTCTCCACTAAGTAATGAAAAAGACAGACCCAAAAAGTTGGGACTAGAGAAGAGCAGAGCCAAATTATGAAAACATATGCCAGGTCTTCTGACTCTAATTAGTGTGAGTTTTTTGTTTTGTTTTGCTTTGCTTTTTTACTCTTTAGAATCAGAATACTTTTTTTTTTTTTTTGGTGAATCAGGTAGATTGCTTCCCTTGGTTTTATTGTTTTCAACTTTTGTACATGTGAAGTAAAATTTATATAAAATTAATACATGTATATAGTTTTTAAAAAGTGAAATAGCACTATTAGACCTGATTCTAACTCTCTTAAGGCAAAAATTTCTATTCTTTTTTAGTAATTATTTTTAGCAATTTATCTAAATAATTCTAAATAATAGCTCTTAATATTTCAACTTTTGACTTGATTTTCTTTTGTTATATTAGCATTAAGCTGTGTTATCTTCCTCCTCTTTCTTTCTCTGACCCTCCTAATGTAACTTTTCATTTCAGCTCTCTGATCAAATCTCTACAGTATCATTGTTTATATTATTATGATTATACAGATGTTCACTGCTAAGTTATGGACTGCACAATGTGTATCAGTTGGGTTTTGCTGTAATAACAAGTAGACCCCAGCTTTCAGTGGTTCACAACAAACATTTCTTGCTTATATTAACATTTTGTAGGATAGGTGACACTGTGTCATTTAGATATTCTAGTATGCTCTTAATTCATTTCTTGCTTTATCTTGATATGCTTCTTGTATTCTTCCTAAGCTGTTTTGTATGCTTCATGTTGACCTGTCTGATATTTCAGAAAGCTTTTGGGTCAGTCAAGGCTCCACCCAGTTATGCTAACCTTGTTTGGGCACAGTTCATCTTTATTTTATTTGTCTTTTCATTCTGAGATCCAACCTCAGTAAATAGATACTCAGGGGCAGGAGCTGAGGACAGTCTGAGCCACACCCCATAAATACATTTAAAGCTTTTGCTTGGTTGTGACACAGATCACCTCTGATAGTATTCCGTTGGCCATAGTTAGTCACAAGGCCATTGTGGTGGGAAGTACACTGCGATTATGGGTAAGCGAGGGTGAGAAGGGAATGAGTAATTACATAATTATGAATAATACAAAATATCTGCCATTATACATCATTTTGTTTTTCTTAAGGTTGATAATGGCCTCTTTTTTTTTGTTTGTTTTTATGTTCTCTGTAAAATGCTGTTGGGATTTTGGCCACATATGCAAATTTTCTGGTTCCTGTCTTTAATTCTTTCTTCCAGTTGTTCAACAAAGCCATAAAACTTTTCATTGTAGTCAAACACATCAGGTAATGAATTCCAATTTTTCTTAGAGATACCTCTTTTGGAATTCTTCTTCATCTCTAATCAGGACAGTTGCTGTGCAGGCCTGTTACTAGAAGTCACCCTGAGGTATCTTTTTATCACTATCCTGGAAATTCTCTTCTCTCACTTGGATTCTCCTGTTGTCTGGATCCCATGTCTTCTTCTCTTATTGTTCGCTCTCCTGTATGTTCTCTTTCATTGTTCATTTCCCTGTTTCGATGGAACATTTCCTCCAGTAGCTTTCTGAAAATGGCAAGTGTTTTTGAGATCTTCTTTGTCAAAATTGTTTCTATCAGTTCTTGGCATATACCACACACAGAATAAATAGTTGATGAATTAGTTATTCAATGAACAAATAAGAAAAAGCAGCGTAGCGTAATGGTGAAGGCTGCACTACATGGGTGCAAGTCCAAGCACTGTCACTTCCTAGCCATGCGACCTTTGTCAAGTTTACTGTGTGCCTCAGTTTTCTAATGCATAAAATGAGGTAATAATAGTACTTGCCCTAGGACTGAGGAGTATATAAGTTAATGTATATAAAGCATTTAAATAGTACCTGATATGTATACAGTAAGCACTCTGTAAATTTTAGCTACTATGATTAGTCTTAATATAATTATCATATAATTAACAATGTTAATATAATGAAGAAACAAATGAAGTCACTTAGCTTTTTCATAACTTTTTCTCTGAAAAGTATCAACCATGTAATATATGATTCATATTACTATTTCTACCTTTCAAATAACAAGTAATATTTTATACAGTATGTCTTTTTTTAAATTTCAATTGCTAGAGGGTATGGGTGTTCACCAGAGAGACAGAGAAAGCACTTCCTAAGGGGGTGTGGTCATATCACAATCCCTTCTCCACTTCTCCATCCTGTCGGGATTTGGCCACACACACGTATGCCCAGCATTTCTTTTGAAGCCACTGAGGCCAGGATTCCAACCACAGTCAGCCATGAAGGATCTGGCTCCACCAACCACTAGGCCAGAGGGCCAGCTCCACAGTGTTTTATTGTTTATGGAGCAATGTTGCTCTTCAGAACAATACTCTAAGATATTATTCTTATTTTAGAGACAGCCATGAAAGTACAGAAATGTGCATTTATTTGCCGAAATACACACAGTTGCTAAATGTAAATCAAGTCTTAGAGAGTACTCCATCCCACTACTAGATTTAAGAAGGATAAGGAAAAACATAGAAAGGAAGAGAAGGATAAACAACTTTCATTTGGCCCTGCGTGTGTTATGCTCTGCCTTGCAACTATTTCTTTTTAAAGTAGTACTATAGGTCAAGGCCACATAGAACTTCTCCAAAGTTCGCTGGACGACAGCAGTGATAGAGGTGGTGGAATGGGTGCCTACTACACAAACAGCTGACACTTAAATAAAAGGAAAACGTGCAGGATGTATTTCTTCTAGCATTCAGTTACTTTCCAGCTCTTCGAGTTTGTTACTCATGCAGCTACCTCTGCCCCAGCCTGCCAGAACGTTGTATCTCCATGAACAGATGAAGTGCTTACACATTCATAGACTGAGACGCCAAGAATTCAGTTGGGTTCTCTCATTGCTCCAAGCAGATTTCTGCCCTCTCAGCCATGACAGCTCAGGCTGGGCTTTGAATACTGATGACAGGTCTTTTTATTATTAATCAGGGATTTGTGTGAATTAATTTAAGAACATAAGGGAGATGGGAGCTTGAAATCAGAATCAAATTTAACATCTTAAATAACATAAATAGTACTGCTTCATGACATTTAAAGCTCTAGCAAATAAAACAAGTGACAAGCCTTGATGATTGCCTGAAAGTATATAACCTCAAAATGAAGTTTCCTGCTAAATACTTTTAGCCCTTTATCAGTAAAAAGACATTTTTTATTATAAATTGAGTAACTATTGCAGTTTTTAAAAGACATTCAGTTCCTCTCTGTATTGATTTGGTATTTGAACTTGAGATATATTTCCCTACTGATGTCTAGGATTCTTTGGATTAGTCTGTTTTCATTTAAATTGTTCATCCAGCAGGTTCACTCTAATTTTAGTCTTGCCCTTAGATGACTAAAAATTACATTTGTTGCACTTACAGTTTTCTATGAACATACAGAGAAATTTCATTATAGTCATAAAACGATAAGCTATATTTGCATCCCGCGTACTGAAATAGCAATTCATTACTAGATTATTGTTAGAAATTTGTAATTTATAAATGATTGTATTGCCTGAAATTATATATTTGGATCTTTCACAGTTTATGAACAAATATATATGAATGCTTTTTAAAATAAAATGTATTTGTATTTCATAATGAACTTATGTGTAAGTACAATTCCTCATATATATCTTTTATCCATTTAAGTTGTAATTACTATTACTATAACAAGGCATATATTTACCATCTGAGAAGATTACATAATGTTTCTTACTGGCATAGTAAGCAGGATGTTGTCTATATTTTGCATAATAGAAAAAGGTTTTATAGTTACACTTACTATTCTGGAAGCTATGTATGTATCAAATACTTGATAGGCCAAGTTTATAGCACCATGGTGTTATATACACTGATTTTTTAAATTTAAATTACAACTTTTATTATAGTTTTAATTATTCAGTATTTGCAAGGTACATAAAAATTGAGATAAGATTATAAAGAGAAAAGTGAAGATCTTTTTTTTTTTTTTGGAGAGGTTTTTGCTATGGGGTGCGTGCGCTCACCAGACAGACAGAGAGAAAGCGAGAAATCACCCCCCCAGGGGGGATGGCCACGCCGCAATCCCTTCTCCATTCTCCTCTTGGGATCTTGGGCATGCACACACACGCACCACTGGGTCCGGGACTCAAACCGCGGTCGACTATGTGGGAGTCCAGCGACATAGCTATTACACTAACTGCTGGTCCCAAAAGTGAAGATCTTAAAGCCTATTTTTTAAAATGTGGTTTAGTTTTTATCTTTGGGTACGTGTGCTCACCAGACAGACAGAGAGAAAGCGAGAAATCACCCCCCCAGGGGGGATGGCCACGCCGCAATCCCTTCTCCATTCTCCTCTTGGGATCTTGGGCATGCACACACACGCACCACTGGGTCCGGGACTCAAACCGCGGTCGACTATGTGGGAGTCCAGCGACATAGCTATTACACTAACTGCTGGTCCCAAAAGTGAAGATCTTAAAGCCTATTTTTTAAAATGTGGTTTAGTTTTTATCTTTGAACCATGTTAATTCAGCTCTTCACACATGCCAAATATTTACAGTTCTCCCAAGAAAATATCTTTCAAGGGAAAAGGGTAATTTAAATAATTTGTAAAGTACATTTGAGGTATGAGTAGAACATTTCTTACCAGGCACAAATTATGTCTTCATAATTCTTGTCATATACATTATTTCTCAGATCAGTGCCATATACAATAGACAATAAAAACATGCTTATTATTTGAATAGTATTTTAAATCTTTATAGTAATTTAAATTTGTTTTACAACAGGTACAGCAATATAATATTTTAGCAAAATTTTGGGTTGTTGGACAAGTCATGACATATTTTTTCTATGCAAAAATGAGTCATGACTTTTCAAACAACCAATAGATGGCATTATTCCTATGCAGCTGTCTATCATCTGCCCCCCACCCCCAAAATAGCATTCCTACATCATTCATTGGTTTTCCATAAATTCTTACCTAATGACCCCAAATTGCCTTTCATTGAGCTGCTTCTTCAGTTTTTTTTTCTTTCTGCCCTTTTGAAGGTATAATTTTTATTTGCCAGGTTCTACTTGCTTCTCGAGTCTTTCAGCTATTTTGAGGGGGGTCACCTTCCTCTCCCCTCTTCCTTCTTTTTAAATGAGAGAAGGAGAAAAGTGTAGGAGGGAGGGAAACTGAGACAGGCACTTTTTTGTTTTCTGGAGAGGTTTTTTTTTTTTTTTTTTTTTTTCCGCTACAGGGCGCGTGCGCTCGCCAGACAGACAGAGAGAGACATAGAGACAGAAAGCGAGAAATCACTCCCCAGAGGGGATGGCCACGCCACAATCCCTTCTCCTCCATTCTCCTCTCGGGATCTTGGGCACGCACGCACACGCGCCCGGCGTGAGTTTAAGCCACCGGGTCCGGGACGCGAACCATGGTTGACTACGTAGGAGTCCAGCGACATAGCCATCATGCTAACTGCTGGTTCCCAGACAGGCACTTTTGATAGTGTCTCACCACTGTGGTGATCTGTCTGCCCCAGCTAGGACCACAGGTGTGGGTTGTAGTGCATTCCCCACCCCCGGCCTGGAACCAAACCTGAGCCTCATGTGTGGCTTCCGCCACCAGGTAGCAGTGCCCTCTCTCCTTTGCCACTACTGCTGGGTCTCATCTTTCTCTTGACTTTCTTTCTTTCCCTCTCATTTTGTTTTTAAATCTGTGGCTCATGTCTGATACAATTTGCATGCTTCTGGTTTGAGAAACTGCTGTAAACTCTGGTAAAACCTAAGAGAAGTATAAGATTTATGAGGCAGGGTCAGTATACCAAGGCTAAATTTATGCTGAAATATGAGAAGGAAGGAAAAAAAAAATACATCCTCTTAAATAACTTCCCACATTAAAGTATATGTTCTTTTGGTTATATTGTTGATTGAGATAGTAATTTGAAGGAATTTTGTTTATTCACAGTAATGGTTGATTATAAAATGTGTTACAGACTAATTATGCTCATTTGTATTAATGCAAGGCAACACTAAAAATCAAGCCTATAGTCATATGTAACATCAGAAACTCCCGTTTAATACAGAATCAGGAAACAGGAAAGTAGTTTAAATCTTACAAGTTTTGGCACTTTGTGTGTGTATGTGTGTGTGTGTAAAATACGGGCTTACCACATTAACACTTTGTAGTGCACAGGTCTGTGGCATTAAGTATATTCACAGTGTATGCGAGTATCACTACTATCCAGCTCCAGAAATTTTTAATCTTTCCCACCTGAAACTCTGTACCCATTAAACACTAACTCCATTTTCTCTGCTTTCTTTTTCCCAGCCCCTGGCAACCATGCACACACACCTGGCATTTTTTTCAAGCTGCTAGGGCTGGGTTATTACCATGTGGTCAGCCATCTGGGATCCAGCTCCTTTAACCACTAGGCTATGGTGCTGGCCCAGAATTTACTTCCTTTTTAAGCTGAATTCCATTTGTATGTCTGTACCATAATTTGTTTACTTAAATGTCCTTTGATGGAAACTTGGTTTGCTTTCAACTTTTGACTGTTGTGAATAATGATGCAATGAACATGAGTATACAAATTTTTGTTTATTTGCTGTAGGGTACATGTGTTCAACCAGAGACAGGGGAAAGAAGGAAAGAGAGAGAGAGAAAGTAAGAAAGCACCCCCTAAGGGGGATGGCCACATCACAATCCCTTCTCTTCCACCCTCCTATCAAATTTGGGGCATGCACTCACATGTGTCAGGCATATTTCTCAAGCCATGGAGTTTGGGACTTGAACTACGCAGTCGTCCTCATGAGATCCAGCTGCTTTAACCACCATGCCTCTGGCTAGCTCTGTTCGATACTCCCACCCCAACAATGTATTGTGAAAAATGTTGATCATACAGAGAAGTTGAAAGAATTTTACAATAAATACCTGTATTCCTACCATCTAGATTCTACTGCTAACATTTTGCTCTGCTTGCTGTATTACTACCTATATATCCCTCAGTCTCGTATTTTTGATGCATTTTAGAGTAAACAGAACAGTGTGCTTCTAAATGACTTAGTATGCATTCAGTTTACTAGAATTAAGTATTAGTTTAATTTTCTTTAAGATAACATAGTGAAATACAACTGTGTACATATGATATATTCTGACAAGTGTATACACTTGTGTTAACTGAAGCCCTGTCAAAATACAGAACACCAGAAAGAATCCTCAGTCCATTCCCAGATAGCCTTTTCTCCTTTTCTCTAAACAGCTCCCACTCTTTTGATATTCTTCTACAGTAGACTAGTTTTGCTTATTCTAGAACTTTATATAAATGGAATCACACGTACATACTGTTCTTTGTAAGGCTTCTTTCATTCAGCAGTGTTTCATGTTGTTATAGATCAGTACTTTCTTAATATGCTTAAGTAACGTTCTGTGATGTGACTGTATCATAATTCATCCATTGTTTTATGATGGATACATGGGCAATTTTCATGGCAACTTCCTATTGATTATTGCCATTATTACTTACTTTGTATAGGATGGAATAATATCCCTCTTACTTATTCCTTACCCTGCAGGGTCAGTATACCAAGGCTAAATTTATGCTGAAATATGAGAAGGAAGGAAAAAAAAAATACATCCTCTTAAATAACTTCCCACATTAAAGTATATGTTCTTTTGGTTATATTGTTGATTGAGATAGTAATTTGAAGGAATTTTGTTTATTCACAGTAATGGTTGATTATAAAATGTGTTACAGACTAATTATGCTCATTTGTATTAATGCGAGGCAACACTAAAAATCAAGCCTATAGTCATATGTAACATCAGAAACTCCCGTTTAATACAGAATCAGGAAACAGGAAAGTAGTTTAAATCTTACAAGTTTTGGCACTTTGTGTGTGTATGTGTGTGTGTGTAAAATACGGGCTTACCACATTAACACTTTGTAGTGCACAGCTCTGTGGCATTAAGTATATTCACAGTGTATGCGAGTATCACTACTATCCAGCTCCAGAAATTTTTAATCTTTCCCACCTGAAACTCTGTACCCATTAAACACTAACTCCATTTTCTCTGCTTTCTTTTTCCCAGCCCCTGGCAACCATGCACACACACCTGGCATTTTTTTCAAGCTGCTAGGGCTGGGTTATTACCATGTGGTCAGCCATCTGGGATCCAGCTCCTTTAACCACTAGGCTATGGTGCTGGCCCAGAATTTACTTCCTTTTTAAGCTGAATTCCATTTGTATGTCTGTACCATAATTTGTTTACTTAAATGTCCTTTGATGGAAACTTGGTTTGCTTTCAACTTTTGACTGTTGTGAATAATGATGCAATGAACATGAGTATACAAATTTTTGTTTATTTGCTGTAGGGTACATGTGTTCAACCAGAGACAGGGGAAAGAAGGAAAGAGAGAGAGAGAAAGTAAGAAAGCACCCCCTAAGGGGGATGGCCACATCACAATCCCTTCTCTTCCACCCTCCTATCAAATTTGGGGCATGCACTCACATGTGTCAGGCATATTTCTCAAGCCATGGAGTTTGGGACTTGAACTACGCAGTCGTCCTCATGAGATCCAGCTGCTTTAACCACCATGCCTCTGGCTAGCTCTGTTCGATACTCCCACCCCAACAATGTATTGTGAAAAATGTTGATCATACAGAGAAGTTGAAAGAATTTTACAATAAATACCTGTATTCCTACCATCTAGATTCTACTGCTAACATTTTGCTCTGCTTGCTGTATTACTACCTATATATCCCTCAGTCTCGTATTTTTGATGCATTTTAGAGTAAACAGAACAGTGTGCTTCTAAATGACTTAGTATGCATTCAGTTTACTAGAATTAAGTATTAGTTTAATTTTCTTTAAGATAACATAGTGAAATACAACTGTGTACATATGATATATTCTGACAAGTGTATACACTTGTGTTAACTGAAGCCCTGTCAAAATACAGAACACCAGAAAGAATCCTCAGTCCATTCCCAGATAGCCTTTTCTCCTTTTCTCTAAACAGCTCCCACTCTTTTGATATTCTTCTACAGTAGACTAGTTTTGCTTATTCTAGAACTTTATATAAATGGAATCACACGTACATACTGTTCTTTGTAAGGCTTCTTTCATTCAGCAGTGTTTCATGTTGTTATAGATCAGTACTTTCTTAATATGCTTAAGTAACGTTCTGTGATGTGACTGTATCATAATTCATCCATTGTTTTATGATGGATACATGGGCAATTTTCATGGCAACTTCCTATTGATTATTGCCATTATTACTTACTTTGTATAGGATGGAATAATATCCCTCTTACTTATTCCTTACCCTTAGGTAACTAACACTCTGACTTAGTAAATGCTTACGAAGACGTTTTAAAAAGTACTTAAAATCCTTCTCAATTCCCTGAAATTTAATGATACCACTTCTGTCTACCTTAATCTAAGCCAGTAAGAGATATTAATAAAGGAGTTGCTGAGTTTACATGTGTATCACACATGCTGATGTGTGGTTTTCTTTTTAATGCAAGTAAATAAATTGTTCCTCAGGGAGCCATTGACTGTCATGCTAAGTATATCTTGAGATCTCAAACTCTCTCCCAATCTTTCTTCTAAGTTTTTTGAAACAGCGTTTGACATTTCACGATGGAGAGAGAAATGGAAGTAGGAGGCATTGTATGGTTTTTGGTGGTTGCAGGTAGAGGCATTCACACCGTGACCACCTGCGACAGCAGCAAAAGGTAGAAGATAGGGATAGGATAGAGGAGATAGGGACGTTATAGGTTATAGGTACCTGAAGTCTAGAATTGAAACCCATTTTTGTTACAGGGAGAAAGATAAACTGTTGTGAGTATTTCATTTGCTGATTAGACTATACCATACAGCTTTGATAAAACGGCAGGGTGATCGTTCTTTCTAATTTATCAGATCATCGAGGAAGTCATGATGCATTTTTCTGTTTCTATGGAAAAATGTGACACAACTTTCCCAACAACCCAATATATATGCCGTGTTTTTCGTGTTTTTATCTGCTACGTGTATGGCATACATACTTTGATCTTAAAATATAAGAACATCAAGACTCATTTTATAATAGAAATTCTTTTCATTTAATTTTTGTGATATCCAGGAGAAAAGGATAATTTTAAAAAAATCAACATGGCTTAAGGACAGGCCACTAAGGATATCAAAGAAACATTTAAAATATTAAGACCCACTCTCTGTTTTTTCTTAAGGTATGAAAGTAATACCACTTAATAGGTTAGCTGCTAGCCTGCACTTTCAAAGCACTTTAGAGTCATTCGTCTGTCTGAGGTAGGACAGTATTAGCATCCTTGGTTAATAGATGAGAACCCTTTCCCCCCTGTATTTTATTGTATTTGAGTTCCAGAGTTCATCCGGAGCTCTTCAAACAGTGTTTGTGGTCTTCTGGTGGCATAACAAGATTCTTTTTAAAAGTGGTTCCCTCCCCAATCTCCTAAATATTTCTGGGATATTTTTCCAGAAGGATTTTAAAAATAAGAAACAAAGAATTGTCACTTATTGTGGTAGCAGTGAAAATAGGTTCAAGTTGAAAATTTCTAAGGTATTATATCACTCTTGGGAAAAGATAGTTATGTAAACAAATCAGTAAAATGTTTCGTAAATATTGGCTAAATTCTTTAAGCAAATATAGCTTTAATAAACTAATGTGTTTTTTTTTTCTTTCTGGAAGAGATAGTATAGAATTCTGTACCTGAAATAATTTAATAATTGCATTGTATTGGTCTGTTTGTAGTTAACAAAGAGAAAAGAAACCACAGGTGTTTTTTGTTTGTTTTTCCTGACTTTGTCATCATTAGTCATGAAGATGACATCTCTTCAAATTACTGGTTATATTATTACTTGAATAAGCTTACAGTAACTTTCTAATGTGAAGAAGTAAAGGGTTATCACATTCAGACATCTCACTGTGTCAGTCATTATCTACTTAAAATGTAGAGCATTGGGCCAGTGGGTGGTGTGGAGGTTGAGGCACTGGACTCCCACGTGACCGACCATGGTGTAGGTCTCTCTGTCTCTCTGTCTCTGTCTGGTGAACACGTGTGCTTTGTAGCAAATTAGATATAATAACAGCAAGTAAAACTTATTTTTAAAAATATATGGAGCATCTTGAAGGTAATTCTAAAGCCTGATTTGTTTTATCTTTGTTTACTTACAAGTATGGTTAATCTTCTCGTTTTTGAATTTTTTAAACTGCACAAAATATTAATCATTAGATAGTCTTCATGTATATATCTTCAGCACTTCTACAGAAAGTCATTGTCAGAGAATTCATTTTAATTCAAGGTTAATTAGTGTACCATTAAAATAATGTGTTACAAAAATTAATTACATTGTAGGTCAAAAAAACGTGTTAAAAAGTGCAGCGTGAGTGTCTGAGAGCACATCATCCTTCTTAAAACGTTGCTGTACATGTGCTACCCTTCTGGAAAATATAACCAAAGTGAAGCTCACCACTGAGGTCCAGTCATAGGTGTTTCCCCTAAAGTAAATTTTTGGCACCACATATGGAAAATTTAAAATATAACTCCCATTAACAGTGAAATGTGTTGCTTGCTGCTTTCCCATTGCAACAGCTAAGGATTTATATTTTAGCATTAGTTGATGTAACCCTACTGGATCAGACTTAAGGAGAAATCAGGAACCTGGTTGAGAAGTAGAAATGATCTATCTTGTGATGTAGGTATGAGATACATAGATAACATATTTTCCCACTTAACTGCTGGGTACTACTAACTCTGGTAAGTGCCTCAGGTAAGTATATCACACATCATCTTAACTCTGTAGTGATTCTTGTTAATAGGTTAACTTTGTAGCCATAAAATATTCACTTAAAATTAGAACTAAAGTGGCCAGCAGATGGCTTGGTGGTTGGGGCACAGGACTCCCACATGGCCAACCAGTCCTGGACTAGGTGGCTTGAAAATTAAGCTGGGCACTGTTGCCTGCGTGCCCAAATCCCAGGAGAGTGGAGCAGAAGGGACTGCAGAGTGGCCATCTCCCCCGGGGGTGATTTCTCACTTTCCGTGTCTCTCCTCTTAGCACATATGCCCCAAGGCAAAAACCTTTAAAACAATATTAGAACTAAAAATGATAGAAACTATGCAACTTATCAGATTGTTCTCACGAAAAAGGTGTGAAACAGTTACATTGAACTGTAGACTCTTTTACATCTTGGCGTTTGTTTAAAGAGTCTCATTAAAATATCTCATTGTTCATATGGAAGATTTTTGTTTGAATTAGTGCCTTTAACAACAGTAAGTCACATTAAACATACAGCAATTTTACTAATAATACAGGGAAACTGCTCCGGTATTCAACAATACATTTTTTTTTCCCCCTGGGATTTCAGAATTGTCTCTATTTTTAAAAACTCTTAGTGGGCTCTGTACTATGTAAAATAAAATAGTGTTATAGTACAACAAATTGTGCATGATTTGCCCCCATTTTTGAATTTTCTGCTTCCCTCTCTTTTAGGATTTTGTATAAGTCTATTGGAAAACAGATATTTACAGGGAAATAAAAATTCTACATCAACTAAATGAAAGCAAAAGAAAAGGACAATACGTAGGGAAGCAATTGTCCTTTTTCGTTTTAAAAATAGATCCTGACTTAACTAGTTGAAATAATAGGTGTGTGAAGAGGTCTGAATACTAGAAGACGTGTAGGAGAGGTTTAGACGAGCTTCTTGAAAGGTGCTTTGTACCTTAAAGCCACCCTTGTCCTAGCTTATAGCTATTCAAACCTTTCTAAAATGCACAAAGCAGGGATTTCAACACAATGTGGAAAAACATTCCATTCTTAATAACTGACATCATTACCGCTCTCAAGAGTAGGGTTAAGCCAAACATCATTTGAGAAGAGCCCTTAGGTTTTGTTTATTCTTTGAAAAAAATAGATTTCATTAACTTGACCAAGATTTTCTAACAGCATAAAATAGAAATAAGAAATAATAATAACTGTGAGGTTTTGGTAGACAGGTAAAATTAATATTATATGTGTATCTTCTAATAGTTAACCGTGTATTTATTCCGTTCTACAAATGACTTTTACAGTCCTCTGTTTATTGATAGACACTATTAGTTTGTACTAGCGTTTCTGAGAGCTCTTACAGTGTAGGTTTACAATGTTAAGGGGAAATGGCTTAAAACTGGTTAAATATTCTTATTTTTTGAGAAATAAACGTGAGGAAATTGAGATCTAGAAGATGATTTTTGCCTACATTTTAAATGCTCATTTTTTTGTTTTTGTTTATAAGATTTCTTTTTCCAGAAGAAGAGTTGTGTTTAGTGAGGTATTTAGAAATTTACAAAGCAATTTCTTATGGCTTATTCATTCAAAAAATATTATGAATTTTATTTAATAAAAACTTTATTCAGTTCACTCAGAAAACACTGGCAAAATAAATAATCAATTTTATTGTTATTACTATCAACATCTCCACTTTGTGGGTGAGGAAACTGAGGTTGAAAGAACTCAGGCTAGTACCTGATGGATCCAGAAGGAGAATTCAGTGCTTCCAATTGATTATGTGTTGCTTTTCCCATAGTGTGTTTTTGTATCAATCATTCTTAGAATAGCTAACCTATGATATCACATATTTCCTTGTCTTTCTTTTTTTTTTTTTCTTTTTTTGGAGAGGTTTTTGCTATAGGGCACATGCGCTCACCATAGAGACAGAGAGACAGAAAGCGAGAAATCACCCCCCAGGGGTGACGGCCACGCCACAATTCCTTCTCCTCCATTCTCCTCTCGGGATCTTGGGCACGCATGCACACACGCCTGGCGTGAGTTTAAACCACCGGGTCCAGGACTCGAACCGCGGTCAATTACATGGGAGTCCAGCGACATAGCCATTATGCCCACTGTTGGTCCCTTTCCTTGTCTTTCTTAAAACATTATTTTATCTTTCATATAACCCCACAACCGTCTTAACAAATCATGTATCTTTTTCTGTGTTTTTAGGGCAGAGCACTACTCCATTGGGCTTGTGATCGAGGACATAAGGAACTAGTCACAGTCTTGCTGAAATACAGAGCTGACGTTAATTGTAAGGTAAGAATGATGAAGCGGGCTCTTTTTTGTTTTAAATTGAAGAAAAACTCAATTTTAATTATAGTAACATTAAATGTGCTAAATTAACCATGCTTTATTTTTTAAAGTGTACAGTTCAAGGCATTCAGTACATTTCACAATGTGGTACAGCTGTCACTATCACATAGCTCCACAACATCGTCAACCCCCAGTGGGAAACCCTATACCCATTAAGCAGTCACTTGCTAGTTCTCTCCTCCCCTAGACTTTGGCAACCACTGGGCTTTTTTCTGTTTCTGTGGATTTACCTGTTCTATTGGGTTGCCAGAAAACTCATGATGCTTTTTTCATTAAAAAAATCATGAAAAATACGTCATGACTTTTCCGATGGTAATAGATATTTCCTATTAGTGGAATCATAAAATATGTGGCTGGCTTATTTTTTACTCACTTTCTTTCAAGGTATATCCATGTAGTATGTAACAGTACTTCCTTCCTTTTTATGGCTGGATTGTATGGACACCCCACATTTTGTTTATCCATTTATCAGTTAATGGGCTATTGGGTTGTTTCCACCTTTTGGCAATTGTAATGCTATTATGAATATTTGTGTACATTTTTAAAAATACTTGTTTTCAGTTCTTTTAGTTATGTCTTAGGAGTACAATTTCTGGGTTATATGGCAATTTTATGTTTAATTTTTGAAGAACCTCCAAACTATTTTCCATGGGAGCTACACCATTTTACATTCCCACCAACAGTATATGACACTTTTTTTTTTATTTAATTACTTACCTATTCATTTATTTGTTGTGATTTTCAAGCTGCCAGGCCCAGGACTTGAACCACAGTCGGCCATATGGGAATCCAGCACCTTAACTACCATACCACCTGTTGATACCAGTACTGTTTCTAATTTCAGTATATACTCACCCATACTTCTTATTTTTCTTTTTTTAAAAAACAGCTATTGCAGTAGGTGTGAAAGTGGTAACTCATTACTTTTTTTTTTTTTTTTTTACATCTTTTTGTGTACTTGTTGACTGCTTGTATATTGTTTTTGGAGAAATGTGTACTAGTCTTTTGCCCAATTTTAAAGCAAGTTCTGTTTTTGTGGTTCAGTTGTAAGAGTTCTTTATGTATACTGGATATTAAACCCTTGTCAGATAATGATTTGCACATATTTTCTTCCTTTCTGTGGATTTTCTGTTCACTTTTTTGATAGTGTTTTTTGATGTGCAAGTTTTTCATTTTGATGAGGTCCAATTTATGTTTTTTTTCCCTTTTTTCTTTGCATTTGTAGTGTTATATCTTAAATTGTCACCAAATCCAAGGTCATTAAGATTAACCCCTAGAGGTTGCCCTGTAGCATAGCAGTTAACTGCACAGTGGAAGCTGAATCCTAGATGGCCAACCAGAGTTTGAGTCCTGGTCCCATTTGCTTGAAAATCACACTAGGTGCACACATGCATGCCTAGTATCACGATGGGATAGAGAATCAAAGAAAAAGGATTGTGGCATGACCAACCATTGTGAGGGTCATGTGTGCACTTATGTGTGTCCTCTCTTTCCCCCTGCTTCCTTTTCACCCTCTCACTCATGAACACGTGCCTTCTGGCATTAAAAAAAAAAAAAAAAAAAAGGACCACGAGTTAACATAATGGCTATGTCGCTGGTCCCGGCCCCGGTGGCTTTAAACTCACGCTGGGCACGTGTGCATGTGTGCCCAAGATCCTGAGAGGAGGAGAAGAGATTGCGGAGTGGCCATCCCCCCTGGGGGGGTGGTGATTTCTCACTTTCTGTCTCTCTGTCTCTCTCTCTTTTTCTGGCGAGCACATGCGCCCTATAGCAAAAACCTCTTCGAAAAAAAGAAAATGGGACCAGCAGTTAGCATAATGGCTATGTCACTGGACTCCCATGTAGTCGACCTCTGTTCACGTCCCGGACCCAGTGGCTTAAACTCACGCCAGGCGCGTGTGCGTGCGTGCCCAAGATCTTGAGAGAAGAATGGAGGAGAAGGGATTGCGTCATGACCATCCCCCCGGGGGGTGATTTCTCGCTTTCTGTCTCTCTCTCTCTCTGTCTGGTCAGTGTACGCGCCTTATAGGAAAAACCTCTAAAAAAAAAAAAAGAAGATTGGGAGCTAGCAAGTGGCTTGGTGGTTAAGACAATGGATTCTCACATGGCTGACCATAGTTTGAATCTTGAACCTAGCAGCTTGAAGATCACACTGGGCCTGTGTGTATGTGTACCCCTAATCCCAAGAAGACACAGAAGAAGAAGGGATTGTGGCATGGCCAGCCTCCCTCACCCCCTGGTGGTGATTTCTCACTTTCCCTGTCTCTGACTCTCTTTGGTGAGCGCATGTACCCTACAGCAAAATCCGGGGGAGGGGGGATTTAACCCATATTTTCTTTCTCTTTTTATTATGGCTATATATACACACACACACACACACACTATAATTTACCATTTTAACCATTTTTAAGTATACAGTTCTGTGGTTAAGCACATTCAGTGTTTGCAGTCATCGCCATTACCTATCTCCAGAAAGTTTTCATCTTAAACAACAGAATTCTAGACCATTAAATCCAAAACTCTCCATTCCCCTCTCCCTCCAGCCCTGGCAACTGCCAGCCTTCCTTCTCTCTGTGAACTTGTGTGTGCTAGGTACCTCATGTAAGTGGAATCCTACCATATTGGTCTTTTTTTTTTTTGACTGGTTTGTTTCACTTAGCCTGACATCTTCAAGGTTCATCTATGTTGTGGCATATATCAGAATGTCCTTCCTTTTAAAGGTGAATAATATTCCATGTATTTATTCATCATATTTTGTTTATTCAAATAGCCATCTGTGGACACTTTCTTTGCTTTCACCTTTTGGCTATTGTGAATAATGATGCTACGAAAGTGGGTATACAGGTGTCTGTCCTTGCTTTCAGCTCTTCTGAGTGTACACCCAGAAGTGGAATCGTTGGATCATATGGTAATTCTGTGTTGGGGCAGATTCCTTTGCTATTCATTCAGAATCTTTCCTACTGTTTTTGCTTATTTCTTTTCCTGTGCAAACTTTGAAGTTATCTTCCCAACTTCCATTTTCTCCTAACCACCATTATATTAGAACAAAAAACTGTTGATGTATTCACATCTTTTATTTGGTTTAAATTGTTTGGGGATATTTTATAAGAAAGTGCCTTCAAGGTAGGCATTGTGTAAGGTTTTTCTTTGTGGATTTCTTGTAGTTTCTGATTACCTGTAGTTTTGCTTTGCACAGTTTGAGTGACCCATAGTCAACTGCAGTTTAGAAATATGAAATGGAAAATTGCAGAAATAAGCAATTTGTATATTTTAACTTACTTTGGGCCATCAAGCTCCTTTCCACTCAGGACATGAATCAGTCCTGTCCAGTGTATACATTGCTGTGTACACTGTCTGCTCATTAGTCACTTTGCAGCTGACTCAGTCATCAGCTTGCAAAACCATAGTATATACAGGGTTTGTAACTGTCAGTGATTTCAGACATCCACTGGGGTTTATGGACATAGGGCCCATGTACTTGTGTGTCCAGGTAAGGGGTGATGTCTGCACCCTGTTTGTTTAGCTAGCATAAGATGATCGCAAACCAGCCTTGTTTGGCTTTATAGAGCACTCTTTGCTGAACACCAGCTTTGATGCAAAGTAAAAGTTCCACGTTGGTTTTTAGGATGAATGGGTTAGGGCTGTGTAATTGGCACATTTTCCTTACCCCCTTTGTATTTGCATGATCATTTCATATTGCCCCCGCCTTGGTCTTCTTTCCTTTGCTACTGACAGTTGTAACCTATACTGTCTAACTCCAATTAATAGGGATGCTTTCGGCCTTGTCAGTTTTTTTTTGGAGAGATTTTCACTATAGGGCGCGTGCGCTCGCCAGACAGACAAAGAGAGACGTAGAGACAGAAAGCGAGAAATCACCCCCCAGAGGGGATGGTCACGCCGCAATCCCTTCTCCTCCATTCTCCTCTCGGGATCTTGGGCACTCACACACACGCACCCGGCGTGAGTTTTAAGCCACCGGGTCCAGGATGTGAACCGCGGTCAACTATATGGGAGTCCAGCGACACAGCCATTACGCTAACTGCTGGTTCCCGGTCTTGTCAGTTTTGAGATGCTAACATGCTTCCAAGTGAAAGGGTTTCTGGAGATTAGCTCTCAGAAGAGCTTTCCCCTTGTACTTTCTTCTCTGGTTTTGTTATTGAAAACTCTTTTCAAATACAGACAATAAAACATAATAAATGGGAAGGAAAGGTTCATCTCCCTCATGACTCCCTCTTTCTTAAACAACATTATTATTGACTGACCTTTTGGTTGCCAAAAGGGAAAATCAATTTTATTAGAAGTATTTGTTTGGCCACAGGTCTGGGTACTAACCTAGCACAGACAGGATGATGTTATCAAGTATTTGAAGACTAATTCTGACCATTAGTTTGAAACGTAATACCAGAGATATGTCAGAGTCTGCTCTGTGTTTTCCGGTCATTTTTACCCTTCACTATCTCCCATACATTCTTTCACTGCACTGCAGTTTCTGCATTCTGTAACTGTAATGGAATTGGAACTTGTAATTTTATTTTATTTCTAAGAAAGATCCTTTATAGATTTCATTTGTTATCTGGCAGCATTATGACGCAGATTTGTCTCTTCACTGCTTGTTATTGATTTTTAGTTCTTTTCTTGAAGTTATGTTCTTACCACATTTGAGTAGGATGTGACCTGAACACACCCACACTCTCTTGCACACATACACACGTGGACGTGTACACCTTCTCTGACTTCTTGAGTACCTTTGATTTTTCAAGCCCTGAGGAAAGATTAAAACTGCCCCCTAAGGCATAGTAAAAGATATTCGAGGGCCAGCAAGCAGATGGAGTAATGATTACGTCACTGGACTCCCATGTAGTCAACCATGGTTCGAGCCCCAGACCCAGCTCTCGAAGCTCTCACTTTGGACTCATGTACATTTATACCTAAGATCGCCAGAGGAGAATGAAAGAAAAGGATTGCCATGTGGCCATCCCCCCTGAAGGGGGTGATTTCTCACTTTCTGTCTCTCTGTCTCTACGCCCTATGGCAAAAATCTCTCTCTTAAAGAAGATGTCCAAGCAGCATTAAGGAAATAAGTGAGGAGGGAGGGAGGGAAGGGAAGAACAGGAGCATCTGTGGTATTATATTTCTATTGTATACTGGGTATTATACAGTTCAAGGAAAAACATTTAAAAATTTTTTTATTTCAATTTCTTTTATTCAATTAATCACATATGTGACTTAGCTTGCAAAGTGAATATTCTAACATGTATACATTTCTCACCAATCCAGTTGAGAGTACTATACACGTTATCCTCAAGACCCTGGCTTTTGACAGAAAGTGGGTGAAGATGGAAGGTTTACTATGGAGTAAAGCAAGCCAGGCTACGAAGGAGGGACACTGTATGTCTCCACTTAGTATATACCAACTGTTTGCACTCTATAGCCGAAACTGAATGACTAGAGGATATAGAAACAAAGAAAATTGTTATAAATACCAGATACAGTGTGGGAAGAGGGTGGGAAAACATTTTTATTTTTAGTAAGAAATGTAATTTTAATTGATCTCTAGTAAAAACTATTCAGGGAAAGCCAGTAATTGTCTCAGCACCTAATTTGTGAGACCCATAACCTGAATAGCCCTGAGGAAAGGGGTTAGCTGGTTATTTTCACTATTTTACATCGTCTACAGTATTAGAAAAACAAGGCATTATACATGAGTTTAGGGTCACTGTGCGGCTTGCAGCCAAATCCAGTCTCTCATATTCTGTATTTTTTGTTGAGCTCTTCTGCTTTGTTGACAATGTAAGCTTTCATGGCATCTTCCTTGAAAGTCCCTTTCAGCTCACTCCAGCATCCCACTTGGCCTTGTCTTTGAGGTCCAACATCCCCTGCTGCTCTGTGTTAATATCACTCACAGTCGCTTGTCTGTTATGCCCGTAGATAAATGGCATCTCACTGTCCCCTGGCTTGGTCTTGAGGTACTTGACCTCCTCAGTGACTTTCTCAAACTCAGCCTGCAACATGCTGGCAGAGTTGCAAGGGTTCCTGGGTGCCTGTGGAGGAGGGAAGGAGCTCGAAGCTCCTCCAAAAAAAAACATCCATGTGATAATGGAAATGTTTAAGAACTTTATGATTCGTAAATGATAAAAGCTATGGTTACTAAAATAGCCTAGAGGAACGTGCCCTCTCATTGAATACTTGAGTGACCATGTGTTGTAAAGGATTTCAAAAATATGAGAAAAGTGTAGACCAGTAAATAGAATCACCCATATTCCCCATTACGTGACACGTGCATTTAGGGGATGAGGAAGAGAAAAATATGTATAAAATAGTTTTTTAGTATTTACAATGTGCCAAGCATTTTATGTGTGTTGTCTCTTTTTAGTCATTGCATCAGTCCTATAATGTGAGTATATTACTACCTGTAATTTACTGATGAAGAAACAGGAGCTTAGAGAAGTCATAAACCTAGTCAGTGACAAAACCTAGATCTGAACATGTCATTCTGGACCCAAAGCCCAAACTCTTAACCCCCCACTGTAAAATGTTAATGTATTTCATTCTCGTATTTATTTTCTCTACTTATATAACATTTTAGAGCTATTTGATATAATATTGTGCATGAAGTATTTTTTTCTTCATTAATAAAAATGATTGGGTTATAAGGTAAGTTTAGGGAGGACTGTGTAGTACATAGACCTTAAGGATTCAGTTCAGTGTATATTCACATGTATGAACACCTGTGGCTACCACCTGTGTCAAAGGAGAGCATTTCCAGAACACCTAGAAGCTTTGTTCCTTTACGATACTTCCTATCAATATCCACCTGCTCATCCCCACACTGAAGTACTGTTATTCTGACTTCTCTCACTGTTGTATAATTCTAACTCTCTTCGAAATTCAGAATCATTTATATTTGGAATCATATGGGTTCTTTTTTCTTGATTAGGTCTATTATTATGCTCAACATAACATTTGTGAGAGTCATCCATGTTACCTACATATATCAGTTGTTCTTTTCTTTTTATTGCCATGTAAGTGTCCATCACATGTACATACCACAATTCACAGATTCATGGACATTTAGTTTTATTTTTCCTTCAGTTTTTGGCTATTATGAATAAAGTGGCCAAGAACTTTCTTGAATAGGGACTTATAACCGTATGTTCATTCCTCTTGGTATATAACTAGGAATAAAATTGCTAGGTCATGTGAAAACTCTACATTTAACCTTATGAGGAACTGCCCATTTTTTAAAAATAAATATTTATTTATTTATTTCCATTTGTTATTATTTCTTTTATTTGAACAGAGAGAGACAGAGAGAGAGAGAGAAAGGGAAAGTGAGAAAGCAAGCTGCCAGGTCTAGGACTCAAACCGCAGTCGGCCATGTGGGAATTCAGTACCTTTAACCACCATGCCACCTGCCAGCCCTTGTTTTATTTTGTTTTGTATTTTTGTTTTGTTTTTAATTTGCCAGAGGGCTTGTGTGCTTGCTAGAGAGAGAGAGAAAGAAAGCACTGCCTGTCGAGGATGGTCACTCGTCAGTTTCTTCCCCATTTTTCCTTTTGGGATTTTCAGTATGCACACACATGTGCCAGCATCTTTTTCAAGCTACTCGGTGCAGTACTTGAACCACGTGGTTGACCATGTGTGATCTAGCCACCTTAACCACCAGTACTGATTATCTGTCTTTTTTATTATAGCCATCCTAAAAGAGGTGAAGTAGTATCTTATTATGATTTTAATTTTTATTTCATTTATGGTTAATTATATTAAGCATCCTTTCATGTACTTATTGGCCATTTCTTTGTTTATTGGGGAAATTTCTATTCAGATCCTGTGCTCATTTTTTAAATTGGATTGTCTCTTTGTTTTTCACTTGTAAAAACTATGTATTTTGGATACACATTTCTTTACACATCTCTGATTTATAATATTTTTCTTTCATTCAGTGGATTATCTTCACTTGTTTGATAGTGTCCTTCAAAGTGTAAAACTTTTTTTTTTCTCTTCATGAGGACCAGGGAGGGAGAGAGACAGGGATAGGTAATATTTGACAGAGTCGCTCTGTATCACTGTTCTCCTGTCTCAGCCTCCCAATTAGCTGTGATTACAGGTATGCACAGCCATGCCCAGCAGTGTTCAGGGTGGTCCAGGAACTCAGCTCAGGCTTCTCATGTGGCTTACAGCCTCCCAAGACGGTCAAAAGTTTTTAGTTTTAGTACAGTCCAATTTTCCTATTTCTTACTTTGTTTGTGTTTTTTGTATCATTTTAAAGAAACCACTATCTAATCATAGGTCTCAGTTTTTTTTTTTAATAATTATTTATTTTATCTTATTTGTTATTATTTTCAATTCACCAGAGAGAAAGAAAGAAAGTGAGAAAGCAAGACGCCCGGTCTGGACTTGAACCATGTTTGGCCATGTGGGAGTTCAGTGCCCTAACCATCACGCTACCTGCTGGCCCCAGATCTCGATGATTAAGCCTTTCTCTTTGAGGCTTTTATGATGTTACCTCTTACACTTAGATCTTTTATACATTTTAATTAATTATTCGTAAAGCGTGTGAAGTAGTGGTCCAACTTCATTCTTTTACATGTGGATGTCCAGTTGTTTCATTGTTGTTTGTCCAAAAGACTATTTTCCCCCATTAAATGGCTGTAGCATGCTTGTCAAAATCAAGTGGCCATAGATGTTAAGATTTATTTCTAGACTCTCCGCTCAATATGTCTCTTCTTATGCCAGTAACATACAGTCTTTATTTCTGTAGCTTTTCAGTTAAGTTTTGAAAAGGAGAAGTATTAGTGCTCTAACTATGCTCCTAATGCACTGTGTATAACTGCTGCACCAGAGGGCTAGCCCAGGTTTTATGTTGCTTCTGTTAAATATATTGCTAAGTATTTTATTCTTTTTTAATGCTACTATAAATTGAATTTCTAAAATTTCTTTTCTGATTGTTGACTTTTTTTTAAGAGATTTTTTGCTATAGGGCACTTGCACTCAACAACGCCCCTGGTTTTTTTCTTCTTCTTCTTTTTTTTTTTTTTTTTTTTTTTTGTGGTTTTTTATATAGATGCACTCACCAGAAAGAGAGACACAGAAAGCGAGAAATCACCCCCCAGGGGGGATGACCATGCTGCAATCCCTTCTTCTCCATTCTCCTCTCGGGATCTTGGGCATGCACGCACACGTGCCCAGTGTGAGTTTTAAGCCACCAGGTCCAGGACGCAAACCGCGGTTGACTACATGGGATTCAGCGACATAGCCATTACGCTAACTGCCGGTCCCTGCTTGTTGATTTAGAATGTATAAAAAAATTGATTTTTGTTCATTGATCTTGTATCATCCATCCTTTCTGAATACTTTTATTAGTTGTAATAATTTGTAGTGTATTCTTTCTAATTATCTACAAGGTTCTGTCATCTGCAAATATAGATAGTTTCACTCTTCCTTCCTGTTTGGATCCCTTTAATTTAATTTTCTTTCTTATGCACCAGATCGCCAATGAATGCTTCCTAGAAGTAATGGTAGCAAACATCATTGTCTTATTACTGATCTTAGGAGGAAAGCATTCAGTCTTTCGTCATTAAATATGATCTCAGGATTCATTTCTTCTTTTAATGTTTTTTCTTTATTCATGATAGAGCCTGTGTACATGCAGCCAGTGGGGAGCAGAGAGGATCAGTGAGGGAAGGAGAGAGAGGAGCACCCACCACAGGGTCTGGTCACAGCGTAATCCCTTTCCTCCAATCCTCTGGTCTACCAGATCTTGGGAACTCACACACATGCCTGATATATTTCAGCCTGACTGGGCCAGGGATTTGAACCACAGTTGCCTTGTAGGATTCAGCTACTCTTGAGCAACAGGTTACCACTGCATCACAGAGCCAGCCCTGATTAATTTTTAGTTGTTAAACTAGCCTTGCTTTTTTGAAATAAATCTCACTTGCTAGATTCAACTTGATCATACTTTATTTAGCTTTTTGGTACCTGTGTCCTTAAGGAATATTCACTTGTAATTTTCTTTTCTTGTAGTATTCCTAGCACGTTTTGCTATCAGAGTTGTATTAGCTTCATAAAACCAGATGCTTCTTTCTTTATTTATTTTTAATTGCCAGAAGGTATATGTACTTGCCAGAAACAGAGCGAGAGTGAGAGAAAGCACCGCCCCCCAGTATGGCATGTTCACACTGCGGTTCCTTTCCTTCCATTTCTTCTTCCTGTCAGGATTTTAGGCATGTGTTCATTCATGAATGCCCAATGTGTTTTTCAAGCCACTTGGGCTAGGACTCAAACCAGATCTGGCCATATGGGATCCAGCTCCCTTAACCACTGTGCTCTGGGGCTGGCCCAAAATACTTCTTTATTCTCTGGAAGAATTCATTTAAGGTGGCTATTAGCTGTTCCTTTATGTTTAGACAAGAGGTCTTAAGTTCCAGATAAGACTGAGTTCTCCCTGATGAATACAGGTAAAAATCCTGGACATGGACAGCAGGTGGAGCTCAGGAGACTGCGAAGGGTTAGAAGAGCTAGACTGACTGAGGACTTCTAGATCTGAAGAATGACACTGTGACTTTTCTTTTTTTTTTTTTTTTTCTTTCGTAACCTGAAATGGGCTCTGGAGATGTCCATAACCCAGAAATGCCAACCAGCATGACAAGAAAAGCCTGTTCTCTCTTGCCAAGGGCAAGAACAAGAACAGTCTAACAGAATTTTAACAGTACCCATCAACCCCAGCCATACAGCCTGGGGGAGAAATGTGCTGCCCTCTGTGAATGTAAGCCTGGCTATCCATGGCTGATGGTGACAGACAGGGCTCCCCTCTCCAGGGTGGTGTCACCAAGACCAATTGACAGCCCTGCACTTTGACTTCCCCTCCAGGGTGGTGCCAGAGAGGCCAAATGGGATCATAGACTTTCTGCCCCTGCTCAGAGGTAGCAGCTGGTTCTTCTCCCACAGGTCTGGTGTCGGTGGAGACCAAGCTTGGACATCCACCTGCCTCCCACTCTGGAAATGAGACAACAATCAGGTGGTTCTTGTCCCCTCACAAATAGTGACTGAGGTGGGAGCTAGAGAAAGAGACCCTTTAAACCTGTTTCCTAAGTCCTGGGGAGACCCAGAAGTGACTCAGACAATACAGAGACTATAATTAATGACAAAAGAGCTGAGAACAGAACTACAATGTGGAATACTGCCTAGGTCTTTACACTGGCCTCTGGGTAGCACACACACAAAGCAGATCAGGATTGTACCGTGAGGTCTCTGAAAACAAAATGATCATTGGAACCACAACTTATAAAAGTAGGTCAGGACCTGTACAAGAAACCCAATAAAGAAACCGCCTGCGAAAATAAAATGTTTAAATAGGCTCCAGATTCTTAAAATATACCCCAAATTGAAAATTACTCATGATACTGTGTTTTCTTCTAATATTTATATACTTTCATTATTTTACATTTAGACCTCTAAAAGTACAGTTTGAGAAATGAATCTAATTTTGTTTTTCTCTAAATGGTTTCCCAATTGTCCCAGCCCATTTATTTAAAAGCCCATCCCCCAGCGATACAAGATGCCACCTTTGTCATATCTGGGTATTTGGGTCTAATTCTGAACTTTATAGTCTGTTCCACCGTCTCTTTGTCTACTCACATACATTATTTTGATTAAAAGACTTTATAGTAGGTATTAATGTCTGGAATACTGGTTTATCCCTCATAGTTTTTTTTTTTTAAAGTGTTTTCCTGGCTATTCTTGAATTTTTAAAAATATGAAGTTTAGTATCAATTTGTGTAAATCCATAAAATAGCTTGTTGGTATTTTTATTGGGATGCATTGAATTTATAAATTAAGGAGAACTGACATCTTTATAATATTGAGTCATCCTATCCAAGAATAGGGGATGTCTTTTCCTTTGATCAAGTCTACTTTTTCATCTTTAGGTGCATTTCAAGTTATTTCTCATATAGATACTACACATGTCTTATTAAATTTATTCTTAAATATTTAGCTTTTGTTGCTCTAAAGTATTTACTATTTATAGGTTTTCCAAATAATGTTTGAGATTTAGTTCTCCAATTTCTATGCTGTAAAATAATTCTTATACCATTTGTGTGATGTTAGGTCATTTTCTATTTCAAATATTTCATCTGTAAGTGAAGGCATATGTTAAATTCTGTTTTTTGGTTTTTTGTTTTGTTTTGTTTTGTTTTCACATGTTGTCCTTGTGACCCTAATTAAAGAGTCATTTGAAAACAAGTCTGGGCTAATGTGTTAAATCACCTGTATGATTTGCTAAAGAATTGCTTTAATTCCACTTAAGACTATGCAAGTTAATGAAAGTCAGGTGTGAAAACAGAAGCTCTACCAAAAACACACTACTACATTTTGTCATTTGATTTTCTTTTCCTGCT
>NW_006159534.1:2181513-2208310 GCF_000334495.1 Tupaia belangeri chinensis | reverse complement strand
ATTCCCTCTTCTTTTCCTGATGAGTGAATCACTATTCCAGACATTAATACCTACTATAAAGTCTCCCCCACACACACAGGGAGAATGACCACACCTTAGTGCCCTCTCCTTCAGTCTCGTCTTGGGATTTGGGGTATGTATGCACACACACCCAGCCTGAGTTTCAAGCCAACAGGTCTGGGACTCGAGCCACAGTCGGTCATACAGGAGTGCAGCTCCTTAAGCACTGTGCCACCTGCTGGCCCCTATTTTTTTTCCTTTTTAATTTGCTAGTGAGTATATGAGCTCTCTGGACAGTGGGAGAGGGAAAGTGACAAACCATTACTGTGAGAGTGGTCACACTGTAATTCCCTCTCTTTCATCTGTCCCTTTCAGGATTTGTGCACATACACATATACATCTGGTGTGTTTTTCAAGCCACCGGGTCCAGGGCTGAAACCATCCAGTTGGCCATGTGGGATCCAGCCACCTTAACCACCAGACAGACAGAGAGAGACAGAGAGACAGAAAGCAAGAAATCACCCCCCCAGGGGGAATGGTCACGCCACAATCCCTTCTCCTCCATTCGCCTCTCGGGATCTTGGGCACGCACACGTGCCCAGCATGAGTTTTAGGCCACCGGGTCTGGGACGCAAACCGCGGTCGACTACGTGGGAGTCCAGTGACATAGCCATTACGCTAACTGCTGGTTCCCCATTTTACATTGTTTTAAATATTGAAATCACTACTACACTTATACCTAATAATAAAATTTTCTTGATGTTCTCTAGAGTCAGGATTTCAGGATCAGCCCCATAGCCTAGTGGTTGAGGGAGCCAGATTCCATATGACCAACTATGATTCGAATCCCTGGTCTGGTGGCTTGAAAAACACTCTGTGTGTGTGTGTGTGTGTGTGTGTGCGCACGCACGCTTGCACACGCACATGCGCCTAGAATCTGGACAGGATGGAAGAATATAGAAGGGATTATGGAACCAGCAGGTGGTGTGGTGGTTGAGGCACTGAACATTCCCACATGGCTGACCATGGTTCGAGTCCTGGACCTGGTGGCTTGCTTTCTCACTTTCCTTCTCTCTCTCTGTGTCTCTCTCTGGTCAAATTAAAATAAATGAATGAATAAATAAAAGTAAATAGAATAATTCTTTAAAAAATAGAAGGGATTATGACGTGACCATGCCCCTATGGAGGTGTATTCTCCCTCTCTCTGTCCTCTGTTTCATGAACACATATGCCCTCTGACAGTTTAAAAAAAAAATCAGAATTTCAAACAGGCACTCCTCAGTTAATGAACAAATTAATACTAGGTCATTGCAAACTGGTTGATAAGCAAGAAGCTCAAAGGCAGCTATCTTGTGTGTCTTTGGCACCACAGGGTATGTATTTTTCAGTAGCTATCACAGGACACCACGCTAGAATAATGTAATGCTATCCATACAAAAAGATACATTAGATAAGCTCCAAAAAGCGACAAGACGCACCACGACACAATAATGTAAATCCGGCATGGTCATTTTTATTTATTTGGAATACTACTGTGCATGCACAACAAAGTACAAATTTATAAACAAATATGTAGGCTTGTGTGACGGTGAATGCTGCTGGAACAAGACAAAGATTGAGAAAGAGGATTTCCAAGACTTACACAAACTGAGAAGGGGTTCTCTGTGCGAGAGCTGGTCATAAGTCCAAGTGGTTGTTAAGCAGTAGGTTGTTATGTGAGAGGTTGCTATGTGAGTGGTTGTTAAACAGCAGGTTGTTATGTGAGTGGCCGTAAACAAAAAAATAAAAAGGTGTTTAACAACATCAACTATTACCACCTGAGCTGGCCCTGTAGCGCAGTGGTTAAGCTCTGTGCATTGGGAACTGGATCCTACATGACCAAACATGGTTTGAATAACGGCTATAGCCGCTTAAAAAATATGCCAGATGCCTGTGAGTGTGCCTGCCTGAAATCCTGATGGGACAGAGAAATGGAGGAAAAGGATTGTGGAGTGATCTTGCCCCATTGGGGAGGATTTTCTCTCTCAAGCTCATGTGCCCTCTGGCAATTAAAAAATCAACCAATAATGTATATGGTTTTAGGAGATTGTTTATACTTTCTACAAATCTTACAATTTTTAATATCATATACCA
Source organism: Tupaia belangeri chinensis (assembly GCF_000334495.1). NCBI lineage: Eukaryota > Metazoa > Chordata > Mammalia > Scandentia > Tupaiidae > Tupaia > Tupaia belangeri. The sequence goes on along the minus strand of NW_006159534.1, from coordinate 2,206,177 downwards.
AAAACTATTGATACATCCCAGAATGTGATTGTTCTATGTATTATTTACATTTTCAAGTAGCTTTTATGTCTAAGAAGTAAGTTATAAAGTTAGAACAGTACAATATATTTAGCAAATCCTGATTTCAGTGATCATTGTTGATACCAACCTGATCTAGAATTTCCACTGGCCGATATGTAGTCTGTCTCAATAGATTATGAGTTAAATATGAACATATGGTACATCCTTATTCTTTGTAAGCTAGTATAGTGCCTTCTTAGTGACAGTCTATATGCCTATTTTTTGTGCATTAATCAGCTATAGCAAAAAATGCATTTAGCTAAAGGCTAGTATTCTTTTTCCTAGATGATGGTATTTCTCTTGGTATGATTTTTCTTGATGCTCTTAGATTATTAAATTGTTTTAAGTTACATTTTTGCAAATGGTTGCTGAGTTACATTCTAATGAAAACCTGAAATAGCAGCGAAGTGCTAAAATGGCAAATACTTTGCTTTCTCTATGTAAATAACATGTTTATACAGCTTAAATAAAAAGGGGAAATTCCAATGAATGACAAGAAATAAAAAGTAAATGAGGTAATCAAAGTCAGAGAAATTGATATTGGCAGGTTCTGAATGATGTCCCTAGATGAGCAATCTTTCAAAATACTTCTTGTACGTTGCTGCTTTTCCTTTATTTATTATTAAAATAACATGATCCATGAGGAGCTTGGGGTGACTCTCAGCCTAGCTAATTCTAATTAATCCAGTCAGGGAGAGCAGTAGGGTAAGTGGAGCAGTCTATCGGATTGAAATTCATAACTTAATTGAGGTCAAAGTCCCGGTCTGGGAGAACAAAAGTCTTTTGCTGGGACCAGGCAGATCAATAGCAATAAATATCTGGCTTGGATACAAGTAGCTTATAGTGACAGATTATCTGACACTGGCCAGAGGTCTTGATTCTGTTAAGGGCAAAGTCTTCAGCATGCCTTGGTTCTTGCTGATGTTCAGTCCATACCCATGACACTTGGAAAGAAGTGACTCTCTCAAGAACTCTGCATAGTCTTACGGAAGCACTGTGTATGAATTTCCAAGTGACTTGTTATTTGTTATTATCAAATAAACATTCTCTAATGCATTTTTTTTTAAATGACAGAGGAGTATCTATCACTTTGCCAGAAAAATCCAAAGGATTTGCAAAGTTGATTAATCTTGAGAACTAACTTTACCACTAATAATTCAGAAAGAATATATAGAATTACTTTGGGGGCAACAAGTCCATCTTGTCTTGATTTGAATGTCCTTACTTTTAGGTGCAGAATGAACTATTTAAAAACAAGATGTCACAGTGTCTCTGATTTCTTTTACCTATTGCAGCAAAGATAGATAATGGCAAATTGTTAAATCTGAGTGATGAGTCTCTACTTTTCTGTATATAAAAGTATTTTTATAACAAAAAACAAAAGAACTAAATAATAAGTTCATTCCGAGTAATGAATATTTTTCTATATACATAAATATTTTCATTAAAAAAAGGCAACAAGAAAAGAACCATGTGTGATAAAACCTACAGGCTAGTGTGTTTCTAAGAAAAGTTTCCCTCTGTCCTGTTCTGTTCATACTTCTAAATTTCTATTGGACCATCAAAAACTTGATTGTTCTTTTCTGTGTTGTATTGTCATTTATCCCTAATCATATCACCACCATCATAATTTCTTAATTAGTGCAACACTTTGATATTTCACACACTGTTTCATAATATTATTGCCATTCAGGGCTCAACTACCATCTGATGGTGGGAAAAGGAACTCTTAAAATCTGCTGTTGTTGGGTTTGTAAGATATGAAAAACTTCATAGTAAATATTTCATTCCTCTTGACACTTCTTTGGTCCAAACTCTCTCTCTCTTTCTCTCTCTCTCTCTCTTTGCTATAACAATGCATATTTTTGTCAGAGAGAAAGAGACAGAAAGAGAGAGTGTGAAAAAGTACCCCCCTTGGGCAATAGTCATGCCACAGTCTCTTCTCTGTTTCTCTCTCCTTCTGGGATTTTGGGTGCATGCACAAGCATGCCCAGCTTGTTTTTCAAGACTCAAACCACTTGGTTGGCCATGTGGGAGTCAGCCATTTTAACCACCATGCGATAGGCAACCCAAATGGTTTTTTATGTGTGTATTATTGTGTCAATTTCTTGTGATTTTTCTGATCCTACATAATTATGACAAATTAGTCTTTCTTAAATTTCATTATCTAAATGCCACTTCATTCTCTAAATGATTCTGTGATCAAAACCTCTAGTCGTTTTCTTATCTACGAATCAATTCTCAATTTTTATGATTGACTCTCAAGGCCCCACCTCCTGTGACTATACTTTTTTATCCAGTGTTCCTCACTTTGGTAAAATTAGTGAGCTCAATTTATACATCCCAGAGATTTTCAAACCTGGATCACCAAAATCAACTGTAGATATTTTATTTTATTTTTAATTGCCAGAGGGACATATGTGGTCACCAAAGAGAGACAAAGCAGTCCCCAGTAAGACATGATCACACCACAATCCTTTCTCCTCCATTTCTCCATAATGTCAGGATTTGGTGCACCCATACTCACATGCCTTGCCTATTTTTCAAGCCACTGGGGCCAGGATTAGAACCATTGTTGACCATGTGGGATCTGACTCCTTTATCTGCTATGCTCTGGCACTACCCCAGCAATGGATCTTTTATAAAACAGGGCCCAGGGACCAGCAGGTATCATGGTGGTTAAAGGCACTGGACTCCCACATAGCCAACCACAGTTCAAGTTCTGGACCTCGTAGCTTGCTTTCTCACTTTTCCTCTCTCTCTGTCTCCCTCTTTGTCTCTCTCTGGTTAAATTAAATAAGAGTAATAGTAATAACTAATTAAATTAAAATAAAATAACTATTCTTAAAAAATAAAAATGGGTGCCACCTTCAGAAATTCTGAGTAAGTGGGTGGATTTGTGAAGGAGCGGTGTTGTGAAGATGGGAATCTCAAATTTAGTTTTAATTTTAATTTTTTTTCTTCTCATAATAGAGCACATGCATGCACATGTGAGAGTGAGAAACAGAGGTGAGCACCCTCCATAGGGTCTGATCATGCCACGATCCCCTTCCTCTAATCCAGATCAACAGCATCTACTTAGGTCTTACATCTATCTGATACGTTTCAGACTAACCAGGTCAGGGATTCGAACAGCAGTTGCCATGTGTGATCTGGACTCTCTTGTACAGAACATTACTGCTGTGCCACAGAGCCAACCCCAGAATATCAAAAGTATACAGCTCCTACATCTAATTCTGCAGTATCAAATTTATCATTCTTTTTTTTTTTTTTAGAGGTTTTTGCTATTAGGGCGTGTGCACTCGCCCGAAAGACAGAGAGACAGAAAGTGAGAAGTCACCCCCCACCCGCGTGGGGATGGCCATGCTGCAATCCGTTTTCCTCCATTCTCTTCTTGGGATCTTGGGCATGCACGCACACGCGCCCAGTGTGAGTTTTAAGCCACGGGGTCTGGGACGCGAACCGCGGTCAACTACATGGGAGTCCAGCGACATAGCCATTATGCTAACTGCTGGTCCCTCAAGTTTATAATTCTAAACTCTGTATTTACCTACAGTCCTTCATGTTATCTACTTTAAGTAGGAGTTATGATTAAAAAAAAAAACTATCAGATTTGGCCCAGCAGTGACATACTTGTGGCACAGAGCTCCTTGTTACTGGAAGCCGTATGGAAGATTAGGGTTTGGCTTCCTGGTTGCCACATACACACCAGCTATGTACATACATGCCCATGATCCTGGTTGGTTGCAAAGGCTTGCAAAGACACCCTGTTGAGGGTATTTTTCGCTTTCTCTCTCATGAAAGTAATCAGTAAACTTTTTTTTAAAGCATATCAAAATAATTTATTCCTATGACGAACCACTAACAACTGTTTAGAATTTCCATGTACAGTTGCATTTTTAAAGGAGGGATCAAATTTAGACACAATCCTATTGGCTGAATACTTGCTATTTAAAAAAAATGTGCAAGATATATCTATGTATTTAATCTCTCTTTTTTAATCTTAAAATTTGTGAAATGCTTTTGTTGTTGTTGTTATAGCATTGTCAAGATTCAAATGCAAGTTTTTCTTTTTTTTTTCCTTGAGAGATTTTTGCTATAATGCCACATTGTGCTTGCTGGAAAGACAGAAAGTGAGAAATTGCCCCACAGGGAGGATGGCCATGCCTCAATCTCTTCTCCTCCATTCACCTCTTGGGATCTTGGGCACATGTGCCCAACATGAGGCATGTCTCATCAGGTCTGGGACTCGAACTGCAGTTGACTACGTGGGAGTCTAGCAAGCTAACCATTATGCCATCTGCTGGTCCCAAACAATGCAAATTTTCTTTTTTTTTTAAAGAATTATTTTACTTAACTTTATTTTATGTATTTATTTACTTTAATTCAACCAGAAGGTACAGAGAGAGAATGAGAGAGAGAGCAAGTGCCCGAGCCACCAGGCCCAGGACTTGCCATGGTCATCCATGCAGGAGTTCAGTCCCCTTAACTACCACACCACCTGCCGACCCCCAAATGCAAGTTTTCTAATAACCAAGTGATTGCTGGTATATTTTTCAGTTTATCAAAAGTGAAAAAAATAATCAGTTCTTTTTATCTTAGTATACATAGTATTTTATATCTATGTATGCATATTAATAGATATTATTCTTCAGTAGTTCTATTTGACTAATGTTGTAGTCATTGAACTTTATTGTCCACCTTGTATTGTCTCTCCAGTTGGACTGTGAGTTCTTTGAGTGCAGAGTTCATGTCTTTTGATTCTTTAATATTCCTAGTGTTCACTTTGTATACTGTTTGACATGTAGTATACATTCAGTAAATAGAAAAAAATTGAAAAATGGTTGCTCCTTTGTAGATGAATACTCCCCCAGCCTAAAATACATATACATGTGCATGCGCACAAAGTCCTCCCTACATCTTCTTCACTGAAGTATCACCCCTTTGGGGAAGACCCTGACCTAGGCTCATTTCATCTCTCTGTCTCTCTCTGTCTTTCTGGTGAGCACATGCACCCTATAGCAAAAAAACCTCTCCAAAAAAAGATGGGAGAATGTACTGAACTTGGCCTGAGAGTTAAGGTGTCTGCTCTCACATGGGCAAGGCCCTTTGAAATGGGATGGAGCTAGGGGTGGGCCCTTCTATATGTACTCTTGTCCCAGGCCCTTGAAAATGTCGTGGGAGGCCTGCCTGCCAGCTTGGTGGTTTCAGTGTGTTCTGAATCCCTGCAGAGGGTCCAGCAGGTTTCCTTTCCCATTTCAACTTTTACTTATTTTCAGAATAGACTTCTGAATAAAATTTTGTTTTTAAAAATGAGTTCCCCATAATGGATTAAAAACTTTTTTAAGGGTTGAAGTTATGAAGGTAGATTCTGTCTAGTCCTCAATATGAAACAAGACTGTATTATTTTTTTGAGAGGTTTTTTTTTGTTTTGTTTTCGTTGTTTTGTTTTTTTTTTTTTTTTTTTTCGCTATAGGGCACGTGCGCTCGCCAGACAGACAGAGAGAGACATAGAGACAGAAAGCAAGAAATCAGCCCCGAGGGGGGATGGTCACACCGCAATCCCTTCTCCATTCTCCTCTCGGGATCTTGGGCACGCACGCACATGCGCCTGGCGTGAGTTTTAAGCCACCGGGTCCGGGACGCGAACCACGGTCGACTACGTGGGAGTCCAGCGACATAGCCATTACACTAACTGCTGGCCCCCTGTAGTAGTATTATTATATATACATATTTTTTAAAGAGTGTTTTGCTATAGGGCCCTGTGCGCTCTCCAGAGAGACAGAGACAGAAAGCGAGAAATCACCACCACCCACCCACCCAGGGAGGATGGCCATGCCACAATCCCTTCTCCTCCATCTCCTTTCAAGATTTTGGGCACACATGTACATGCATTCACATGAGTTTTAAGCCTCTAGGTCCAGGACCTAAATCACGATTGACTACATGGAAGTCGAACAGCATAATCATTTAACCATCTGCTGGTCCCAGTATTATTATATTTAAATTCTAGAGCTTTAGACATTTGTAAATATTTGTTAATAGGATAAATTTATTGATTCCTTTATGCAAAGAAATCTCTCCAAACACAGGGAAAATTTTTCTGGGTTAAAATCAAATGTCAGTGCAAAAGAAGTCTGAAAATTATGGACAAAGGTGATTAAGCCAATATTTAATGATGAAACATTTGTTTATCATTTTTACTGTTCTATAAAACATGACTTTTATATATTAGTTCGTTTTACCCTCAATACTTACGCATATTCATTTTTTCTTGTGTCACATTGTTTTCATTTTGTAGTGGAGAAACTAAAGCTCAGAGAGATTATGTGAATTGCTTGAAGACACAGAGCCAGTGGGGTAACCAGAGCTTATACCCCAGTATTTTAACTGTAGATTCCATGTTTTTTCCCCCTGCGTTGTGTTGCCTTCAGCCTCTGACGTACTAACTCGGTGCTTTTAGAAATAATAGCCATCTGATGCATTTTATGAGGATACAGTGATAAGTTCTTCATATCCTCTCCACTTTTTTATGTAGACATTATTTTTAGCCATCAGGTTTTCCCCACCAGTGTAACTTTTAATCAGTGTTCCTATTCACAGTTCCCTTTAATAAGTTATTTTTTGTCATTTTTATATTAGTCACTTCTTTTGCTAAGTTTGTGTCTGAGAATGAACTGGCTCACAGTACAGTGCGAATCAAGTTCGAATTACTTTGAGTTCAGAGAATACCCAGTGTCATCTTCTTTTTACATCTAACTGAATTATAGGACACTGTCAAAGTGTTATGACCTGGTATAGCAAATTGCTCCTCCTTAATGGTCCCCTGGCTACATTCTCTCTTGCTATTACTATAAACCAGAATTTGTTGACATCTTACACTATTGTAAGCTTGGAAACAAAAGAATTGGTTTTGATTTCCGGGAAATTCACTTTATTCACTACAAAGGTTTCTGAACATCTTAGCTACCTACAGTTGAATCATCACATTTTATAATCTTCAAAGTTGATCATACCCTCAAAATTAGATTAATTCTATAATTTTGTAACTTTTAAGAAGTCAAGCAATTCTTCCTTATTGAACTCAGGAAATGGATCAATTATCTGCCTTAAAAGAACTTAGTTGTTGAAACGGTGGCTCATTGACAATTTCTGCCCATTATTTTAATATATGCATGTTATAAAATATATTTGGCTATGCTCAGTGCTGCTGAATTTAAAATGCTTTTCTAAATGTCACATTATGTGGACAAATTAAAGATGAGGGAATTATATGAAGTAACAAAATGTTCCCACTAAGTAAACAAAATAAGATCTAGAAGCTTCAGAAAGCTTGCTTTTTTTTGGTGATCAGACTGCTACACTTATAGACCAATTGATAATGCCTGAAAAATAGAAAATAAGATAATTAAGAAAAAAACAGCTTCAAAGAAAAGGTGATTTTTTTTCCTATAAAATAAAATAATAGAATATTAATGGTCCATATTTACATGTACTTATGGATCATATGCATGTATACATGTATAAAGATTAATTATGTATAGCTATCATCAGCAGAAACTTTGATGGTTATTGTGCACCATAGGTGAATAATGAGGTTACAATATAGTGTTGATCTTACAAAAACCAACTTAATGTTGCTGTTACAGAAACAGGAAAATAATTTACTTAACCTAGAGCAAAAAAACATAATCCATATACACATTTTGTGCATATGTACATACACGTGTGTGTGTGTGTGTGTATGGCAGTTATTAGTCTATAATTAATATAAAGCACAGGCTTAGATTTTTTTACTTTAAAGAGAATGCTGATAAATTTTAAAAGTCTAAGGAAGAGTTTCTAAAAATCACTACTTTGGGATAGGAATTTTTTTTGGGGGGAGGGAGAGGTTTTTGCTATAGGGCACATGCGCTTGCCAGACAGACAGAGACAGAGAGACAGAAAGCGAGAAATCATCCCCCAGGGGGGATGGCCATGCTACAATCCCTTTTTCTCCATTCTCTTCTCGGGATCCTGGGCACACATGCACATGCGCCCAGTGTGAGTTTTAAGCCACCGTGTCCGGGATGCGAACCGCGGTCGACTATGTGAGAATTCAGCGACATAGCCATTAGGCTAACTGCTGGTCCGTGGGATAGGAATTTTTGAGGAAACTCTCACGGTCACAAACCAGCATGAGTCATATGCAGCCCAAAGATCTTTTTTTTTTTTTTTTTTTTTTTGACACCTATAAGTTTAAACCACAATTTATTTGTAATTAACTTCAAATTAAGTTCACATAAAAGTATAAATACTAGGCTTCTCTCGAAAAAATCTGCAACTTTGGCAATCCTGGCCACATTCCATTAGGGCATCAACCAGCTGGAATTTAGTGTAGTTACTGCCCTCTGTTGACAGTCCTGGAGATCTCCACTTCCCTCTACCCCACCGTTGCTTCCCTGACTCCATTGACCTTTTATATTTTCTGCCTGAAGATTTTTGTATTTAGGAAGACTAGGTTTGGAGTCAAGTTACCTGGATTCCAGTTTCTGTTCTGCCGCTAACTGTAAATCTTAAAGGTAGAAAGAAATTTAAAGATCATCTAGTTCAACTTCCCATCTATTGTAGAAATTCTCTCTGCTGCTTATCCCAAGGTGGTTATGCCAACTAGCCTCTAGTTGAACATTTCTATTTACTTCACAAAGTAGCCTATTGCTTTTGAAAAAGCTCTAGTTATTAGAAATTTCTCCTACATGTTGATTCTAGGTCTGCTTATCTATAATTGACTCTTCAATTTTAAAACTGTGAAGAAAAGTTGGCCCAGCCTCTGTAGCACAGTTGGTAGTATACCAGACTGTGGAGCTGGAAACCACATGCTGACCATGGTTCGAATCCACTGCCTGGTTGGCCTGAAATATGCTGGGCACATGAGTGTGTGTCTGGGATCCTGAGGAACTAGAGGATCAATGAAAGGGGATTGTAGCATGACCAGGCCCTGTGAAGGGTGCTCCTCTCCCATCACCCCCGTTCTCAGGCATATGCACATACTCTATCATGGGGAAAGAACTATAAAGAAAAGTCAACTCTTCCTTTTATGTGACAGCCATTCTAGTTTTGAAAACAGTAGTCATTTTCTCTCTTAAGTTTCTCCAGACTAGTTTCACCGTACTTATTGCTCACCGCTGGATCAGTGATTCTTTTAAACAGGTAATACTGAAGCTGTACATTATATAAGATTTCTTCTCTTTATGTAGAACAGGGTAGATCCATAGTAATAACTTAATAGATGTGATGTGAAAGGCACAGTGTCTAGCTTCACTCTCCCCCTTACTTGAAAATGCAGTTTGTTCATAAAATGTGCTAGACCATCAAATGGATGGGTGAATGGTTTCATAGCAAAGCACTATTGAGATGTAGTTATTATTAGTCTGATTTTGACTAGGCTAGTTAAAGAGTTTGACTGTAGACTTGAGATATTATAGTCTTTATTATAGCATTTTAAATATTTGCCATCTCTTAAGGGGAAAAAAAGGTAAAGGAAAAAGCTTAGACACATCTTGTATTCTTGTTGGTATAATGGCATTTGTCAGTGTGTTCATACTTTTTAATTTTCTTACTTGCAGACTTAATCCAATGAGCTCACTTCTAATATCAGTAAAGGGTAGGAGTTGTCTGTATGGTTCAAGCTCCCACTTGAGGGTTTCTCCTTCCTGTAGAGTTTCTAATGGAATTCAAGGTTCTCTCTAAGGGTGAGCATTACAAAGCCTTCTCAGGCTGCTGTGGGAGGAGGAAAGGCACCATAGGTTCAAGGACATACGTGAAGTTTAATGTGCACAAGCATGCTCCTGCTCCCGCTCCTGCTCCCGCTAGCTGTGATTGGCAAGGTTAACTCTGAGAGGCTGCAGCTTTTTAAAGTGATTTGATTAGACCCACCACTTTATTCCCCACCCCCTTTCGAGCACCAAACAACCACCTTCTTTGTCTTTGCAGTCTTTGCTTTGCCTGTTACTTTTTCTGTCTCCTGTTTTCTCTTGTTTATGTGTCAACTTTTTGACATTTTGTGAAAAAGAATAAGGAATTCAGAAGTAAATAACTTGCCTCATTAAAAGCTTTGGTTTGAAAGATTTTCATACTTATATTTTATAAACCCCATAACCTTTACATTAATTTTGAGTTGCCACATGACATAGGAAAGATAACATCACCATAGCAATTCACTTAGTTCGACAGGTATAATTCCACAGTTTTTCAAGATTTAGTTTGTACATAATGAGTTTCTTTCATGGCAGTTTTTTTTTTTTTAAATAACCTTTAAATTATAAAAACTTAAGCAAGGTGCAAAAGCAAGAATTGTAGTATAAAACACCTCCATGTACTAATCATCCAGTTTCATTGTTTACCAGGGTATGGCCATTCTTGTTTAATCTATACTGCTATTCCACAAGAATGATCTACAGCCTTTTTAGGAAGAATATGAAGAAAGCTAAACTCAAGAGAAAAAGGGTATGCATGTAAAATTTTTGCAGTTTCCATAGGCTTATACACTTACTGAATTCCTGAAGTCCTAGAAATCTATGAGTCCAGAGTAAGAATCTACTTTCCAGCAAAGGAAATGGAACTATAAAATTTTCAACTTTTCTATTCACCTGAATATCAGGATTTCAAATTAGCATAGGTTCTGTCCTGTAGAAACAACAGTAACGTTAAGCCAGTGGCAGGACTTTTTAATGATTAAATGTTATCCCTTATTATTATATAAAAATTATGTAAATCCTTATTCTCATGTTCAGCTTCTTTCCCTGTTGATTGTTTATTAGGTTGTCTTTTTTAATTGATAAGACTTTTACCAGTATTGACAGATTTAGAAGACTTGACCATCTAAACTTTTAAGGCTTAACAACCTGGAATTTCATCTATAGCTTCTGAGTTGTCATAACTAATAGCTAAGAAAAATTTCCTTTCCCTATATATAAAGGATAGGAAGATTAATAATGAAATGCATTGAGTTGTTAGGAATGTAAGTAATAAAGTTGAATATCCATAAAAGATGATACTAGCACTTGAATATTAATTCCTCTGCAATGACAGGTAGACTCAAAACACAAGCGCATAGTGATGTTGCCATAGCAGCCTGAAAAATGCCCCTATAGAACAATCTCATTGCCGAACCCAACACCATCTGGCCCTAATGTGAACTAAACAAATTTTTTAAGTTCAGGTAATAAAAGAAGACCTATTCATATAATTATCAACTCTTCCACTTCAGATTATTCATATGTTGTTTTCGTCTTTGGCATAGTTTCTTTTCTCTCTCTGTTTTTGTTTGTCTGTTTTGGTATTGGAAGCTAATGAATAATGTAAGGCATATGTCCCTCCTTGGAGTATGGTTAAAAATATTTTTAAGGTGATAATTCAGTATTCAGAAAAGGAACTGCTCTCATTTATAGACAACCCCAAGTCTGTCTTAGGGCATAGTGTCTTTATTTATTTATTTTCAAACTATCAAGAGGCATATGTGCTTGCCAGAGAGAAAGACAGCGAGGGAGAAGTTAAAAGGCACTCCTCAATGACGCATGGTCACATTGCAATCCTGTCTTCTCCATTACACCATCCTGTTGGGATTTGGGTTATGCACACGTGCAGGCACACACACCCCCAACACACACACACACACACACACACACATCTAGCATGCTTTTCAAGCCACTAGGGCCAGGAGTCAAACCATAGTCTACCATGTGGAATCTGGCTCCTTCAACCACTAGACTACAGGGCTGGCTCTGTAGTATCTTTTTTTTAAAAATCCTTCATTCTGATAATCCCTTTATAACATCGTGTCTTGTTGCAGGAAGTATTTTTAATATTTTATTAAAGGGAGAGGGGACCAACAGCAACAAAACAAAAATCTGGAATGTGTAGTGATTTTGTCTATTCAACAAATGTACCAAAATAAAAGTCTGATCAAAGAAAGTAAAGGTAGACCACTTCATTATTACATTACTTTTGTTTTTAGATTTTTGCCATAGGTTGTGTGTGCTTGCCAGAGAGATACATATTGAGACAGAGAGAGGGAAAGGGAGAAATCACTCCTCCAGGAGATATGATGTTCATGCAACAATCCCTTCTTCTCCATTCTTCTTAGAATTTGAGGCATGCACACACATGCACTCAGCCCGTTTTTGAAGCCACTGGATCTGGGATTCCAATCATGGAGTGATTGGCATGCGGGATGTAGTGCCTCAACCATCACGCCACCTGCTAGCCCTAATTATTACATTTCTAAGAATATATCAACTTGTTTTTATTAAATGGCATTTCTGTAGTATTTTGTAAGTTATGAAATGTGGGATTTTACCACATTATAAGTATTAATCTACACAGTATCTGTTTTTGCTGTGTAGAATCTCTTTGTATTAGAAGGTTGTTGACTGCTTTATCTCTCTGTTCCCCTTTGGGGTTGCTTCCTCAAGAAATTGTTCAAGAAGCCCAACAGAGAAGTATCGCTTATAAAAATAATCATCACTTTCAGTATATCTTAAAACATTTTATTTTTAAAAAGTATCCATAAAATTTGTTTCAGATATTATACAGCTTCCATTATGGGTTTATTTATTTGTTATTTGGACTGAAGTTGAGTTCTTTTCTGTATGAGTTAGTGCCCTGACCTCTCAATATAGGAAACCTAAGCATGTCTAAGCACCTGTTTAAAAAAAATAAAAAAGTTGCTTGGAACAAAAACTATCTCCACCTACAATTTATTAAACCTTGACATACTGCATTACTTAAGAGTTCTCAGAGAAAATTAAAACCCTTTTGACTGGGTTTTGCAATGCAGGGAAATTTTTAGTGACATTTAAAAGGTTTCTCTTGTGTTCCTCTAATGGGATAAATAAAAAAGGCTTGTTTTAGCCCAGCAAATGGGGGGACAATCCAATTTCCTTGATTCCATCAAGACACTCTTAAAGCATTAGCCTGTGCAGTAAAAAAAAATTCAACTGACCCCCTTTGCCTGATGGCTTTGAAAAGTGTCCTGATGTGTAGGTATTTGCCCAACACAGCATAGTTGGTTATTGCTCCTCCAACACATCCGTTGATGGAAAAATCTTATACGAAGCTCCAATAAATGTCAGCTTATGTTATAGAACTATAAAAACAGTGCGCCGGACTGTAATGCTCTCCCTGATGGGCAACCTTTCACTTGAAAATGAAAAGAATTTCTGTCAAGTATGTTTAAATTTTAAAATTAAGAAATAAGATAAATTGTTTAAAATACTCTTTTAGTAAACTTTTTGTCACATTTAATTACTTCACTGAGGTTGATATTTACTTGTTTGTCCAAAAGATGGTGCTCATTTACAGAGAATATACTAGCAAATGTTCTCCAATGTTAGCTTGTATTAGAGTCATCCAGAGCTTGTTAAAAGAAATTGCTGGGCCCCAGAGTTTCTGATTACATAAGGTCTGGGCTAGATCTTGAGAATTCCTCCTTTTATCTTTTTTAAAGAATTATTTTTATTTTATTTACTTAAATTTGATCAGGGAGGGACAGAGTGAAAGAGGGGGGGGGGAAGTGAGAAAGCAAGCTGCCAAGCCTGGGACTCAAACCGTGGTTGGCCATGTGGGAGTCCAGCACCCTTAACCACCACACCACCTGTCAGCCCCGAGAGAGAATTCCCGTTTCTAACAAGTTCCCAGGTGAAATTATACCTCTGGTCTGGGGTTTGCACTTGGAGAATCACTGGCCTAGGAGATGTGTATGAAGTGGTATTTACCTCTGGGTCAGTGGTTCAGAATTTGAATCAGATCTTCTAGTCTGAAATTCATTAACATCTGAAAGCACTCTGATGAGTGAAAAATGTGCTGATGGATATCAATACACTCTTGAGTAGACAAGGATTTATTTGACATTTTGCTTCTTCATTGGCAGTTTGGTTTTTTAATTGCAAGGGGGCATGTGTGCTTGACAGAGAAAGACAGAGACAGAGATGGGGAGCAAGCACCCCCAGTGGGACATGGTCATGCCAAAATACAATCCCTTCTGTATTTCTTTATCCTGTTGGGATTTGGGGCACACACATAAATTTCCATCATGTTTTTCAAACCTCTGAGACTGAGATTTAAATGGTTGTCAGCCTTGTGGGATCTGACTCCCCTAGCCAGTAGACCACAGAGCTGACTATAATTGGCAGTTTTTGTTTTTGCTGAAGAGTATGTGCACTCGCTAGAGAGAGGCAGAAAAAGTAAGAAAGCCCTCCCCGCTGGGGGTGGGGAGGTGCTGACCACACTGACCACACTGCAATCCCTTCTCTATTTTCTCAGAATTTTTGGGCCACCGAGTCAGGACTTGAACTGCACAACCAGCCACATGGGGTCCAGCCACCTTAACTACCATGCCCCCGGCTGGCCCACATTGCTAGTTTTTAAATTCCAACCTGAAGGAGGAACACAGATATAGAATTCCGATTTTAGAAAAGTTACAGGAGAGAAAAGATGAGTCCTTATGTATAACTTAAAGGAATAGAAACTGGGACCAGTAGGTGGCATAGTGGTCAAGACTCTGGACTCCCACGTAGTGGACTGCAGCTTGGTCCTGGACCCAGCACCTTGAAACTCAGGCTAAACATGTGTACATGCTTGCCCAAAATCCAGAGAGGAGAAGGGATTGTGACGTGACTATCCCCCCCTCCCCCCAGAGGTGTGTGTGTGATTTCTCACTTTTTGTCTCTCTGGCAAGTGCACATGCCCTGTAGCAAAAATCTCTAAAAAAAAAAAAAAGAAAGAAAGAAAGAAACTGAACATGTTTTCTATGGCCAGTTGCATAATAATAGAATGAATCTGCTTATAATATCCTAATATCAAAACACTTCATTTAGACTAGAAGTTTCGTCCTTCAATCATGTAAAAACCTTGAACACCTTAGCCATTAAAGAAGTAAAAGAGTATGTTTGATATTCTGATTTTTAAAAAACTGATTGTTTTTGTGTAGAAAATAAGATAATTGTGTTACCCAGAAAATTCCTATAATATTGGGTTGACAAAAAGTCGACGAAAGTATAGAAAGTATTTTCTGTGTTTTTCTATGCAAAAATGACTTTCCAACAGCCTCATGTGTCAGCAGTATTTGCTATAAAATACTAAGAACTGATGTAACGGTCCACTTTTCCTCTAGAGTCTAGAGAGAGACACATGCTATTTTTTTATCTGTCCTTAAAATGCACTTGGGAAATAAAGTAGAAGGGGGAAAAAAATCACCATTATTTGACAAAGAGAAATTCTAGTGGAAAGATAGATTTGTTGACTTACTCAAAAGTCATAGGAACAAAACTAGACTAAGAGAGCCATAGGAACTTAGACCATACTGAGAGAAGGTGAGGAATCTCATTTTCTTCTGGTGGAAGGATACATCTGATAAGAGCATATGCATCTCTTCTTACCATGTCTGATGCCTTGTAGTGAATCATATGTTCTGTTTTCTTCAGGTAAACTCCATCATAACAATTTTTTTCATGAAATAATATGTATATCCTACATTTGCATAATACTTTATGTGTATTTTTCAACTTTCTTTTATTTGCTACAGGGCATGAGCACTTGCCACAGAGAGATAGGGGAAGTGAGAAAGCACCCCTCATGGAGGATGGTCATGCCACAATCTGTTCTCTGTTTTCTCTTTCAGGATTTTGCACACCCATGCACATGTGTCCAGAGTATTTCTCAAGCCGCCAGGTCTAGGACTCAAATAGCACAGTCAGCCCTGTGGGATCCAGCCACCATGCCACCAGTGGCCCCAGCACTTAATATTTTTAGAAGGAGTTTTACATACATTGATTTTATGTCATCCTCAAGGCTGATTTTTAATGGTTTCCTTTTAAAGTCATGAAAATAATGTATAATAAAGATACAAAGGGGCCCAAAAAAACTCTACCTCAGAAAAACAGTACTGTTTTTTATAAATATTCTTGTCTTAGTCATTGGCACCATCACCTTTTAAAAAAATGTATTTGTTGAATTTGTGACTATCTTTGAAGCAAAGTAAGTATTTTAAAAGAGTTATCCTTTGTGCTTCCTTTGAGAGTAAGGGTACTGTCTACATTATTTAAAACTCAGTTTGAAAATAATTAAAGATGAATTTGAAATTGCCGTGGGTTAAATGAATGAACCAGGTAATCAGCACTTTTCCAGAGCCTTCCTGCGTTTCCCTAGAGTCCTCTTAGGAGCCCAGTGTTTTTTGATTCTCTTCTATCACCAACTTTGCTGTCTCTTTTTTTCTTAATAAGAATCAGGTAAACTCCATCATAACAATTTTTTTCATGAAATAATATGTATATCCTACATTTGCATAATACTTTATGTGTATTTTTCAACTTTCTTTTATTTGCTACAGGGCATGAGCACTTGCCACAGAGAGATAGGGGAAGTGAGAAAGCACCCCTCATGGAGGATGGTCATGCCACAATCTGTTCTCTGTTTTCTCTTTCAGGATTTTGCACACCCATGCACATGTGTCCAGAGTATTTCTCAAGCCGCCAGGTCTAGGACTCAAATAGCACAGTCAGCCCTGTGGGATCCAGCCACCATGCCACCAGTGGCCCCAGCACTTAATATTTTTAGAAGGAGTTTTACATACATTGATTTTATGTCATCCTCAAGGCTGATTTTTAATGGTTTCCTTTTAAAGTCATGAAAATAATGTATAATAAAGATACAAAGGGGCCCAAAAAAACTCTACCTCAGAAAAACAGTACTGTTTTTTATAAATATTCTTGTCTTAGTCATTGGCACCATCACCTTTTAAAAAAATGTATTTGTTGAATTTGTGACTATCTTTGAAGCAAAGTAAGTATTTTAAAAGAGTTATCCTTTGTGCTTCCTTTGAGAGTAAGGGTACTGTCTACATTATTTAAAACTCAGTTTGAAAATAATTAAAGATGAATTTGAAATTGCCGTGGGTTAAATGAATGAACCAGGTAATCAGCACTTTTCCAGAGCCTTCCTGCGTTTCCCTAGAGTCCTCTTAGGAGCCCAGTGTTTTTTGATTCTCTTCTATCACCAACTTTGCTGTCTCTTTTTTTCTTAATAAGAATAGGTAAATCACATCAAATACTAGGTCTTTCACAGATGCCAGGTATTATTAAGCTAAACTTTCCCTCTGGTGCAATGAGTACTGAAGATGGGGTCTGGCCAAGACTGCGTGGAGGAGAGGTCAGTGCAGAAGTGGGAGCAGTTAATCTCTGCTGCTCTGATAGCCGACAGCTGGTCTGACATGGGCCTGGTGCCAGCAGTGTCTTTACAGGCTTTGTGGCAGAGATTATTTAAAGGAGATTAATGCATCTAAACCCCTTATATTTTAATTATTTCTGTATGTATTTATAAAACCTGCAGTCTGCTTGTTTCGGGACACAACTGTCCAATCCCTTGTCTTTAACCTGGTTTGCACAGTCAGATAAGTACATATCTCTTACCCCAAAGGATACACCATTGATGTGATTTTCCTTGTTTCAAGTTGTTTTTATTTTTCAAGCTTTTTTGTTTGGTTTGATTTGGGCTTTTTGGTTTCCAGCATAATATTGCTAAAATACTGTTTTCTAAAAAGATGACAAAAGATTCCTTGGACTTACAAAAATCTTCTAAAATGCTGTTTTTATATTACCTGGTAAGAATATAAAGTTGTAGACATATTGAATGTTAAAACCTGGGTAAGATTAAAAACAATATGACTCTCAGGGTATTGACTTTTAACTATGGGTTAGTAGACATGGCTGTTTTGCTTTCCAGCATTGTCAGGTAACTATATGCCTGGTCAGAGCATCCAGAATAAAGATTTCTGCATGCCCAACTTGTTTCTGAGGGCTATAAACTTTTCTTCCTAGTGTAAGAGTTCACACAGGGGATCAGCAGGTGGCGTGGTAGTTAAGGTGCTGGACACTCCCACATGGCTGACCAGTTTGAGTCCTAGACCTAGTGGCTTGCCCCAGCCCCCATCTCTTGCTCTCAGGTCAAATTAAAATAAATGAATGAATAAATAAAATTTAATAAATCTTTAAAAAAAAGAAATCAGCTTATTGAAAATAGTTCACACAGTATGAAGAAACAAAGCACAAGAGCTTAAGAAACACTGTCTGCTGTCATTAGGGTATGAGACCTCCAGCCTTCAAGAGGTGCTGCCAGGTCTTTAGTAGGGAGGCATTTCTGCTGCTTCATGTTTACTGTTGCCCCTTGTTTCAGATACTGAGAAAGGAAGGCTCTGGGGATCTTCCTCCTGGAGGTCTTCCAACTTCAAGGGAACCTTTACTAGGACCTGTCTTGATTCAGAATGTGTTTGTGATAATTGTATCTTCCAAATACTTGTTTTAGGTAGTTTTATTTTAGCATGAAGTTACCTTCTTTAGTTATAGAGACTGTCCTTTCTCTTATTTGATGTCTTCATGCTTAATGTATTGGGGCGGGGATGAACAAGGATCTTGGTTGGCTGGCATGTTGATAGCCAGTGTTTTATTCTCCAAATTCCATGCTCTAGAAGAGGAATTAGACAGTATCTCAAAATTCCCATTTAAAACATTTATTTCATTTGGAAGCCAGCAGGTGGTATAGTAGTTAGGGCACCAGACTTCCACGTGGTCAACCGCAGTTCAAATCCCAGACCTGGAACTTGAAACTTAGACTTGGCACATGTGCATATGTGTCCAAAATCCCGAGAGGAAAACGGAGGAGAGGGGAAGGCTGTGTGGCTCTGCCCCCTGTGGTATGATTTCTTGCTTTCTGTCTCTCTGTCTGTCTCTGGCAAACACTCACAGCCTATATCAAAAATCTCAAAAAAAAAAAAAAATTCCATTAATGTAGAGGAAGTAAGTTTAAGTCCTAAGTTTTGCCGTGTGGCTTGCTAAATAAATCATTTTAATCAAGTCACTTAACTTTGTTGAACTTGAGTTTCCTTATTCATAAAATAGAGCTAATACCTACCCTACTGATTTAAGGATGTTAATTTTAAAAAATAAGTTGGTATATGTAAAAGTGTTCTGTCAAGTGAAATCACAAATGTAAATTTTTATTTTCATAAAGAAAAGCATGTCTGAATCCAGAGAGATTTGTGGGAGGCTAGTTAATGTCATGATCTTTTATGCCATCTATAATTTGTGAGTGGTATTTTTTATTGTTGTTAATTGAATTTTTCTTTATCTTTCCAAACATTGTAATCTTATTTTTCCTGTAATATTAGTTTTCAAAAATGTCTTTCAAGGGCCAGCAGGTGGTGTGGTATTTAAGGCAATGGATTTGCACATGGCCAACCACAGTTTGAGTCCTGGACCTGATGGCTTGAAAATCACACTGGGCACATGTGTATGTTTGAGCCCAAAATCCAGAGCAGAGAATGGAAGAAAAGGGATCCCCTCTGGCCAGGGGGGAAGTGGGGCTTCTCATTTTCTCTCTCTGTCTCTCTCTTTCTCTTTCCAGCAAGTACATATGCCCTATGGCAAAAATGTTTTTAAAACAGTTTTTTAATATAATGATATAATATAGAAGCATAACCAGAAGGAATTGACTATAAGCGAATGTAATATAATACCTAATATAAACCACCTGTATTCATTCTATAGCTCATATTTGAACTGGTCTAAACTTGCTGTATATACTCTTGACCCTTAAACAATGCAGATTAGAGGTGCCACCCTCCTGTGCAGTTGAAAATTTGCATATTTGATTTCTTGAACACTTAATGACTAATAGACCACTATTAATCAAAAGTGTTATTAATAATAATGTTCTTTTGAGAAAACATCTTTAAGTGTTTAGATTCAAATAATAAACACAGATAGTTGTTTAACACATACTTTATATGATCTATGTCTTATGTACTGTATTCTCACAGTAAAATAAGCTAGAGAGAAGAAAATAGTATTAAGAAAATCATAAGGAAGAGAAAATACAATTGTTTTCCAATATATTTATGTTTAAAATCCATATATAAGTGGGCTTATGCAACACAAATCCATGTGTTCAAGTATTAACTACACAATGTTAATTTTTAAAATCATGAGGCTAGCAGGTGGCTTGGAGGTTGAGGGTGTTGAACTCCCACATGGCCAATCACAGTTCTAGTCGTGGGCCTGGCAGCTTTCTTTCTCACTCCCCCCCTCCCCCGTCTCTCTCTGATCAAATTAAAATAAATAAAGTTAAATAAAATAATTCTTTAAAAATTTTTTCTTTTTTGGGGGGAGAGGTTTTTGCTATAGGGTGCGTGCGCTCGCCAGACAGACAGAGAGAGACAGAAAGCGAGACATCACCCCCGGGGGGGGGGATGGCCACGCCACAATCCCTTCTCCTCCCTTCTTCTCTCGGGATCTTGGGCACGCACGCACACGCGCCCAGTGTGTTTTAAGCCACCGGGTCCAGGACGCGAACCGCAGTCAACTACTTGGGAGTCCAGTGACATAGCCATTATGCTAACTGCTGGTCCCTAAAAAATTTTTCTTAACCATAATGATATGCTAAA
Source organism: Tupaia belangeri chinensis (assembly GCF_000334495.1). NCBI lineage: Eukaryota > Metazoa > Chordata > Mammalia > Scandentia > Tupaiidae > Tupaia > Tupaia belangeri. The sequence goes on along the minus strand of NW_006159534.1, from coordinate 2,185,644 downwards.
TTTTATTCAAAGCTAGGGAAGTTCATAGTTAGACATTCTTATTTAACTTGAAGATAAATGGAATGTGCCTCAAAGTTTTGAACAGAAGAGCAGCATGTGTAGGACAAGGCTTGCAAAAGGGACAGGAAACCAGGAAATTACTAGAGAGGCTCTTGTAAGGAAGAGTGGATTAGGACATTAGGACCTGGATAAAGCCCATTACTGTGGAAAAGAAAGGATCAGATGTAGTACAGAAAGAGAATTCAGTCAGCTTCAATTGATGAAAGACAATGTAAGACATAAGAAGAGGGATTGAACTTCTGTTTTTGAGGTGGCCAATTTTAGGGGGCCATCCTTGATTTTTCTTGGAGAAATGTTCCAATGATAAAGAGTCAGTATAGGACGCGGATGCACGTGAAGATGTTTTCCCAAAAGAACAATAGCAGACTCAGAGAGAAGTCTAAATCTTAGTACTGACAGGATACTAAAAAATCACTATTTAAACGTGAAGTCGTACAGAGAAACTCATGAAACCCCTGCTGCATTTAAACCATAAGTCTTGGGCCCAGAGACCTAAATTTAAGTTCTGACTCTGCCACTTAGAAATAATGTGACCTCGGACAAGTTACTTAACCTGACTGAACTTCTGTTTCTTCATTTGTGAAATGAAATCACTTCATACCTACTTCATGGGGTGGTTGGGTGGATTAAATAAAAGAACACATGTAGATTACCTAGTGGAGTAAACAGCCTTAGCCACTACCATCATTTTTACTCATGATTGATGAAAAATTCATCTTTTTTTTTTTTTAATGCTAGAAAAACAGCTCTAATAGTCTTATCTTTGATTGCATGGGCTTGTTACTTTTTTTTCCATAGGCCTTCATGCTTTATTGAGGTCCCAAAGAAGGTAGCATGTTTAACATTTCTGAAGGAAACCCAGGAAAAAATATAGGCAGCAAGACTAATGTAGACTGTAAAAATTGAAGTAAAAATTTTTCTATATTTTTGAACATTAAAAAACAAGATACACTAAAAGAGGAGAAAAGCTTGAGGGTGGTAATAAAACCACATTTGATAATATCTGTAAGCAACTAGTACTGAAGAAATGACAGTTCTCAAAACTGAAATTGGGCACCGGCGGGTAGTGTGGTGGTTACAGGTGTCGGACTCACACATGACTGACCATGGTTCAGGTCCCCTACCTGACAGCTTGTTTTCTCACTTCTCCCTGTCTCTCTCTAGTGAGCACATGTGCCCTATAGTATATTAAGATTAATAATAAATAATATTAAATAAATAATTCTTTTAAAAAATTGAAATTGTAGCTTCAGGGTAAATAGAGGGTTAAATCTCTGAGCTGTAGAAGCAGATTGTGTTTTCCTTTTGTGATCTGGGCTGACAAGACATCAGTATTCTATTCATCTGTTGGGAATTAGGCTGTTAATCCAATCAATGACTCTTGAGTGAGCTGTGGCTACCTCCCCCACTGGGGAACAATCGGATCAAACTGCAGATTGTTTAAGAGCACAGTGCTGTCCTCATGTCAGGTGGAATTCTCAAACGTTCCCTGGTGAATTGGGGATAGGGAAAGCTGTCTTGGCCCATTTATCCTGCTCCTTAAATAACCAGGTATCTGCCTCATCCATAGGACAGCATTTGGCAGTAGTGACAACAGGAATGCAATCGAAATCCATTAACTTTAACTCACAAAGTGTGGGTGAAAGGAAGGAATGTTTTCAAACACCCCACAAAGCAACTTATATAAAAGTTCTTTTCATTTTATTTATATTTTTTCTACTTCTTAAACCTTAAATCATTTTCTTTGCTAGTCTTTTATTTATTTATTTATTTTGGCGTTAACTGTCTTACGTCATTAAATTTTTTCAACTACCACAAGCTCTTTTTGTGTATTTGCCCTGCCTTGCATGTATTTTTGTAAGTGAGCAGGGTACAGATACACTTTTAATATAGATTATGGGAACACTAATTAAATAAAATTTTAATTTTAAAATATCTTTCTCTGAGGAATGCTAATTAAATAAAATTTTAATTTTAAAATATCTTAGTCGGAGCATACATAATTTTGACATCTTTTGCAGCCTAGCAAAATTTGATTTCTAATTACTGATTTAATAGTCCATTAAGTACATTTGGAAATTATTATTGAACTGATTAGATAGATGTTCAGGGTTGCAGTTATCTTCTATGAAATGCTGCCCCCAATTTTTCCTGTTAGCCAGTAAAGTGACATGAGCCATCACAGAATAAAATACCTAAAATGGCCAAGAGGAATTCTCAAGGAAGGCATTTGCTATCCCAATCTTAGTGAAGACAAGCTTAAAGAATAGCTTTATCATTCCTCACCTGTATTATGTCAGAGTATTCCAGAAAGAATTTCCTAAATCTACCAAATGTATCCATTCCCTCTCTGAGTATTTAATGTCTGCCCTTTACATATTCGGGCCTCATCCGGACATTGGAATGACCACAGTGAACACGATGGTCAAGGCCCATGCTCTTTTAGAGCATATGTTTCGGTGAGGAAGACATACCCAAAACAAGTAAATGAATTACTAAGATAAAATCAGATAAATGCTAAGAAATAAAGTGGTTAGTTAGTATACTATGAATGGTAATAAAGTAAGACTACGAAGGAGCCAGTTAAGCTGAGAGTTAAAGTTGTTTTAAGTCATGCTAAAAACTCCAGAAACAGACATAGGCTTGACATAGAGAATAAGCTTCATGTAAGATGTACGCTGTTCTCCAGGCCAGTCAGTTCCAGGCCAAGCAAAGTTTTGAATTTTCTTAGGAACGTTGCAAAAAAATAAAGGTGCCGGGCCAGCTCTGTGGTGCAGTAGTAATGCACTGCTCAAGAGAAGCCTGATCCACATGGTGACAACAGTTCAAATCCCTGGTATGTATGCGGGTGCCCAAGTTCTGACAGGTGAGGAGACTGGAGGAAGGCAACTGCAGCATGCCCAGATACTGTGGAGGATGCTCTCCCCCCACGCCCATGCACTTTCACATGGATACACTCTATTATTAATAAAGAAAAATGTTTTTTAAATGAAATTTAAAAATCAAGGTGTCCGAACTTCTGTCCCTAGAAATGCTAGTTCAGCAGGACTGAATGAGGTGCCTGTGAATGATATCAGAGTCCTTGTACTTACTCCCTCCATCCATGCCTTTGCCCGGGGCTTTGCCTGTAATGTCTGCAATTTTCCTTGCTCTCATACTCCCATCCACACTCTCCCGAATACCAGCCGCTCTTCAAGCCGCACACCATCATTATCTAAAAAATATTCCTATGAAGAAAAGCTGAACCTGAATGTAATAAAACCGATAAAAATATACATGGTAATGATGGAAAGGACTTCAAAACAAAATAGATTGGGAAGCTGACGGTGGCTCAGCAGTAAAATGCAATGCTCTGTGAGGCATCCCACGTGGGAAGGTTGTAGGTTTGCTTTGGGAGATCTCCCCAAGTACTCTGGGACATGCTCGCCCATGATTGGGGGTGGCTGAAGATGGGGTGCAATGCAACAACAGTATCCTGTTGGGGGTGCGGGCACTCTCTCTCTCTCTCTCTCTCTCTCTGTCTCTCACTCAGGGAAGAAATAATCACATATACTTTTTTTAAAAAAAAGAAGGTAAGTAAACCCAGACTCTAGGATATTCTGCTGAACTAACTCTAACAAATCAGTGACATTAAACAAAAAAAGAAAAAAAGTTGAGGCACTCAGCCTGTAATATGGAAAATTACTTAAGAGATCTACCAAGTAAATGTTGATGCATGGACTTTGTTCACATCCTCATTCTTACAAATCAGCTTTAAAAACACAATCAGGTGGGGGGACCAGCAGTTAGCCTAATGGCTATGTTGCAGGACTCCCATGTAGTCGACTACGGTTCGCATCCCGGACCCGGTGGCTTAAAACTCACGCCAGGTGCATGTGCGTGCGTGCCCAAGATCCTGAGAGGAGAATGCAGGAGAAGGGATTGCGATGTGGCCATCTCCCCTGGGGGGTGATTTCTCACTTTCTGTCTGTCTGGCGAGCACACGTGCCCTAGAGCAAAAACCTCTCCAAAAAAAAAAAAAAAACACAATCAGGGGGGACCAGCAGTTGGCATAATGGCTATGTCACTAAC
>NW_006159534.1:2154374-2181347 GCF_000334495.1 Tupaia belangeri chinensis | reverse complement strand
GGTGAGCGCATGGTCTCTATAGCAAAAACCCCTCCAAAAAAAAAAAAAAATCAGGAAATGTTGAAGCTGTGCTTATGTTAAGTAAGTTCCTAAGTATTTTAGAGTTTCATAAGGAAATAGCATAGTTATCTGGAATTAAAGTACTTCAGTAAGGGGGAAGAAAGGAACAAATGAAGTAGATAATAGAGCATTTCATTGTTGACTCTGAGAGATGGTTATATGAAAGTTCATATTCAGGGCCAGCTGGTAGCATGGTAATTAAGGCACGGGACTCCCACATGACCGACTGTGGTTCGTGTCCCAGACCTGGCTACTTGCTTTCTCGCTTTTTCCTCTCTCCTCCTCTCTCTCTCTCAAGATTGCACTGCCTGAGAGCAAGTTTTTTAAAATAATAATAAAAATCTTTTTTAAAAAGGAAAGTTAACATTCTCTATTTTTATGGGTATACAAACTTTTTATAAGAAATGTTTGAAGAACATGAGGAACATAAATATTTAAAGATTGAGAAATAGTAATTCTGTACTATCTTGCCTAACTAAACTGATGAAGGGTAATTATTCATAAAGAGAGATTGCTTTATGAGCTGGCTCCATGGCACAGTGGTAATGTGCTGCTCAAAAGAAGCTGGATCCAACATGGTGGCCACACTTAGAATCCCGAATGTGGTTGACCATGAGGCATGCTGAAGGGGAGTGCGAGTGCCCAAAATCTGATTGCAGGAAGGACCCGAAGACAAGGATCGCAGTGTGACCAGATTCTGTGGAGAGTGTCTCTCTCCCTCTCTTCTCTCTCACTGCCGTGTGCACATGCTTTACATCAGTAAAGAAAAATAGATTAAAAATAAATGAAAAGACATTGTTTTGGGTTCAGATGGTGCCACAGCATTGCCATGGCTAGACCCACATGGGAGGGTCCCAGGTTCTCATCCTGGGGCCTCCCTGCACATGAGTACACCCAGGGTCTGCACATGTGTGCCTGTTATCTGGGGGTGGATCATGGCATGGGAACCCTTCTGGGGGTGTCTGTTACTGTATGTGCTTCTCTCTCTCGTGGAAGAAATAAGTAAACTTAAAAAAAAAAAGATGTTGCTTAAAAGTTTATCAGTGAATACTCTAATTCTCTAATTCCCCAGTGCATTTAGAGTAACTTAATATGCCTGAATCTTTGGAAATAAATCTTTTACATAAAATAAGGAAAACTTCTACATCCCCAGGACACCATTTCAGTTTGTTTGGGTTTTTTTTTTTTGAGAGGTTTTTGCTATAGGGCGCATGCGCTTGCCAGACAGACAGAGAGAGACAGAGAGACAGAAAGCAAGAAATCACCCCCCAGAGGGGATAGTCACGCCGCAATCCTTTCTCCTCTATTCTCCTCTCGGGATCTTGGGCACGCACGCACACACGCCCGGCGTGAGTTTTAAGCCACCGGGTCCAGGACGCGAACCACAGTCAACTACGTGGGAGTCCAGCGACATAGCCATTACGCTAACTGCTGGTTCCCCACCATTTCAGTTTTAAATGCTGTGATTCATTGAAGGAAGTCTATTTAGTCATTAGGATTCCTTTAGCACATGGGATATTCATATTTTTAGAAAAGTACTGATTACCTGTCCTCTAAATACAATCAAGTTTAAAGCAACTACGTGTTTGTTTGTAGGGTAGGTGTCAAAGTTCTTTAAGGAAATAATTGGTAGGAGATCAGAAACACAGTAACCATACAGTTAAATATAAATAATTTTGGGACTTCCAGGTGGTGTGGTAGTTCAGGGCATTGGACTCCCACATTTCCAACCATAGTTCAAGTCCCAGGTCTGGCGACTTGCTTTCTCACTTTTTTCCCCTCTCTCTCACACTCTATCCCTCTCTGGTCAAATTAAAATAAATAAAATTAAATAAAATTATATATATATGATTTTATATATAAAATCATATATATAAAATTGTGTGTATACATATGTAAATTATTTAATTTAGTTTTCTTTATTATATATAGATCATATTAAATGGAGTTAGTTGGTGTCCCAGCTGGACCCACATGGGCAAGATCCTGGATTCATGTCCTGGAGCCTTCTCGAGTATACTGGGCATGTATTTGCCCTTGATCCACGGCTGTCTGGGGCTAGGGGTGGACCATGGTGTGGGGCCCTGTTGGGATGCATGTATCTCTCTGTTTCTCACTCATGGAGAAAATATATTTTTTAATTTTAATAAATTTAAATGGAAAAGTATATTACATTTATAATAAAATCATTAGTATTTAATAGTCTGAATTTTATTACCGTGTGTGTGTGTGTGTCATTGAAGGAAGTCTGTTTCATTCTTAGGATTTCTCTAGCATGTGGAATATCCACATTTTTAGAAAATGTGTGTTCACGTATATTGGAGAAATGGCATTCTAGTAGAATTATTAAGGTCCATGAATATAATTATCATCACAGTTCTTAGTAATACTTACTGTTATTAAAATGACTTGTTTCCTGCAAATAAACTTTTCCTCCTCACATATACAGCATCCAATATTGACCCGGGAGTATATACAACACCTCTGTAAATAGCACCTCTGTGTAACATTCAAGACTACCAGTAACAATAGGGCAAGCCTGGCCAATGAAGGTCAGAGCCAGGGATCCAGCTAAGCAGATCTGTAGCGGGGCTGTGATCTAGACCCGGTAGGCAAGTTAGCAAGTAAGCCTGAGCCCTTCCCACCTCGACCTGAAATGAGCATAACTGCGATATGATACAGCAGCTGCTCGAATGGTATAGAAACACACAGGGAGAGATGTGGCTGCCGTGGCAGAGAAGGCACTTTGTTTTCTATCTCAGGCTTCACAGGAAGTGATACTTGGCTTGTCCTACTTGACTTAAGACTACTCGTCACTCTTTCTTTGAAACTATCTTCCTTGGTTTGTGGTAATGCTGATTTTTCTTTGTTCTTTCCCCATGTTTTTGAGTCACTTTTTATCAGACTCTCTTCTGTCTGCTCTCTAACAAGTTCCACTCACCTCACCTCTCCGGATGTACTCTCCGTTGATTAGCCCATAGACACTTGTAATTTCAAGGATTCCCTCTGGCATGATGTTCATCAGAGCTTTATCTGTAGTTCAGTCCTCTTTGGTAAACTCCGTATCTGTATTTCTGTTGGCCGTTTGGACATTTTCATGTGGGTTTTGGGGTTAAAAAGATGCAGATTGAAATTAGGATTATACTGCTTACTAGTTGTGTGATTTAGATAAATTACATTACCTCTCTAAGTCTCATTTCCATTTTTGTAAAATTTAGAAAATAATACCAACCTAAATTCTGTGGGGAATTAATTATACATGTAAATTATATAAAAATATACGTGTATTACTAAAAATGCCTAGCATAATTTCTGGCACATACAAAAGGGCCAGCTCCATGGTGCAGTGGTAATGCACTACTCAAGAGAAGCCAGAAACCACATGGTGACCAAGGTTCAAATCCCCCACCCAGTCAGCCTGTAACATGCTGAGCACATGCATGAGTGCCCAAGGTCCAATGGGCTAGAGGAGCGGGATTGTGGCATAACCAGACCCTTCAAGGGTGCTCTTTTCTCTCTGTCTTTCTCCCTCACACATATGTGCATGTATGAGGCCTAGCACGAATAAAGAGATAGCCAGTTGTTTTTAATCAATAAAAGTTGGGGCCGGCAGCTGACGTGTTTGTTAAGGCACGAGACTCTTACATGGCCAGGCGTGGTCTGAGTCCCAGACCTAGTAGCTTACTTTCTCATTTTCCTTCTCTGTCCCTTTGATCAAATGAAAAATAATAACAATGGATAAAATTAATTATTAAAAATAAAATTAATAAATAAAAGTTATAAATATGGGGCTGGTAGGTTAGGTGGTGGTTAAAGCACTGGACTCCCACGTGACTGACTGTGGGTCAAGTCCCAGACCTGGTGGCTTGAAAATTATGCCAGGTACATGTGCGTGCATGCCCAAAATCCAGGAGGAGGATGGAGAAGGGGTTGCGGCATGGGGAGATATTAACTTCTCTCTTACTGTCTCTGTTCTCTCAGGCAAGTACACACACCCTAAGTGAAAAACCTTTCAAAAAAAAGTGGGGTGGCATAAAATTTAAATTTTTCTTTTTCATTTTTAGTCACTGAGGTTGATTATTATATATACATAAGCAATAACATGTACATTCACAAGTATATGATGGCTTATTGACTAAAAAAAGTTAAAACCATCCTTACCAAGACTTGGCTGCTAGTAATCACACAGTTGGACTGAAGGTACAGATCACTTTGTAGCCAAAAAGTGACAAAAATGCCTCCAGATTTTTTAAAGAATTATGTTATATTTAATTTTATTTATTTAATTTGACCAGAGAGAGAGAGAGAGAGAGAGAGGAAAAGAGAAAAAGTAAGCTGCCAGGCCTGGGACTCAAACCATGGTCAGCCATGTGGGAGTCCAGCATCCCAACCACCACACCATCTGCTGGCCCTGCCTCCAGCAGATCTTACAGAGTTGTAGGATAACTTCATCATAGGTGAGCAAATAACTCTGCAATTATTACCAAAGGTTAAGAGTACAGTTTTGTTTTTTAGTGTACCTTCCTATGTAGCAAAGAAAGCAAGGTCACTAACATCTCGTTTCAGTCCATCTAAAACTAATCAAACATGAAAAGGCATTTCAAATTCATAAAAGCAGAAAGTGAACACAAGGAACGAAATAGAAAGTAAGATTTGTAGCCTTACAAATTTAACACCTAGGATCTTTGGACTTTGTATTTTTTTATATCCATTGTTAGACAACTTTTTTTATTGTGGCATAATATACATCACATAAAATCTATCATTTTAACCACTTTTAAGTGTACAGTTCAGTGGCATTAAGCAAATGGTGTAATGCTTACGTTGCTGGACTCCCACATAGTCAACTGTGGTTGAGTCCCAGACCTGGCAGCTTAAAATTCATGCTGGGTGTATGTGTATATACCCAGAGCCCTGAGAGGAGAATGGAGGTGAAGGGATTGCGGCGTGGCTATCCCCCCGGGAGGTGGTTTCTCACTTTCTCTCTGTCTCTGTCTTTCCAGCAAGTGCACACGTCCTATAGCAAAAAAAAAAAAAAAACATTGTTTTGCAACCATCACCACCCTCCATCTCCAGAACTTTTTCATCTTCTCAAACTGAAACCCTGTACCCATTAGACAGTTCCCTCTCCCCCATCCCTACCACTAGCTCCTGGCAACCACCATTCTGCTTTCTGTCTCTGTGAATATAACTACTCTAGGTACTTGATGTAACTGTATTCATGCCATATTGGTCCTTTTATGCCTGACGCATTTCACTTAGCCTAATGTCATAGCATGTGTCAGAAGCGCATTCCTTTTTGAGGCTGAATAATATTTAATTGTATGTATATACACATTTTGCTTGCCCATTCATCTGTTGGTGGACATTTGAGTTGTTTCCATCTTTTGGTTATGATTAATATTGTTGCAGTGAATGTGGGTGTACAAATACTTGTTCGAGTCCCTACTTTTCTTTTTTTTTTTTAGTATATATCTAAAAGTAGAATCCGATCATAGAGTAATTCCATATGTAATTTTTAAGGAATTACCATGCTTTTTTCATAGCAGCTTCACCACTTTACATTCTGACCAACAATGCTTGAGAATTCCACTTTCCCCACATTGTCACCAACATTTATTCCTATGTGTTTTATAATAGCATGGTATCTCATTGCATTATCAGAAAAAAATTAGTATCTGATGGATGTCTAACAGAACACTCAGGTTAAAGGGGTAATATTAGCTATAGAATAACAGGGATTCCTAGATCGAGAGAAAGCCCATGCATTATTTTCAGTTTTATCTGAGAATAGTTACCTGTAACTCATTTATATTATAAAAGGAGACTTTGGAAAGTTTGTGGGGAAAAAATGGAATTAAAGTATGAGTTTATTTTGGCACAAAAACAAAAATCCTTAGCTAGTACTTTCACAATACTCATTTCCCATGAAATTTTTGAAGATCCCTTATATATTACAAAGTTGCTTATATTGGTTAAGATAAATTAAGTGCACAGACTTCCTTAGGAATAATGTCAACAATACCAACATGGGAAAACTAACAACCCTGATTATTACTAACAACCCTGATTCAACTCAACTAAAATCTTTTTATTAAATACTCCATAACCTAGATGCAAAAAGACACTAGAGATAACCGAACTGTAAGCCGTGGTCACTGACCTCAGGTTGTTTATTATCTAGTTGAGACAGTAAGAAGCTCATTAAATAAAGAATAGTTATAAATCAGATTATAGTCAAGTACCATAACGAGAGATACTCTGAAGTTCTTTTGGAGAGGTAATGAGGAAAAAGGAAGAGATTAATAGGGACCACAGTAGTGAGAGTTTTTGTTTTGTTTTTAGTATTTTGTTAGGGTCACATGTACTCGTCCCATAACTCATGGCGGGGGAGAGAGAGAAAAAAAATAAAAAATGAGAAAGCACCCTCCATAGGGAATGAGAGAGAGAAAAAAAAAAAATGAGAAAGCACCCTCCATAGGGAATGATCACATACCTCCCTTCTCTGTTTCTCATTTCAGGATTTCAGGCATGCACACACACACATGCCTGGTGTGTTTTTCAAGCCAGACTGGGTCTAGGACTTGAATCAACACAGTTGGCCATGTGGGATCCAGTGCCTTAACCACCATGCCACCAGTTGGCCCCCATAATTCACTCTCAAACACAGACAAGAGAGATTTTTGCTACAGGGCATGTGCTCTTGCTAGGAAGACAGAGGAGGATAGAGAGACAAAAAGCAAGAAATCACCCCTTGGGGGGAATGGCCACACTGCAGTTCCTTCTCCTCCTCTCTAGACCTTGGGCATGCACACACATGCACCCAGTGTGAGTTTTAAGTTGCCAGGTCCAGTACTTGAGCCATGGTCGACAATGTGGGAGTCCAACAACATAACCATTACACTATCTACTGGTGCCTCCACAATTCACTCTTAAAGATGTCTCAGGCCACCTGGTAGCATGATGGTTAAGGTGGCTAGATCCCATGTGCCCGATTGTGTGGTTCAAGTCCCAGACCCAGTGACTTGAAAAACACGCCAGGCACATGTGTGTGCATGGCCAAAATCCTGAAAGGAGAAGGGATTGTATATGACCATCCCCCATGGAGGGTACTTTCTCACTCTCCCTGTCTCCGGCAAATGCACAAGCAGTGTAGCAAAAAAAAAAAAGGAAAGAAATAGTGAATTGTGGCCTGTTATGAATTGCGAAAGTTAGGTGATATTTGATGGACGCTGAGGAAGGCAGAGGGATAGGTAACAGAATCCGCTCAGGCAGACTTCGGGAGCTAAAAGGGCTCAGATGAAGAATTTGAATTCTGTGTATGTGTTTGTTTACAATGAGTAATACAAAGTTTTTTTTTATAGTGATTAATCAAGTGGCAATGTATTCCTGCTAGAGAGAAAGGCAATAGAAAGGAATATCAGTGAAGACACCATCAATTCCAATATGAACTGATAAAAGGCTTTGCATCTGGGTAGCAAGAACAGAAAATATGAATTGATTTCCCAGAGACTTGAACTAGGGTCTCTTAATAGATTCAGTCCAGACTTTGTGGGAGGAAACATTAAAATTAGGTGTCACTGAAGAGGACTGAAGCTTCTTTAGTGGCACTATTATTATATTATTATATATTGTATTACTGTAGAGCTTGGTTGATTATATTATAATTATGCATATAATTTTGATGTTTAAAAATTATTGGAGGAAAGGGATGAGAACGAAGAATTAGCAAAAATGTTTTACGTGATTTTACAGTAACTTAAAGACCTCAGGACTTCGAAAATAAGATTAATTTTACACTAAAATTCAGAGGAAAACTGGAGAGACTGAAGCATTAATAAAACTTCATGAGGGAGAGAGGAGAGCCAACAGGGGAAAGCAAGATTAGAAAGGCCCACTAATAAATAAGGACATGTGAACCTGTTGAAGCCCAAACCAGTTAAAAAGGAAAACTCAGGAAAGGGGCCAGCAGAAGGCACCGTGGTTATGTTGCCGGACTCCCACATGGCTGACTGCTGTTCAGGTCCGAGACCCAGTGCTTGAAACTCACGTGTGTGAGTGTGTGCCCAAGATCCCAGAAGGAGAATGGAAGAGCAGGGATTGGGGCATGACTGTCCCCCTGGGGGGTGATTTCTCACTCTTCCTCTCACTGTCTCTGTGTCTCTCTGTCTTTGTCTCTCTCTCTCTCTCTGGTGAGCATATGAGCCCTAAGGCAAAAACCTCTAAAAAAAAGTAAACTCAGGAAAAAATTGACTCCTTACCTATATATTATATAAATAACATTCTTAGTGAATTGTAGTAATTTTCACATATTTTTAATGCCTAATGATACTTTGCTCTATTAACTTGAAAACTAAGAGAATAAAAAAAAGTAAGAGCAAAAAAAGCTTATTTGGATCTTTATTTGTTGCTATATTGTCTAATAAATTTGTCTTAGTCTTCAGTAAATAAAAGCAGTAGAATAAAAGTAGAAAATAAATGTTCAGAGGCATGGCATATAGCTAATGAGAAATAATCAAGATTCATACATCAAAAAATAAATTATATATTTTAAGAATCAGTGTTAGGGCCGACAGGTGATGTGGTGGTTAGGGGTACTAGACTCCACATGGCTGACCGCAGTTCGAGTCCTGGACCTGGCAGCTTGCTTTCTCACTTTCTCTCTCTCTCACTCTGTCCCTCTTTGGTCAAATTAAAATAAGTAAACAAATTAATTAAGTTAAATAATTCTTAAAAGAAAAAGAACCAGCAGCATTGGGGACTGAATTATTCTCTTAATGGCTGGGGCAGGCTGCCAGTCTCTCTTCATTCTGTCCTGTGCTGTCTTATTCAGTGCTTGGACATTCACGCTGGCACCTGCTAGTCTCGTCTCAGTTTGTGAAGCTCCTTAGCCCTGGCTACGAGCACTTAGACTCCGTTTTAACTTCCCTGGACACTAATATCTTGGACTTTGCTCCCAGTCAAGAACTCAAATCTGAAATTCCTCTCTATTCTTAAGTCTTATAACCTCTCATTTCCTCAACCCTTCTGATCCTATTCTCCTTGCTTAACATGCCTCCCAGCTCAGTCTGAACCGCAGGGTTAATATTCATAACTTCCTTTCGTTTTTTGGTGACGGTGATGCCAAGACTGATATTTGCAGTCGGGCCCACTGGTAGCACACCCTGGTAAGTGCTGCTACTCAACAGGCTGAGCCACATGGGAGGTCTGAGTTTGATTCTGACCTACCCTGAAAGCCGTATATACTGTGCCCAAGGTCCCAGCTATTTAGGGGGTCTGAGGCAGGAGGATCACGACATAGGATGTCATTGTCTAAAACATACAAAGCCCAGAGAGCACATCCATTTCTGTACACTGACCTATTTGCTAGAAAAAAACATTTCTTTCTTCTAGAGATAGCTATGTCTAATTGACCCAAAAAGAAACATCAAAATATGATTAGATCAATGCATATTAATATCCTCATTCTTTCTTCCACTATTTTTTCTTTTGTGCGTTTATTCATTCAGGAAATATTTATTGCTGCTTACAGTAGACCAGACACTACAAAATTTTGTGTTGTAAATAGGAAGTACCGATACAGTGTTTAAATATGTAGATGCCTAAGAAAGTCTTTCAAGATTATTGATCAGGCCATCAAGGAATGCTTAGAGGGCCAGCAGATAGCATGGTGGTTAAGGGCACTGGATTCCCACATGGCTGACTGCTTTTCAAGTCCCAGACCTGGTGGCTTGCTTTCTCACTTTCTCTCTCTCTCTTCTCCCCTCCCTAACCCTCTCTGGCCAAATTAAATATAAATAAATAAATAAATAAATAAAGAAATAAATAAATAAAGTTAAATAAAATAACTCTTTAAAAAAAAAAGCTTACATCCGCTTTATAAAATGCTCACTGGATAGTCATATATCTGAGTCTAAAAACCTTAAGGGGTAGGAAATTCAAGGAATATTAAGGCAACTTTTTTTATATTTGGAAAGATCTTCCTGGCCCAGCTGTGGTGGCACATGGAGTAGGGCGCTACTTCATGATACTGGAGCCCTGTGGGAAGGCCCTGGATTTGGTTCCCTGATTGACCCGAACATGTTGGGTGAGCTCACAGAAACTCCTGTCAAGGCTGGAAGTTAGAGGCGTGGGTATGGAAGGGGTGGAGGAAACCATGTCATGGCAAGCCCTTGGCAAAGGTCCTTGTCTGTGTGTGTGTGTGTGTGTGTGTGTATGTGTGTGTGTGTGTGTGTCTGTCTCTCTCATGAAAGAAAGAAAGAAACTTAAAAATACTGGGCCAGCAGGTGGAGTAATGGTTGAGGTGCAGGATTTCCACATGGCCGAGCAGGGTTCTAGTCCTCGACCTGGCAACTTGAAAATCACAACAAATGATAGATAAATAAATAAATAAATTCTTTTATTTTTAAAGTTGAGATTAGCTACTATTAATTATTTAAAGAACACAAATAAAAAGATCTTCTATTTGAAAATTAAGTATCTAACTCCCTATCATTTTCTCATGCTCTTCCTGCTTCTATAGTATATACAGTATATACAGAAGCAAACTTAGTTCCTGTTTTTAGCTATTTCTTTTTTTGGGGAGAGGTTTTCGCTATAGGGCATGTACGCTCGCCAGACAGAAAGAGAGACAGAAAGCGAGAAATCACCCCCCAGGGGGGATGGCCACGCCACAATCCCTTCTCCTCCATTCTCCTCACGGGATCCTGGGCACACACGCACATGTGCCCGGTGTGAGTTTTAAACCACCGGGTCCGGGACACGAACCACGGTCGACAATGTGGGAGTCCAGCGACATAGCCATTACACCAACTGCTGGTTCCCACTATTTCTCACATGACCTGAATTGAAGTTATTTTTCCATCCAGATGAAAGCCTGTTTTGAGCTCTTTTACATATATGCCGTCCGCAGTTTGTTCCACCCAGAGTTCCGAATTGCTAACACTGCAGGATTATCTAATCCAAGCAAAGAATAGCACTAGGCTAGTTTTTTAATGCTGCATACCAAATTATTGCAAATTTAGCAGCCTAATCCCATACACATTTATTTTCTTAGCATCTCTGTGGGTCAGCAGTTAGGCTGATCTGGGTCCTCAGCTCAAGGCCTTATAGAGCTGCTTTCTCATCTTGAGCTTCAAGTCCTCTTCCATTTTAATTCTAATCATTAGCACAGTTCAGTTACTTGTGGTTATAGAACTGAGGCCCTCACCTCCTGGAAACCATCCCTCTGCAGTTGACCACGTGAGCAATATGGTCATTTGCATACTAGAGGCCAGCTCTTTTCATCCTTCTCTGTCTCCATCATGGGCATGGCACCCTGTCACACTCAGCAACTCTCACCTGTACTCCAGACAAGGGGATTAGGCAAGGGGGTGGGTTCTTGGAGGTCACCTTCGAATTCTGCCTACCACAGCGCCATCTCTTTCCTCTTCTTCATGCTGACATCATCCTACTAGTAATACGTTTCTAAAATTTCATTTGCTCTTTAGTTATTCTTTCAAAAATCATGGGAGCATACTCCTTAAAGTTCCTGAATCTTCTATTTATGTTCCTCCTAAGATTTCTTCTACAATGTGGTTTGTAATCATCTGGTTCTCGGTATCTCTATTAAATTTGTCTATTTGTCTTGTTAGATTCAGCCAACCTAGCCTGTGAAAAAATATATATCTATTTCTTTGATCTGATTTACTTAACCATATCTCTCAACTTGGAGCAGGTTTCTAGACTAATAGCTTTAGAATTCCAGATTTCTAGCACAAGTTGCTAATTTTCAGGAGGCTGCCACAAGCCAGACTTTGCTCCACTATAAAATAATGTAACTTGGAGAACAGCAGATGGCGTAAGGGCTATGTTGCTGAACTCTCACGTAGTTGACCGTGGTTCGAGGCCCAGACCCAGCAGCTCAACATTCACGCCCTGCGTGTGTGCGTGCCCAAAATCCCAAGAGGAGAGTGCAGGAAAAGAGATTGCAGCATGGCCATCCCCCCCAGGGGGTGATTTCTCACTTTCTGTCTCTGTCTCTGCAGTGAGCACTACCACCCTATAGCAAAAATCTCTCTAAAAAATTATATACTAAATAATGTAACTTGAATTTTTCAGATTTTTTTTTTTAAGAAGTGCCTGCTTGGGGGCCAGCAGGTGACACAGTGGTAAAGGGTGCTAGACTCCCACATGGCCAATTGTGGTTTGAGACCTGGACCTGGCGGCTTGCTTTCTCACCTCTCTCTCTCTCTCTCTCCCTTACTCTGTCTCTTTCTGGTCAGATTAGTTAAATAAAATAATTTTACCAAAAAAAAAAAAAAAAAAGAAGAAGAAGAAGAAGAAGTGCCTGCTCATAATAGAAATCTTTGAAAATACACAATAGAAATCTTAGAAAATATAGAAGAGCAAAAGAAGAAAAAAAACATAGATTTGTTCCTACTGTTCACATTGTAGTAGTTTTTATAAAGTTTATTTCTTTTATGAGGAGGTGGGGGAGTTAGTCACCTTCAAAAGGCTTTCCCCGCAGTGCCGTCCTCTCCAGCCAGAATCAAGAATGCATGTGAGCATGCCCAGGGTGTTCAGGACCTAAACCTGGCCCTCCCATATGCCTCCAGTATCACCCAGCAGCACCTTACCTTCTGTATAACCACAGTTGAACTTGTAGTGAATTTTTTAAAAGCATGTTTTGGGGCAAGCCCCATAGCCTAGTGGTTAAGGAAGGCAGATCTCACATGGCTGACCCTGGTTCAAATCCTTGCCCCAGTGGCTTAAAAAACATGCCAGACACATATGCAAGTATACCAAGTATACTCAAAATCCCAGCAGGATGAGGAAATGGAGAAGGGATTGCAGCATGACCATGCCTGATCAGGAGGTGCTTTCTCCCTGTTTTTTTCTGGCTCTCTGCCAAGTGTATGTGCCCTCTGGTAAAAATACATACATGTACAATGTTTTTGAGTGTCCTAGCCTGTTTTTACACAATTTAGATACTGAAAAACTTTCTTTTAAAGTTTATTTATTTGGGGGCTGGCAGATGGCGTGATGATTAAGGACACTGGACTCCCATATGGCCGGCTATGGTTTGAGTTTCAGACCAGATAGCTTGCTTTCTTAATTCTTTTTTTTTTTTTTTTTTTTTTTTTTTGGGGGGGGGGAGAGGTTTTCATTATAGGGCGCGTGCGCTCGCCGGACAGACAGAGAGAAACAGAGAGACAGAAAGCAAGAAATCACTCCCTCCATTCTCCTCTCAGGATCTTGGGCACGCACGCACACGCGCCCGGCGTGAGTTTTAAGCCACTGGGTCCGGGACGCGGATGATTACATGGGAGTCCAGTGACATAGCCATTACGCTAACTGCTGGTCCCCCAGTAGCTTGCTTTCTTACTTTCCCTTTCTCTCTTTCTCTCTGGCTGTCCCTGTCTCTCTCTCTCTGGCTCGCTCTCTGGTCAAATTAAATAAATAAAATCATTCTTAAACAATAAAAAATAAGGTTTATTTAGTTCTTCTATGCATGAGAAAGACAGAAAGATAGCACCTCAACAGGGTTCTGACGCCACAATCCACCTCCAGCTTCAGCCAGCCCTGGATCATGGGCACACATATTCCCAGCATACCCGGGAGGTCTCTGGAAGCAAACCCCAAACATTCCCACATGGGTCAGCCTCAGAATATTGTGCTTTACTGCTGCACCACCATCCTCCATAGAAGAATATTTTTTACCTCCATTTTACACTAAGAATATTGTATGGTTTTTTTCTAAGACATAAATACCTTATGACTCATTTTAAGTTGCAGCGTAGCAGCAAAATAATCTACTCATCTTTCCTTATATCATTGGGCACTTAGATCGTCTCTAATTTCTTGCTATTCTAGATAATACTGGATTGAACTTTTTTTATATATATATAAGATTTTAAATAAATTTGAAGTATTTTGTAGAATAGATCCCAAGGAATGCCAAACCAAAGGAAACAAACATTTTCTAAAAGAGTTATAGTAACTTGTGCTCCTGTCAGCAATGAACAGAAGCACCTATTTCAAGTTTTTATGAATGGAAAACTTTTGTGGACCTAGCAGACTATATAAAGTTCCATTGTAAAGTGAAGGTGGGGCCAACCAGGTGGCTAAGGTGGCTGGATCCCACATGGCTGACTGTGCAGCTGGAGTCCTGGATGCGGTGGTGGCTTTTAACCCTGACTGTTGAAAAACACTCCGGGCATGTTTGCATGCATGCCCAGTATCCCAAGAGGAGTGTGTAAGGAAAGAGCCATCCCCCGTGGGAGGCGCTTTCTCACCTTCTCTCTCTCCCTCCCTCTCTGTCTCTCTCTGGTGAGTTGCACAAGCCTTTTGTCAATTTTTTTTTAAGTTAAATAAGAGTATGAATGGGAAAAATCATTTCCTGAGCTTTTCCACTCTACTTCTGGTTGTTCACCATAGAAAGTATTTAGAACAGAGTTGATTGACATAAATTGAGGTTTTATTGTATGTTGTAGAAACAGTATGCTGTAGGGAACCAGCAGTTAGCGTAATGGCTATGTCGCTGGACTCCCATGTAGTCGACCGCGGTTCGAGTCCCGGACCCGGTGGCTTAAAACTCACGCCGGGCGCATGTGCGTACGTGCCCAAGATTCCAAGAGGAGAATGGAGGAGAAGGGATTGCGGCGTGGCCATCCCCCCTGGGGGGTGATTTCTCGCTTTCTGTCTCTATGTTTCTCTCTGTCTGTCTGGCGAACGCACACGCCCTATAGCGAAAACCTCTCCAAAAAAAAAAAAAGAGAAAAGAAACAGTATACTGTAAGCAAAACACTTTTCCAGAGTGAAAACGGTTTGGCTCTGTTCTCTCATGTACCCAACTTTGAATGCTAGACTAGCTAAACTCAAGCTTTTCAAAACACGCATCCTTGAAAGAGTTACAATGTCAACTGAGGCAGAAGTCAACTGAGGCAGAAGTATGTGTAGTCTGAAGGGTACGATTCTTCACTCTTGGAATGTGGCGTATCAATTTTGAGATTCTGATCATAGGAATTACAGAATATATACTGTAATTGTAACTTAGGTCACTTGTTGTCTTTGACCTGTAAAAACAAGTGTTTTTAGCCACGTTGCTCCTTATTTGTATTTATTTGCTTTTTCTCATCCCTTTGCAGTAACCTAATATAGTTGGAAAATGTGGACTTTTGATGTCAAGAAGGACCTTGGAGAAACTATATAATGTCTCTGAGTCGCATTTTACTCAGTTTGGACGTAGTAATAACAGTATTTATATACTAGGGTTGTTGTGAGAATGAAATGATGTTCGTAAAACTGCCAGCACATGACAGGTGTTCAATCAATACGTGTTCCTTCTTTCCTTACTTTAGCAAAGTCTCAGCTACCTAGCACACTTGGGAAAGCAAAACAGCCTGGATTAATATTATTTTCAAATCGCTGGACAGTTGTGTTCTGCTTTTTATTTTTAAACTGTTTTTCTATTAAATACTTTTTTTCTAAAATATACTCTGTACTTCATCACTTTCTTGTTAAACTGTTGTACTTACAGGTGGTATGAGACAAAAAACTAAAGCTTCTCTTTGTCTCTGGATATTGCTGATCTGCCTGTTGGCACACAGCCCGGTCCTCTCGGTGGCTGGCTGTTCTCTGTGGTCTAAACTGCCTCTGTCTTGCCACCTCGGTCTCAGCTCCCAAGGTCTGCTGGCTTCTACAGGTGCAGCCCCTTTCCTTCTAATTACCATCAGGCTCGCCTGGCCCTCTTACTGTTTCTGTTCTTTAGTCCTAGCTTTCCTTCACTTTTTACTTTCCACGTCTCTTCTGCCTCTCATTGTGTCTCGTATTTCATGGGTACATACTGGTCTTTCATTGCTTTCTCAAACCAGCTAGAAGAATTTTTCTATGGGACCAGCAGATGGCATAATGGTTACATCGCTGGACTCCCACATAGTTGACCATGGTTCAAGTCCTGGACCCAGCGACTTAAACCTCACATATGGGCATGTGTGGTGCATGTCCAAGATCTCGAGAGGTGAATGGAAAAGAAGGGATTGCAGTGTGGCCATTCCCCCTAGGGAGTGATTTCTCGTGTTCTGTCTCTGTCTCTCTCTTCTGCCAGCACATGCACCCTATAACAAAAATCTCTCTCAAAATAATAATAATAATAACAACAAAACTAAATAAATGATTCTTTAAAAAAAGAATTTTTTTTTAATAGCGAGTCAGTGATTTACAACATGTTTAACATAGTTCTTTTTCTATTCTCTGGGCCCTATTTTAGGTACTTGATAATGCCAGAATTTAAGAAAACCAATTGTATTTAGCAAATAATTCATTTTTCTCTACTCTTGTTTAACTATATGCAAAGTTGTGTGTTAGATAAGAGGGATGAAGGAAACTTCATAGATCTATTACATTATGCCATGGTCCTTGTCTTCAAAGAAGCAGAACACAGATATATTCATAAACAATATGAGCGAAAGGTGAAGGGAGGTAGTGGGAGAGATCATTATAAGAAGATCCCAAAGGCTCAAGGGTCTACTGAATGTGATGAACAAAAGTAACTGTGTTCCAGCCACGCTGTTGGTTGAAACTGCTTTTTGCAAGTTAAGACCACATAGGGAGAACTTGTCCCCAGAGTGGGCAACGTTGTGAGACCCTGTCTGAAAGAGCAGGATGTGGACGTGGGCGTCTGTAGTCTCAGCTGCTCGGGAGACTGAGGCCGGAGGATCATGACATGGAGAGACCCTCTCAAAAAAGGAAGGAGAAAAGAAAAACAAGAGTGATTGGTTTGTTTGTTTGTTGAGTTTTTTTTTTTTTTTTTTTTTTTTTTGGGGAGGTTTTTTTGTTTTTTTGTTTGTTTTTTTTTTTGACAGACAGAGAGACACACAGAGACAGAAGGCAAGAAATCACCCCCCAGGGGGGATGGCCACGCCGCAATCCCTTCTCCTTCATTCTCCTCTCGGGATCTTGGGCACGCACGCACACGTGCCTGGCGTGAGTTTTAAGCCACCGGGTCTGGGACGCGAACTGCGGTCGACCACGTGGGAGTCCAGCGACATAGCCATTACGCTAACTGCTGGTCCCCGAGTGACTGGTTTTGAACCTCAGAGTAGTGGGCGATAGTTTAGAGTTCTAAAAGAGTCAAAATAGAGAAATAGGCCAGATGATTCCACCGTCTTCAGGAGAATGGTAAAGGTTCATTTGGGAGAGCATGTGTATATATTTTTCTTTTCATATTTGAGAGTTCATGTCTTTAAACTATTTTGTCATTCATTTGAGTTCCTTATGTATTTGTCTTACCTATTTGGAAACAGAAAGGACACATTACAGGAGTTGCATGTTTTTTATGCTTTTGTAGTTTAGATTTTAAGCATGGTTGAATTTTTCTACATTCTTTATTATGTTATTTTGTTTCTTTTCAATTCAACCGGATATTTTTATTTTGCCCTAATGTATAATCGTTTACAGAAATTTCAAATGTACGATCAATTTAATATATTGGAATAGCTTTTGCTGCTGTTTATAACAACTCCATATCTATCAAATTTGAGCATTTTCTTTACATTCAAACAGAAAGGAAAAATCATAAATAACCATGACAAACAGCCCTTTTCTGGTGTGGTCATTTGAAATGAAACAACCAAAAAATTTAATCAATTTAAATCTAGAAAAATTAGCTGATATAAGTTGTAAACCAGATGAGTAAAAGCTTTCACTTACTCATTCTTGACATTCAATTCCATTTATTCTTTGTAATATATTTTAAAATAGAATGTCTGTAAAGACTAAGGTTTGGTCTCTATATCCCTTTCCGAGGTTACCAAGATAAAGCATCTGGAGTCATACTCATGCTTTAGTACAATTCCATTTTAGCACACAAAGAATGATAATAGGGGTAAAGATTTCGTACCTACAAGATGATGTGTTTTATTAAAGCACCATAATTGTAATGGTACGTATATAAGAATATACCATTGATTTAAAATAATTAACAGTGATTAAAAACTGAACAGGTGTTATATTAGCAAGTCATGATGATTCCAAGTACGTTCTTTGAAATGTTCTTGTGCTTAATATGTGCCAGGCATACAAAAGATGTGTAAGGAAAGAATTTACATGTGAGTTCCTAAAGATTACAAATTGATTAGAGTAATTTAAAGCAACCACCTTTTTGTGGTCATTGTTTCACCCGAATACCTATTCTCTAGACCTGATTATCAAAGTACTTAGACGTTTAAACAATTCTGAATTCAAGAAAATTCTTGATGTCTTTTCAAAGACTGCCTCTTTTCTCTGATACTCTTGGGAGGCAGAAAAGATCATAGAATTAGAGGACAGCCTGGTTGGCCTGCTGTCTTTCTGTTCCCCACTTGCCAATCAATTCTGTGGTTGGAGTCATGGTTCTTATGTTCATGTCCCAGCTCTAATTGATTTCTAGGTGGATATGCCCTAAGTTGAAAGATCAGAAATCTCAATATTTCACATTAAACACTAGAACACTTCAGCCCACAGCATTTGAACACAAAAGCCCTAAATTAGGCATGGTGATCTGAGGAACACAGCAAATAACAAATGGATCGGGAGGTGATAGGTAAGCCCGTTAGGCTTATAATTGTAAAGAACCATTTTTAAGTAGCCATGGTCTTAATTGGTTTGATAAGCTTTTATTGGGAACAGCTAAGTACTAATTACAAAATAATAAGCTTGTAAATATATAAGCAGTCTTTTAAAAGTTTGTGGAAATGCATTTTATGAAAAACTATGTGTTGATTTCAAAAATTTTTGCACCATCATAAATATGTCTTTTTAATTCCATTTTTCCATGAACTTTTTGAAGTCCCCTTATGTAGATGGTATATTCAAATTTAGAGTGTAAAGGAATTTTTATAGTGACTTTTTTTATTACAAAAGTAATGTCAATGTATTTTAGAAATTCTTACAAAATACAAATAAATATAAAGAAAAAAATTAGATGATGCCAGCAAGTAGTATGGTGGTTAGGGCTCTGGATTCCCACGTGACCTACCGTGGTTCTAGCCCCAGATCGGGCAGCTTGAAAGTCATGCTGGGCGTGTGTGCGTGCATCCCCAAAATCCCAGGAGGAGAAGAGAGAAGAATGAATTGAGGCATGGCAGTACCCCTTGGGAGGTGATTTCTCACTTTCCTTCTCACTATCTTTCTTTCTATGTCTCTTTCTGGCAAGCACACGCCACCCTATGGCAATAAAAGAAAAAAATGAGGGCCCCTGCTGTGCCTAGTGGTTAAGGGAGCTGAATTCGAAATGGCTGACTATGAAAAATTCTGTGCTGTGCTCCGTAGAATGAGGTTCTGGCCCTCTGGAATGATTTTGCTTTTGTTTCTGCCAAGCAGCTGAGTGGCACTATCAGCCTGAGATCCCTTAGCTGATTTCTTAGCTTGGGAAATTTTGAACATTTTTAAGGGGCTGGCCCCATGGCCTAGTGATTAAGGGAGTCAGATCCCAAATGGCCAACCACAGTTCTGATCCTGGCTCTGGAGGCTTGAAAAACACATTAGAGCACATGTGTGTGCATGCTCGAGATCCCAACAGGATGGAGAAGCCAAGGAGAAGGGATTATAGAGTGACCATGACCCATTGTAGGGTGCGTTCTCTTTCTGTCTCGTTTTCTCTGGCAATCACACATACCTTCTGGCAATTAAAAACATATCAAAACTTAGAAAGTGCAAATTTAAAAAGGGCAAACCAGTCCATCCCATTCTGCAGTACTGAGACTATTCAGAGGAAGTCAGACCCCATGTGGACAATCAGGGTTTAAGTCTCTGCCCGACTGCTTGAGAAACAAAAACAAAACACTTGCCAGACATGCCTAGGATCCTGATGGATGCAGAGTTGAAGGAAAAAAAAAATTACAGTGTGACCAGGCCCTGCTGCAGGGTCCTTTTTCTCTTTTTCTATTTTTCTTTTCTCCCTCTCTTTTGCACATATACACCTTCTGACATAAAATGGACACACCAAAAAAAGGGAGAGGGAACACACGCTCTTACTAAGCTACACATGTAGCTTAGTACGTTTGTTTTTAGCTGTGCTTTTCTGCCCCTTGGAGAGTTAACTTGTTTTATGCAAGCTCTGCTATGCATTTAAGGAGATTCTTGCTATATTTTATTTCACATTTCTGGGTGTTTTGTGATGGGAGAATTTTCAAATTATTTAGTCTGGAATCTTGCAGGAGAAGGAAAGCTCTCCATCCTTTAAGACTCAGTTCACCTTCTCCAGGAAATCTCTCCCAACTCATGTTGCGATCCTCTCCCCTGTCCTCCCAGCCAGCCAGGGTTACTGGCACACACCTGTGCATGCATGTACAGATTGACCTGGGACCCCAACTCCTATTTCCCTTGTAGCTTCCAGCACACCACCACTGAGCCACTGTGGCCAGGCTGTAGACTTGAATCACTTTTAAAGTTTTTAAGTTTAATGGCATTAAATACATGCGTATTGCTATGCAACTATTACTACTGCCCATCGTCTGAGCTTTTCCATCATCCCAGACCAGAACTCTACCCAGTAAACAAGAACTCCCTGCGCTTTCCTCTTGACCCCTGGTAACCATTATTCTATTGAGTCGTCAGAAAAGTCATGATGCATTTTTTGCATTGAAAAACAAAAAAATTGCAGCATGAATTTTCCGACAACCCAGTACTTTTTGTCTCTAAGTCTGACTACTCTGGGTACCTCATAAGGAGAATCATCTAATATATGTCATTTTGCATCTGGCTTACTTCACTACAGCCTTTATTTACCCTTGATCAGAGAAAGGACTTTCTCTGAGCATGGACTTTTGTCCTCGCTCCATTTCGAGAAGTCCTGAGACAAAAACTATTATAGTTGGCGGGCTTGAGTAACACGCTCAGCTTTTCAGTCAGAAGGCAGCGGGTGCTTGGTTTGCTGTTTGGGTTTCATGGCTGCCTTGTTTCTTCCCCAGTTCTCTGTGCGAACAGTGTACTTCTGTGTCCTCTCTCTCTAAAACAGCACCCACTCTAGGCTCTTACTCTGCTCTGTCTTCCTTTTCACAGAGCACTTCTCATTGCACAGTCAGTCAGTCCATTGCTCACTGCTCCCCCCCTGTAATGCGCAGTGTCCAGCAGCAGGGTTCTTCTCTGTCTCATTCCTCTCTGTGTGCCACGCCTAGAAGGTGATTGGGACACTATAGGAGCACAGTAAATATTTCTGATTAATTATTTGGAAATTTGGCTAAAGCTACATATTGTGTGGTTGGAAAAGTCCTGACTTGTTTTTCTACGCAGATATGCATCATGACTTTCCGAGGACCCAGTGTTTAGTATTCATAGGTAAAAGTGGTTAAGAGAAAGTATGCTTTCTTCTACCTTTCTAATGAAGATAAGAATTTAGAAATTGAAAGCAACTGAACTTTAAGTGTGTATAAACATTGATTAAACATAAAATTTGTACACAAGTAGCATTTAAGGATGGATAGTTGTGGAAAATGTGACCTTGTATGGTAGATGCATAGGTAGAGTCCTAAAATGGCAGTGGATTAAGCCCGTCCTGAAATTGCTTTCTGTTGCTGTGCATTCATATTTATTTTTCTTTTTAATTGACACAGAACTATTATACAAGGCTGGCCCGTAGCCTAGTGAATAAGGGAGATGTATCCCACATGACCAACCACAGTTTGAACCCAGCCCCATGGGCTTGAAAAATACTCCCAAGGTATGGGCACACATGCCCAATATCTTGACAGGAGGGAGAGACAGGAGAAAGGATTGTGGCATGACTATACCATCAAAGGGGTGCTCTCTGTCTCTATCTCTCTGTCTTTCTCTGGTCAGCACGCATGTGCCCTGGCAACTAAAAACATATCACTGTACACATTGGTGAGATACACTGCGTATACACACAGGTACATATGCTTACACTGATTAGCTTCAGAAAACTGGCAAAACAGATGTCTTTTTTTTTTTAACTTGCTCTAGGGCTCATACACTCACCAAAAAGACAGAGAGGGAGAGAGAAAGTGAGAAACATGCTCTCCCCAGGGAGGATGACCACGCCACAGTCTCTTCTCCACTCTCCTCTTGGGATTTTGGGCATGGACGCACACACACTTGGCATGTTTTTCAAACCTTTGGGTCTGGGAGTCAGTGCACAGTTGGCCAGATGGGATCCAGCTGCCTAACCACCATGCCCCCTGGCTGACCCCACAGATGTCAGTCTTAAGCCATCGAGATCAGTGTTCTTCTTGGAAACTGTCCTTAGCCGGAGCTAGCAAGACAAGATGCTCTGCTGGAGCTTACTGCTCGCCGTGTGCCCTGTGTGAGCGCCGCTGCCCCAGCGCTCTTCCCCAACCTACCTTAAACTCAAGACCAGGGCAAGCAAGGCAGGGGCTACATCTAAAACGACAAGGAAAAAGTAAGCGAGGACATTCTCTTACGCTCTCTGACTTCAGCGCTGCTCTCCATCTCTTTGAAGTTAATGTCTTTACAATGCTCGATGCCCATGCCGAGCTTGCCACCGCTGCACCTCGGCCAGGTGTACCCTATTCCTGTCCTCAGAATGCCCTCTTTCTCACCTCCTGGCAAGCGATCCCTGTGCCATGACTCTTCTTATCTTGGCTTTTCATTTTTTAAATACCTATCTAAGCTAGAAAATAAGTTAACCTGTGTGAGCTT
Organism: Tupaia belangeri chinensis; assembly: GCF_000334495.1. Taxonomy (NCBI): domain Eukaryota; kingdom Metazoa; phylum Chordata; class Mammalia; order Scandentia; family Tupaiidae; genus Tupaia; species Tupaia belangeri. The sequence continues at coordinate 2,158,649 of NW_006159534.1, read as the reverse complement.
CTTGCCTTTTTTTTTTTGGAGAGGTTTTTTCGCTATAAGGTGCGTGCGTTCGCCAAACAGAGAGAGACAGAGAGACAGAAAGCGAGAAATCACCCCCCAGGGGGGATGGTCACATCGCAATCCCTTCTCCTCCATTCTCCTCTTGGGATCTTGGGCACGCACGCACATACACCTGGCATGAGTTTTCAGCCACAGGGTCCGGGACGCGAGCCGTGGTTGACTATGTGGGAGTCCAGCGACATAGACATTACACTAACTGCTGGTTCCCTTGCTTTTCGTCCAAGGAAAGTATTTTCCCACGTAGTAATCCAGCACCTTAACCACCACACACCTGCTGGCCCCCATAATTTTTTTTTAATTGTCTCAATAATTGTGCATACTTGTGAGTTATAGTGTATTTTCAAGTATATGAATACAGTGTAATGATCAAATCAGGATTATTAGCATATCCATCATCTTAAACCTTTATCAGTACTTTATTGTTGACTGTAGTTATTGTCCCACTGTGCTGTAGACACTAGAACTTACTCCTCTTCTCTAACTACAATTTGTTATTAACCTATATCTTTCCAACATCTCTCCCCGCTTTACTTTCCAGGCCTCTAGCAACCACTGTTCTATTCTCTGTGTTGATGAGATCGACTTTTAGTTTCCACATTTGTGGGAACGTTCCATTTTTCTCTTCTGTGCCTGGGTTATTTCAATCGACATAACGTCCCCCAGGCTTGTTGTATTGCCTCAAATGACAGGATATCATGGAACAGTTTGGTTTTAAAAGAAAAATAGGTGCTGGCAGGTGGCATTGTGATTAAGGTGCTGGACTCCCACTTGGTTGACTGTGGTTCAGTCCCAGACCTGACAGCTTGAAACTCAGACTGAGCGCATGTGCGTGCATGCCCAAAATCCCCAGAGGGGAACAGGGAAGAAGGGATTGTGGCGTGGCATTCCCCTCTGGGGATGGTGGTGTGATTTCCTCTCTTTCTATTTTCTTTCTCTGTGTCTCTGGCAAGCACACGTGCCCTATAGCAAAAATATCTCTCTCTAAAAAAGAAAAATGTAAATGCAATGTTAGAGTTTCTTGAGTAATCTATGGGAGTTTCTGACATCCTTGACAACCTCTGGGACTTTGTATGCTTTAAAATCACATTTCTTTGTGATATCTGATCTAGTTAAGAAACCTAGTATTATTATTACTACCTTGTAATTTGTGAGCCTTTGAAAAGAGATTAAAAGCACCCGGCTCTTGTTTCTGTAAACCAAAGACTCCTTAGATAGAGTTGGAGACAAGCTTAGAGGGAACATTGGAATGCTGGTCAAGATAGTGACACATAGTGCCAATTTTTCTGCCCCTGTTGGGTAACCAAGCTGCGCATTTAAAGGAGGTGTCCGTTAGGGTTATTATCGTTAGATGCCATCATCCTACCATAGCTGCTGCAAGGCAGTTACCACTCTGTTCTCCGAGGTAGGGAGCCTGGTCAGAAGTTGCCGTGAGGCTCAGTAACTGGACTTCTTCTCCTGAGTCAGAAACCTCTAAAACTTTCTATCTCTCCTACATACTGTAGTTTACAAACTTTCATACTTTTGCAATTATTTAGATTTCTAAAGTGTATTATTTGTTCTTTTTGTAGGACAATGAAGGTCAAACAGCTCTACATTATGGTAAGATGCATACATTTTAAAATAATCATATTTGAGCATTTTTTTCTATATGTTTATCTAAACTTTGTACAACCCTATGTAATGCTTAGAAAAGTACAAAAATAATTATTATTTTTTTGGGGGGGTTAAAAAATGCATTATTGGGGTCCAGTGGGTGGCATTGTGGTTGAGGCACTGGACTCCCAAATGGCCAACCTCAATTTGAGTCCTGGACCTGGCGGCTTGTTTTCTCACTTTCCATCTCCCCCACCCCCTCTCTCTATCTCCCTCTGTGTGTCTCTCTGGTGAGTACACATGCCCTATAGCCAATTAAAAAAAATAATAAAATTAAATTAATAATTCTTTTAAATACATTATTAATTTAGAAACTTAGAGGTATATTAAAATTCTTATGGAGCTATATTAAAATTCATGGTAAATATAAGCATTTCTATACTGTCAACAAAAATAGAGGTTCCTCCAGCCTTCCTTGGAAAATTCATTATTTCATTCTTGGTACTGTCAATAACAGCTAAGATAATAATCACTGTCACTGCAGCACTGAGCATCTCTCCTACAAGAAATTCTTTCTTGATGTGACTGAAGTGAAGTAAATAAATTTTATTTTTAAAATCATTTCCCCACTGGTGTAGCTGAATAATCCTAAATAATCTATAAGATAGAGAGGAAATAATCTAAAATAAAAATAATAATATGACTCTTCAAAAGCTATGATAAATTCAGTAAAATAAAAAATATAAAAAGTATTTTGGGGAACCAGCAGTTAACATAATGGCTATGTCTCTGGACTCCCACGTAGTTGACTGCGGTTCGCGTCCTGGACCCGGTGACTTAAAACTCACGCCGGGCGCGTGTGCATGTGTGCCCAAGATCCCGAGAGGAGAAAGGAGGAGAAGGGATTGCGGCGTGGCCATGCCCCCTGGGGGGGTGATTTCTCGCTTTCTGTCTCTATGTCTCTGTCTGTCTGGCGAGCGCACGTGCCCTATAGCGAAAACCTCTCCAAAAAAAGAGAAAAAAAGTATTTTGTAAACTGTATAGTACTAGTAATAATTTAGATTCTGTTTGGGTATAAATATGGTTGATAAAAAGACAGACTATTTAAACCAGATTAAGGATCAATCCGCTTCAGACCTTTTTGGAGGGAATGAAGACAGTCCCTGACTTAGGACTTTTTACTTTACGGTGGTAGGAAGTGATAAACATTCAGCAGAGTCTGTGCCCTGATTTGTGATGGTTTCCTACTTAGCGACCTGTGGTACGATGCTCTCTCGTGAGGCTGGGCCATAGCAGTGAGCCACAGTTCTCAGTCAGCCCCTGTGAGGTCAAACAAGTTGTTCCCTGCAGTGGGCCGAGTGCATTTCCAACTCACAATAGGCTTAGCAGGGCATAAGCCCCCATTGTAAGTCGAGGACTATCTACACATTAAGAATTTTGCCAGTCTTGACAATCCTAGACTGTCACCTATTAACTAGTAACTCGGATGCCCCTGAACACTTTTGTCCACTGCTTAGCATCTCAATTGTTGCACTAGCTACTATACTACCTACATAGCTCAGCCTGTTAATGAAAATGGAAATGTCTATCCCAATTCATTTATGAGTTTAACCTAGGTCTCAAAACCGGCAGGAAAAAGGAAACTTTTGAGTCAGTCACACATTTGAACATAAATGCAAAATCCTAAATAAAATATTAGCTAATGAAATGTATCTATTTATTATTTTTTTAAGAGAGACTTTTTTGCTATAGGGTACATGCACTTGCTGGAGAGACAAAGTGAGAAATTACACCCCAGGAAGATGGCCATGCCCCAGTCCCTTTTCTTCCATTGTCCTCTCAGGATTTTGGGCACGCATACACACACACCCGGTGTGAGTTTTAAGCTGCTGGGTCTGGGACTCAAACCACAGTCAACTATGTGGGAATCCAGCGACATAACCATTACACCATCTGCTGGTCCCCGGTTTATTTTTTTTAGAAAAGATACCATCAAGATACATTTATCTCAAGAATTCAATATTAAAAATTGATTTATTTGGGTCAGCAGGTGCCGTGCTTAAGGTGCTGGACTCCCACATGGCTGACTGTAGTTTGAGTCCTAGGCCAAGCAACTTGAAAATCATTCCAGTTGCATGTGCACACATGCCCAAAATCCCGAGAGGAGAATGGATAAGGGATTGTGGTGTGGTCATTCCCCCTGGAGAGGTGATTTCTCACTTTCCCTTTCTCCATCTTTCCCTGTCTCTTTCCAGCAAGTGCATGCACCCTATAGCAAATGGTTAAAATTTTTTTGATTGATATAATTTTTCTCGTCTGCAAAGTATATGAAAAATCATATGATCAAATCAAATGCATAAAAGTAGATGGGACCAGCAGATGGTATAATGGTTACATCACTGGACTCCCTCATAGTTTACTGTAGTTCGAGTCCTGGATCTGGCAGCTTAAACTCAGGAAGGCAGAAGAATGGAGGAGAAGGGATTGTACTGTGGCCATCCCCTCTGGGTGGTAATTTCTTTTTTCTTTTTCTTTTTCTTTTTTTTTAAGAGGTTTTTGCTATAGGGCGCGTGCACTCGCCATACAGACAGAGAGAGACAGAGAGATAGAAAGCGAGAAATC
>NW_006159534.1:2136694-2154002 GCF_000334495.1 Tupaia belangeri chinensis | reverse complement strand
AGGTAGGGAGCCTGGTCAGAAGTTGCCGTGAGGCTCAGTAACTGGACTTCTTCTCCTGAGTCAGAAACCTCTAAAACTTTCTATCTCTCCTACATACTGTAGTTTACAAACTTTCATACTTTTGCAATTATTTAGATTTCTAAAGTGTATTATTTGTTCTTTTTGTAGGACAATGAAGGTCAAACAGCTCTACATTATGGTAAGATGCATACATTTTAAAATAATCATATTTGAGCATTTTTTTCTATATGTTTATCTAAACTTTGTACAACCCTATGTAGTGCTTAGAAAAGTACAAAAATAATTATTATTTTTTTGGGGGGTTAAAAAATGCATTATTGGGGTCCAGTGGGTGGCATTGTGGTTGAGGCACTGGACTCCCAAATGGCCAACCTCAATTTGAGTCCTGGACCTGGCGGCTTGTTTTCTCACTTTCCATCTCTCCCCTCCCCCCTCTCTCTCTCTCTCTCTGTGTGTCTCTCTGGTGAGTACACATGCCCTATAGCCAATTAAAAAAAATAATAAAATTAAATTAATAATTCTTTTAAATACATTATTAATTTAGAAACTTAGAGGTATATTAAAATTCTTATGGAGCTATATTAAAATTCATGGTAAATATAAGCATTTCTATACTGTCAACAAAAATAGAGGTTCCTCCAGCCTTCCTTGGAAAATTCATTATTTCATTCTTGGTACTGTCAATAACAGCTAAGATAATAATCACTGTCACTGCAGCACTGAGCATCTCTCCTACAAGAAATTCTTTCTTGATGTGACTGAAGTGAAGTAAATAAATTTTATTTTTAAAATCATTTCCCCACTGGTGTAGCTGAATAATCCTAAATAATCTATAAGATAGAGAGGAAATAATCTAAAATAAAAATAATAATATGACTCTTCAAAAGCTATGATAAATTCAGTAAAATAAAAAATATAAAAAGTATTTTGGGGAACCAGCAGTTAACATAATGGCTATGTCTCTGGACTCCCACGTAGTTGACTGCGGTTCGCGTCCTGGACCCGGTGACTTAAAACTCACGCCGGGCGCGTGTGCATGTGTGCCCAAGATCCCGAGAGGAGAAAGGAGGAGAAGGGATTGCGGCGTGGCCATGCCCCCTGGGGGGGTGATTTCTCGCTTTCTGTCTCTATGTCTCTGTCTGTCTGGCGAGCGCACGTGCCCTATAGCGAAAACCTCTCCAAAAAAAGAGAAAAAAAGTATTTTGTAAACTGTATAGTACTAGTAATAATTTAGATTCTGTTTGGGTATAAATATGGTTGATAAAAAGACAGACTATTTAAACCAGATTAAGGATCAATCCGCTTCAGACCTTTTTGGAGGGAATGAAGACAGTCCCTGACTTAGGACTTTTTACTTTACAGTGGTAGGAAGTGATAAACATTCAGCAGAGTCTGTGCCCTGATTTGTGATGGTTTCCTACTTAGCGACCTGTGGTACGATGCTCTCTCGTGAGGCTGGGCCATAGCAGTGAGCCACAGTTCTCAGTCAGCCCCTGTGAGGTCAAACAAGTTGTTCCCTGCAGTGGGCCGAGTGCATTTCCAACTCACAATAGGCTTAGCAGGGCATAAGCCCCCATTGTAAGTCGAGGACTATCTACACATTAAGAATTTTGCCAGTCTTGACAATCCTAGACTGTCACCTATTAACTAGTAACTCGGATGCCCCTGAACACTTTTGTCCACTGCTTAGCATCTCAATTGTTGCACTAGCTACTATACTACCTACATAGCTCAGCCTGTTAATGAAAATGGAAATGTCTATCCCAATTCATTTATGAGTTTAACCTAGGTCTCAAAACCGGCAGGAAAAAGGAAACTTTTGAGTCAGTCACACATTTGAACATAAATGCAAAATCCTAAATAAAATATTAGCTAATGAAATGTATCTATTTATTATTTTTTTAAGAGAGACTTTTTTGCTATAGGGTACATGCACTTGCTGGAGAGACAAAGTGAGAAATTACACCCCAGGAAGATGGCCATGCCCCAGTCCCTTTTCTTCCATTGTCCTCTCAGGATTTTGGGCACGCATACACACACACCCGGTGTGAGTTTTAAGCTGCTGGGTCTGGGACTCAAACCACAGTCAACTATGTGGGCATCCAGCGACATAACCATTACACCATCTGCTGGTCCCCGGTTTATTTTTTTTAGAAAAGATACCATCAAGATACATTTATCTCAAGAATTCAATATTAAAAATTGATTTATTTGGGTCAGCAGGTGCCGTGCTTAAGGTGCTGGACTCCCACATGGCTGACTGTAGTTTGAGTCCTAGGCCAAGCAACTTGAAAATCATTCCAGTTGCATGTGCACACATGCCCAAAATCCCGAGAGGAGAATGGATAAGGGATTGTGGTGTGGTCATTCCCCCTGGGGAGGTGATTTCTCACTTTCCCTTTCTCCATCTTTCCCTGTCTCTTTCCAGCAAGTGCATGCACCCTATAGCAAATGGTTAAAATTTTTTTGATTGATATAATTTTTCTCGTCTGCAAAGTATATGAAAAATCATATGATCAAATCAAATGCATAAAAGTAGATGGGACCAGCAGATGGTATAATGGTTACATCACTGGACTCCCTCATAGTTTACTGTAGTTCGAGTCCTGGATCTGGCAGCTTAAACTCAGGAAGGCAGAAGAATGGAGGAGAAGGGATTGTACTGTGGCCATCCCCTCTGGGTGGTAATTTCTTTTTTCTTTTTCTTTTTCTTTTTTTTTAAGAGGTTTTTGCTATAGGGCGCGTGCACTCGCCATACAGACAGAGACAGAGAAAGCGAGAAATCACCTCCCAGTGGGGATGGTCTCGCTGCAATCCCTTCTCCTCCATTCTCCTCTTGGGATCCTGGGCACGCATGCACACACCCCCGGCGTGAGTTCTAAGCCACCAGGTCCGGGACGCGAACCACGGTCTACAACGTGGGATTCCAGTGACATAGCCATTACGCTAACTGCTGGTTCCCTGGGTGGTAATTTCTCACGTTCTATTTCTCTTTCTGTCTCTCCTGTGAGGGTACATGCCCTATAGCAAAAATCTCAATAACAGTAACAACAGCAACAAAAAAGGCAGCATAGAAGAGTTGTTAAAAACTTGTGCTGTTTTGTTTTTTAATTTACCATGTGCTCTTCAGAGAGAGAGATAGAGAGAGAACACTTCCCATGGAGGATGGCCATGCTGCAGTCCCTTCTCCTCCTTATCTCTTCCTTTTTAGGATTTTGGGCATGCCCTCACACATGCCCAATATTGTCTCTCAAGCCACCAGGTTTGAGACTCGAACCACATGATCAGCCATGTGGGATCCAGTCACCTAAACCATCAAGCCATGGACTGGCCTTTGTTTGTTTGTTTTTCTACTGCCAGAGAGTGCATGCACTTTCCAGAGAGAGAGAGGGAGGGAAAGTGCCTTCAATCTGATATGTCATGCTGCAGTCCCTCCTTCATTTCTCTATCCTGTCAGGATTGGAGGTACACATGTACCCAGTATATTTCTCAAAATGCTGGTTCCGGGACTCAAACTACATAGTCATCTACATGGTATCCTATTCCCTTATCCACCAGGCCATTGGTGGCCCTAGATACAATTTTACACTAGTCAGACTGGCAACATGTGAGCGTCTACGAATATTATTAGTGTTAGAATGGAGAGCAACAAGAACACTCATACATTGCTGATAGAACAACTTCAAGACCAGCTTGACAAGAGGTAAAGTTGAAGGTGCACATACTCTACAGCTCAGCAGTTCACTGCTGTAATAGATAAATACCCTAGAAAAACTCCCGAACATGTATTTAATGACACATAACTAAGTAGATTCATTGCATGTTTCAGTGCAATTTACTTATAATAGCTAGATTTTGTGTGAAATATTAATTATAATTACACATGGGCCAACCACAGTGATGCAGTGGTAACGCAACATTGACAATGCTGAGCCCACATGGGAAGGACCTGGATTTATGTCCTGAGGTCTCCCTGTACATGCCAGGCACATGTGTGTGTGTATATGCACATATCTGTGATCCAGGCTGTCTGAGGTGTGAAGAAAGAGTGCAGCCTGGAGCACTGTTGAGGGTGCTTCCCTTCTCCTCTCCCTCTCCCTACCTCTCTCTCACTGAAGAAATAAATAGTATCAATAAACTTTTGGGACCAGCAGTTAGCGTAATGGCTATGTCGCTGAACTCCCATGTAGCCGACCGTGGTTCGAGTCTCTGACCTGGTGGCTTAAACTCAGGCCGGGCACGTGTGCATGTGTGGCCAGGATCCTAAGAGGAGAATGGAGGAGAAGGGATTGCGGCGTGGCCATCCCCCCTGGGGGGTGATTTCTTGCTTTCTATCTCTCTGACTCTCTCTGTCTTTCTGGTGAGTGCATGCGCCCTATAGCAAAAACTTCTCAAAAATAAATAAATAAATAATAAACTTTTTAAAAAATTACATATAGACACATATACATATATGCATGTTTATGTTATCACATGCTTTTGGAGGAACCATTAAAATGTGTACATACAGGGATCAGCAGATGGCATAATGACTATGTCGCTGGATTCCCATGTAGTCAACCATGGTTCGAGTCCCAGACCTGGCGGCTTAAAACTCATGCTGGGCACATGTGTGTGCATGTCCAAAATCCAGAGAGGAGAATGGAGGAGAAGGGATTGTGGTGTGGCCATCCCTCTGGGAGGTGGTTTCTTGCTTTCTGTCTCTCTATCTCTCTGGAGAGCACACACACCCTATAGCAAAAATCTCTCAAAAAAAAAAAATATATATATATGTACATGCAATCCAGTACACAGGTAAAGGAATCTATAGTCTCCCGCCTAAATAGCCCCTTATAAGGTATATTTTCCCTGCTTTATAAATGAGGTAAACAAAACCCAAAGAGTTTAATAAACTTTTGCCTAAGGGAGCCAGAAATTTGCACCCATGTCTCTAGATTTTCTAAGAGAGAAGAGAAGAAGGAACGCTTCCCCCAGCCGCCTTCCACAGTCACCTCTCCCACTCCTCAAGCATGTTTCCACGGTATTCTGTTGTGTAGTTCCTCAGACATCACTGAGTGCTGGCTGTTCTAAACCCAGATTTTTGACCCCAAAAAGTCTTTTTTCAATCACCGCCACAGCTGTGATGGCCATCTGGGATAATGAGGTATTAATCTTGTAACTGAAGAGAGTCAGAAAAGAGGAAAAGGAAATTCTTCACAGTGATTGTGAGGACAAAATTCAAGGTTACCACTTTTTCCTGTACCTTGCTTTAAGAGGCCACATTACTTAAAATATTTGCCATCCTCACATGCTCTGCCGAATTAGTCCCTGCTTCCATCCCCTTATTCCTTCTTTCAGTCCTTTCCCCAACATTTCTAGAGCCTTCTTTGGGGCATGTGGTGTGTTTTCCTTTTCTTTCTCTCTTCCAGAAATTGTGGCAACAGCTAACCCAGGCTGAACGTGCCCTTGAGACTCTAGATGAGTCATTCTGTCATCCCGTAACCATTAGGGGTGAATCCTTCAGGGATGTGCAAATGTGTCCATTTAACTTTGATATATTTAAAATGCACTCATAGATAACATGTTGTGGGCATTTTTCAAAAGGCCTTCTGATGGGCTTCAAAATAAGCTATATTTTCATTATGTACTGATACAGAAAAATCTCTACGATATATTGCTGAGTGAAAGGATCAGGTGTAGAGTAGCGTATATAGTATGCACCCATGAATATAGCTATATGTGCCTGCTGGGAAATGCTTAAGATACCTCTGGAAGAGCATGTAAAAAGCTAATAATGTTTCTTGCCTAAGGACAGAGAAGCCATGGGGCTAGAATACAGGAATAGAATAAAAACTTTTTCCTAATAAGCCTTTTATAACTTTGTATTTGGAACTGTATATTTACACTACCTGTTCAAAATTAAATTACTTGAAATGTAAATTTTGTGAACTCTTATTAGTACTCAGAATATGATTAGTACTTAATTACATTGGGCTGTTGGGAAAATCATGACACATTTTTGCATAGAAAAACAGAAAGTACGGGACTGGCAGTTGGCGTAATGGCTATGTCACTGGACTCCCATGTAGTCAGCTGCAGTTTGAGTCCCGGAACCGGTGGCTTAAACTCACACTGGGTGCGTGTGCATGCGTGCCCAAGATCCTGAGAGGAGAATGGAGAAGAAGGGATTGCAGCATGGCCATCCCCCCAGGGGGTGATTTCTCGCTTTCTGTCTCTCTCTATCTTTCTGGCAAGCGCATGTGCCCTATAGCAAAAAATCTCTTAAAAAAAAAAATAGAAAATACATCATGACATTTCTAACAGCCTAATATTTCATTTATTCAACAAATATTCATTGAATACCTATTTGCCAAACATCTGTTTTAAGGAACGAGATGTTCTCAGATTCTTTGACCTCCAACCCAATAAAGAAAGACCTAATAACCATGGTGGTGAGTGTATGATCTGACCCCATATCTGGGAAAACTCTGGGCTTGAGTTCAGTGCCAACACAGCTGGAAAGTTTGGCTTCTTGAACAAGAAGAATGAGGAGTTGAAACTGAGACTCGGCACATGAGCCAGGACCTTCAAAGGGCTATACTCTCAGTTTAAAAAAGAAAGGATTAGGTTAGGAAAAGTTGGCCCACCAAGATAAAGAATCTTATCTGCCTTAGAAAGTATCAGGGTAGGGGGGAAAAAAAGGCCCACGTCACGTAAGTTTGGGGTTCAAATCAGAGAGTTCTGATTGTTTCAGGAGTCCTTAAGCAAGAAATTCATGTAAGTGCACTGAGCTGGTGCCCTGACAGACCTAGCAGAAGTGAATGCTAAACTTGTTTTGAGGAGCACATCTCCATCCAAGGCAGCACAGGATTCCTCCAAAAGGAAGCCCTGCCGAGAAAAAGCTCATGGTTCAGAATCACAGAATACACTTGAGTGAATGTCAGCAGCCATAGTAAGGCGCAGGGTTAGACTCTGAGGAGCATCACTAAAACTATTGAATAGAAGTGATCAGAATAAGTCTGTATAAAATCAAGGAATCAAAAATGCAAGAACAAGTCACTCTAAAAAAGAACATGCAGATTTGAAAGATAATCAGCTAGAACTTCAATAATGAAAAAACACAGAAGAGTGGAATGAAAAGTTTAGAGTTTTAAAATAGGATCTCTGGGTGAGATTAGGGCACAGTCAGTATTTGAAGATAATTTCCTGCTTATGTCTAGAGTTAAACATCGGAATCTTCAGAGTCAGGAAGTATAAGATCTGATCAAGATAATTAAGGATGTTTATCCTCTGCAGTGAGAATGAGCTACAACTCCATGCAACTACTTAGGTAAATCTCACGAAGAGTACGCACATAGTGTGTTTTCTATTTACATAAAGATTAAAAACAGGAAAAAGCCCAGGCCAGCCCCATAGCTCAGGGGTTAAGGGATCCAGATCTCACATGGCTGACTGCAGTTCAAATCCCAGTCCCAGCAGTTCAACAACTGTGCCCAAAATCCTGACCAGATGAAAAAATAGAGGAGAAAAGAATTGTGGAGAGACCACACCCCATTGAAGGGTGTTTTCTTTCTCCCTCTCTGTCTTTCTCCCTCTCTGTGAGTAGATAAATGCTCTAGCAAATAAAAAAACAAACAGGAAAAACTCATATCTACCATTACTAGACAGGATAGTGATTACCATGGGAGAAGTAGGCAGGTAGCAACCACAAGGGGTTAACAGGGCAGGGGTGCCTCTGGGATTCTGACTATGATCTGATTTTAGATGTATGTTACAGTTACATGTGTAGGTTCATCTTACGAAAATTTATGTATGTATAATTTTGGTACTGTTCTAAATGTATTTTGTACTCTAATAAATAAGGTTTACACACAACAAAATGTCCAAACCTAGACAGATATAAGATGGTGTTGCTATCTTCTATAGAGAGAAGATCTCCTTTAATCTTTTCAACTAAAGCCTGAGCTGGGTATGGGTTTTCCCCATTTGCACATGAAAAACTGAGGTCCAAAGAGGTGATGTGACCTTGAGAGGACAATGTAAAGTGTAGGGAGCACAGCCAAGACAATTGTGTGGATCTTCTAATTACACATCCACTTCTTTCTTTATAATACCATAAATAGGGACCAGCAGATGGTGTAATGGTTACATCACTGCACTCCCATGTAGTCGACCACAGTTCAAGTCCTGGACCCAGCACCTTAACACTCACACAAGACACATGCATGTGCATGCCCAAAATCCTGACAGGAGAATGGAAGAGAAGGGAGTGTGGTCATCCCCCTGGGATGTGATTTCTCACTTTCTGTCTCTCTAGTGAATGCACATATCCTATATCAAAGTTCTCTCAAAAAAAAAAAAAAAAAAGAGTGAGAAGGGAGGAAAGAAAGCCGCCAGGTCCAGGACTTGAACCACAGTTGGCCATGTGGGAATCCAGCTTCTCAACCACCATGTCACCTACTGGCCCCAGGACTGGTATCCTTTTAACGCAAACATTATTTTGTGGGAGATAATCTTTTCTAGAAATAAAATAAAGAAAAATTCACTATTATTGGTCACCTCAGTCAATGAGTCCAGGCTAATTTTCAAGACTGCATTTGTGAATTAACACACATGCCAATATCTCTGTCCCTGTATGTGGTTTTATATTCTTATTTCTGTTCCTTGAGATATTAGACATCAGTGAAAACTATTTCTGATTCCGAAATCTTGCGTAAAGTCAATCTATTAATAGTAAAATAATCTCTATTCTTTTTAAAGAATTATTCATTTAATTTTATTAATTATTATTATTCTACAGTTTGACCAAAGAGAGACAGAGAGACAGAGAAAGGGTGAGATCATGAGAAATCAAGCCATCAAGTCCAGGACTTGAACTATGGTCAGCCATGTGGGAGTCCAGTGCCTTAACCACCATGCCGCCTGCCAGCCCCCAGCCTCTATTTCTGTTTCTCAGATTATGTTAATGACAGTGGAGAGAACAAAACATATATGTTATAATCAAGATAATTAAAACTAACATAATATTGTTAGCAGTTTTAGCATTGGAAATATATAAAACTAAAAATATTCTGACAACTCAGAAATGTTTTATAAAAATTAGTATTTTAAGTTTAATTAATCACTCATAGGACTGATTTATTTTTAATTTAGATGTTTTTACTGGGTCATTGGGCTTCTGCCAGTTTTTAAGGTAGTCAGAACAGTCTTACATGTAATAATAACTCCTATTTATTAACCACTCATTAATTACATGCCAGGGAATCTGCTGGGCAAATTTTATCCATTTAGTCACTTAATTTTATTTAATACATTTTATTTAGAGGGTACTCAATAGCTATTTGTTGATTTGATTTCATTTGAGGGGACTTAACCTATTCTTAAAACTTTCACAGAACAATAGTATGGTTAAATCCAGTGAGTACAGACAGTGTTGGGGATGTCTTTGGGGGCTTAGCTGTTATTTTTTATGAATTATGGTTTGGCTTGACAGCTGTCCTTGTGTTGACAGCTCTTCTGATTATAGCAGTTGTCAAACTCCATCCTTAAGCAGGTTGTAAATCCTGGCGTCTTCCGATTAAAACTGGGTCAGAGCCAATCGCAGGTTAACTAGAGGCCAGTATTCCACTACTGTGTGTGTTTACTAGTTCATTCTAGATGGGCTTTGTGTGGCAGCATACTAAAACCCTTATTTGCCTATATTTTACCTCGGTGTTGCTGAATCTTCAAAGATTGGTGCTCCTCTTATTTTGTAATTAAACATGGTCCTTGCTGAAGAGTATATTGGTACAAGGGTGATGTTCCTTATAAATGGCCTGTTAGCCTTCCCCTCCTCTTCCTCCACTGGGAATACTAATATCATTGCATCTATGTCTCCCAGGGGAAATCAAGGCTTTTCCTTGCACGTGCAGTCATGTGGTTTCGGAGTGGGCAGGCTTTGTATCCTCCTGAGCCCTGGGTCTTCCACGTAAAGCACCATCTGTTCTATTCCTTCCACACAGTTACAGGGCAGTGGGAGGAGGCAGTAGAGTGAAATAAATAAAATAAAAAAGAAAGAAATTCATCATCAAAACCCTGAGGATTAATGGAGTCAGAAGGCTCACTGCTCTGAATGAAAATTCATCTTCACCTGTGCCAGTGTCAGGGCTGCCTCTATGGCACTTGACAAATAGAGGTTCCCAAGGTACCATAAATTCAGCCACTGTTCTAATCCCTGTAGACTTATTCGAGCTTTTCCGAGATGGGCTTATGACTGTTTTTGTATTTCCCAGCACATTGTGGGCACCAATATATCCCCTCATTAATTTGGTAAGATATTAGCACCCTTTACTTTTCATCCCTCTCTCATCTTTTTTGCCTTTGTCTGTTTTGAGGGGCGGGCAGCTTACACATTTCTGAAAGAGGACTCTGTGACTTGTGCATCACTAGAGATGCCAAAGGCAGAGAAATCAATTAACTAATGAGTTTTGAGCAGACCCTAAGTTCTAGCCTTGTGCTATGTGGAGAGGAGACTACAAAAGAGCATATACTCAAGTAGTTCACCATCCAGTCAGGGCTACAGCCATTTGCTGGGCATCTCTTCATGCCAGAAGCCTCAGTGCTGGCACAAGCACAGTCGATAACTATCAACCATGAATCTCCAAGAGGTGCCCCACGAGCTGTCCTCATCTCAGCGTAAGATTCACCCACGCGGTTGAAAAGGACTCCTCCCCACTTCAGTCAGTCTCTCTTCTTTCCTTGTTTCCTTTTACTACAGCTCCCTGGCTGTTTATGCTCTCTTGTGAGTCTGTCTTAGCATAAGCCCCAGGCATTTGTAATAAAACGCCTTTCATATGGATACCATATCCCTTGCTCCAAAGCACTGCTTTGCAGCTCCTAAGCGCCAGTGTGAAATCTCACTTTGTAGTTAGGCTTGAGCTAAAATTTCATCCACATCTGTCAAGTAAGAGAATTGTTATACAGCCCAGGTAGTTTTCTTAGCTGGTAGGCTATAGTACTCTGGATGTGGAATTAAAATTTTAATATCCATTCCTGGGTCAGTACTCATAGGTTGTATCACATCTCACTGCCAGAATGGCCACTCCCTCATACGGCACTTTAAAATTGAAAATGCCGATTAAAATTATTTTGGAAGGTAATTTTAAATTTACAAAAGGATTTTATAATCCTAAAGATTTTTCGTTGAATTCTGGGTCTTGTTAAAGATAACTTTTTCCTGGCCTTCCTCCCTTCCCACGGCATCCCTCCAGAGCAGCACTGAAGTCTCCGGAGCTACCAGGAGCCATGAACTCAGCCAGACAGCAACTGTCCTAGGGTCAGGATAGACCAGACCTATCTCTCTCTACCTTTCCTTGGACTCTCTGTTTTTCATTCCTCAAACATTATTACTATTTTTTAAAATTTGCTGTAGGCCCGTGTGCTCACCACAGACAGAGAGGGAAAGTGAGAAAGCACCCTCAGAAGATGGCCATACCACAATACCTTCTCCTCCATTTCCTTCTCAGGATTTTGGGAACACACACATGCCTGGCATGGTTTTCAAGCACTCAGCCTGGGACCTGAACCTGAACGGTGTGGTCAGCCATGTGGTAGCCAGCTGCCTTAGCCACCATGCCACCAGCTGGCCCCAAATATTAATTTATCATGTGTAAATGTACAAACTCCTAGAAATCCCACACCACTGAAGGCAGACATAGGATTCCCAAATAGTCTTATTTTAGCTCAGAAAATTATCAACTCCTCAGATTGGCTCACTGAAAACCAGCTGTGAGCCTCTGTGGTTATGGATTAGTATTTGGGGCCTATGTTTGTCAGGATAAGTAATGTAAGGGATCACGAAAACTATCCCAGGTATTCACCTCCTGGTTTTGGCTGTCAGCACAATGGCCACTTCTCGGTGTAGAGCCAGGAAGTCCTGAACAGGAAACACCCATCTGAGGAGAAACTACTTTATCTTGACCCGAGTTCCAAAAAGAGCTTAAGAAGACAGCTTGTTACTAAGTCACATAAAACCAGCTCTCTCAGGAGTTGTTTTATGTGTGTGCGTGTGTTTGTTCATTTGCTTTTCTTTTTTTTGCCAGAGAGTGCATGCCCTCATCAGAGGAGAGGAAGACATGCCACATGGGACACAGTCACCCCACAATCTCTTCTCCTCCATCTCTCCATCCTGTTAGGATTTCGAGCACACATGCACACATGCCTTGAATGTTTTCTCAAGCCACCATGGCCACGATTCAAGCCACATGTTCAACGATGTGAGATCCAGTTCCCTTAACCACCAGGCCATGGGGATGGCCAGTAACAATCATTTAGATTACCCCCAAAGCAACATAGAATTCCTGGGAATAAGTCAAACAAAATAAATGTAAGATTTATATACTGAGAACTCACAAATATTAGAAATGAAGGAAAAGCTAAGTAAATGGAGAGAAAGAATGAATAAAAAGACTCAATATTATTAAAGTTAAGAAATTGATCCATAGATTCAACATGACCCCAATCAAAATTCTAGCAGGATTTTTATAAAACTTAACATGCTGATTCTGAAGTTTCTATGAAAAAACAAAGGACCCAGAATATCCAAAGCAACCTTGAAAAAGAACAAAGATGGGGAACCCACACTGATTGCAGCACTTACTAGAAAATTACAGAAATTGAGATAATGTGATATTGGCATAAAGACAGTCTCTAGATCAGTGAAACATGGTAGATAACTTACACCAATCACAAATGGTTTTTTTTTTTTTTTTAGAATTTATTTATTTAATCTTATTTATTATCATCATCATTATTAATTTGACCAGAGAGAGAGAGAGAAAGGTAAAGTGAGAAGGCAAGCCACCGGTCTGGGACTCGAACCACTATCAGCCATGCGAGAGTCCAGTGCCATAACCACCATGCCACCTGATGACCCTGGTCTTTTTTGTTTTTTGTTTTTTTTTTAGCCAAAGATGCCAAGATAATCCAGTGGAGGAAGGGATAAGCTTTTCAACATATGGTGCTAGAACTGTTGGAACATCCATATACAGAAAAAAAAAAAAAAAGGGAGGAGGAGCCTCAAAGCTTTCCTGCTCTACACAGATTAACTAGAAATAGGTCATCTGCAGTGACACAGTAGTAACAATGCTCAGTGATGTTGAGACCACATGGGAAGGTCCTGAGTTCATGTCCTGAGGTCCCCTTGTACATGGTAGGTGTAATGTGTGTGCCCATGCAACCATGATCCTGGCTGGCTAGGGGTAGATCACAGCATAAAGACCCTGTTGTGGATGGCTTTGTCTGTCTCTGGCTCTCATGGGAGAAATGAATGAATAAACTTAAAAAAAATTAACTAGAGGGGCTGGCAGGTAGTGTGGTAGTTAAAGGCAGACTCCCACATGTCTAACCATGGTTCAAGTCCCAAACCTGGTGACTTTCTCATTTTTCCTCTCTCTCTCTGTCTCTTTGTGATCAAACTGGAAAATAATAATAAATAAAGTTAAATAAAATAATTCTTAAAAAAAAAAAAGCTGAAATTGATCCTAGACCTATGTATAAGAGCTAAAGTTATAAAGAACTAGAAGAAAATCCTCATGCTCTTTGGGTGGGCACTGAGCTTTTAGATAGCACAGAAAGAGCACAAACCATAAAACAAAAAAGTATATTAGACTTTATCAAAATTAAAAACTTTTACTCTTCAAAAGAATTTTTTAAATTTTATTAGGTTTGTTTTTTTTTTTTTCTCTTTAAGTTTGATATAGGGCACATGCACTAACCAGAGAGAGAGAAAGTGAGAAAGCAAGCCACCAGGTCTGGGACTCTAACTGCAGTCAGCCATGTGGGAGTCCAGCACCTTAAGCACCATGCCACCTGCTGGTCCCCAAAAGAAACTCTTTTAAAAATGAAAGAGAGGGGCTGGCAGGTGGCATGATAGTTGAGAGGCGGTTGGACCTGGCACAGGGCTGACCATGCAATTTGAGTCCTGGACCTGGCGGTTTCTCACTTTGCCTCTCTCTCAGTCACTCTCTAGTCAACTTTAAAAAAATAAAATAATGATGATGAATAAAACTGAATAAAATAACTGTTTTAAAATATAAAATAAAATAAAATGAAAGAGAAGTCACAGGCTAGGAGAAAATATTTATAGAATATGTATATATTTATATATAAATATATTTACATTTTTTATTTATATATTTTATATAAATATATATTTAAATATATAAACATGTTTTAATATTTATATATTTGGGTAAAGAAAACTTGGCTCCAGAATAAATGAAGAATTTGTATAACTTTATAAAAAGATTACAACCCAATTAATGAGTAAAAGATTTTTTTTAATTATAAATTTATTATTATTTTTAAATTCACCGGGGGGCCAGCAGGTGGTGTGGTGGTTGAGGCACTAGACTCCCACATGGTTAACTGTGGTTCAAGTCCCAGACCTGGCAGCTTGCTTTCTCACTCTCCCCTTCCCCCTCTCTGTCTCTCTTAGTGTCTCTCTCTGGTAATATTTAAATAAATGAATAAATAAATAATTAAATAATGATTTTTAAAATTCACCAGGGTTGCAGGGAAGTGAAAAAGCAAGTTATCAGGTCTGGGTCTCAAAATGCAGTCAGCCATGTGGGAGTCCAGCGCCCCAATCACCACATCACCCGCCGGCCCCATGAGTAAAAGATCCGATCACTGGCCAGCCAGTGGTGTGGTGGTTAAGGCAGCTAGATACCACGTGACTGACTGCGCTGAGTCCCAGACCTAGTGGCTTGAAAAACATACCAGGTATGTGTGCATATGTGCCTGAAGTCCAAAGAGGAGACTGGAGGAGAAGAGATTAAGGCATGGCCATCCCCTCTGGGGATACTTCTTCACTTTCCCTCTTCGTCTGTCTGTCTCTATCTCTCTAGCAAGCAAACATGCCCCAAAGTAGACTTAAAAAAAAAAAAAAGGAACAGATAAGTCACTAAGGATAGATGGCTAGCAAAATATGTGGAAAGATACTTATTATTAAACATTAGAAAAATGCAAATTAAATATCAATGAGAAACTACTGCAGACCTACCTAGAATGGCTAAAAGAATATTTTTATGATAGTAACTAGTGGTAGCTAGTTTGCAAAGCTACTGAAATTCATATTTATTAGTGGGAATATAAACTTCAGAAAAAGGTGATAGCAACTTGTAAAGTTAAACATTATTTACTCTCCCTGTGACCTAGCAATCTTACTTCTAGATACTTACCTACAAGATATAAAAACATAAAACAGGTCTACACAAAACTTGTACCCTATTCCTAATGTAAAAAACTGGAAGCAATGAATATATCCATATAATGGAATACTGTTGAGCAACAAAAAGGAAAGAGTTGATGCTCACAGCAACCTGGATGCGTTTCAGAAGTACAGTAGTAAGCTTGTGAAAGGAACCAGACACAAAAGGCTGTAATGTATTTCTACTCTTGGAAGAGGCAAAACTATAGGGATAGAAATCAGATGAGTAATTGCCGGGGCCAGAATACTGACTGGGGTTGAAAAACTGACTACATAAAGAGCATATAAAATGTACAGGAAGAAGTCCCCCACCCTACAGAGATTTTTGCTATAGGGTGCATGTGGTCTCTAGAGAGAAAAAGAGACAGAAAGTGAGAAATCACCGCATGGGATTGGGGGTGGGAGGGTGGCCATGCCACAGTCCCTTCTCTTCCATTCTCCTCTTGGGATCTTGGGCACACATGGACGTGAGTTTGAAGCCACTGGGTCCGGGACTTGAACCACAGTCTACTACATGCAAGTCCAGTGATGATGTAACCTTTACACCATCTGCTGGTCCCATAGATGAAGAATTTAAAATATTGCTTTTAAGAATGTACTCACCACCTAGTTTAAGCACTTGAACATCACCAGACATTTCCCCAGAGATCATCACCAGAGACTTCAGAGATTGAAGTCTCTCCTGAGTGTGTCTCTTCAATCACATCCCCAACCCCCTCACTGGGGCTCCCCAGAAATGACCACGGTCCCAGATTTTATACTGATCTCCTGTATAGTTTCACTGCATATTTGCGTGTCTGGACAATATTGTATTTAGTTTTGTCTAAGAGTAATTTCATTTAAAAGGAATCACACTACATACATATTCTTCTGCCTGACTTCTTTTCCTGAAATGTTCTGTTCTGGGGATAAACCCATGCTGTGTGAACTAACGTTAGTTAGTTCATTAGTTAGTACAAGTGATCAGTATTTGATTTTTACGTTACTCGTAATGAGCACTTGGAGTCTATTACAACAGTGCTGCTCTGCGTGTGCATTCCTGAAAGTCACTCCTGGAGGACGCCGGCAGAAGCTTCTGTAGGGCCTATGTAGCTGGAAGAGCTGCTAGATGGGAGGGGCTGTGCTGGTTTAGGTTTGACCTGTAATGCCAGGTCAACCGTGTCGTCCTAAGGTTCTCTACCACTGCACACTCTCAGACGACTAAAGGGGATTTGCCTTGTTCTCGTCCTCTGCAGTGCTTGGCATCATTGAAGGTTTTCATTTTAACCAGCCCGGTGGGTGTGAAGCGGTTCCTTCTCTCTGATATGGCGGCTCCTCTCTTTACATTTGCTGCCGTTGCATTTCACCTCGTGTGATGCTTGTGTTTGCCCTCAGCCCAGTTGTCTGCCACCATCTTAGTAATGGACCTGTTTCCTCACTGACATGTGATTCCAGCTTTGTCAGGAATCAGTTCCCATGTGTGTGCAAGAGAACAGATGGCCCTTCTTTCTGACCTTTGGTCTGTTTGTCCATCCTGTGGCAGTACATGCCATCTTTACACTAAACCTCGGTCCTGTAGGTTCTGGTCTCCTCCTCGCTGCCTTGGTGCCATTTACTTACTTCTAAAGGTTCTGTAGAGGGATGATCCGATGACTAGGCCAGCCCTTTTTTTTTTTCTCTCTTTTTTAAATTTCTAAATTCAGTTAGTTACCCACTTACCCCTTCAAAGACAAAACAAGGTGTATTTTTTAGAATTATTTATTTAAATTTATTTATTTTAACTTGATCAGAGAGTGACACGGAGAGAGAGAGAGAGAAAGTGAGAAAGCAAGCCACCAGGTCCAGGGCTTGAACCGTGTTCCAGCACCCTAACCACCACACTGCTGGTCCCCACAAAACAAAGTATTTTGGGACCAGCAGTTAGTGTAATGGCTATGTCGCTGGACTCCCACATAATCAACCGGTTCATGTCCTAGACCCGGTGGCTTCAAACTCACACCGGGCGCATGTGCGTGCGTGCCCAAGATCCCGAGAGGAGAATGGAGGAGAAGGGATTGTGGCATGACCATCCCCCCTGGG
>NW_006159534.1:2129922-2136606 GCF_000334495.1 Tupaia belangeri chinensis | reverse complement strand
TCTCCAAAAAAAAAAAAAAGTATTTTGACATTTACTTTATCTTTAAGCCTTTGGATATAGCCTTCTCATCTGTTATTATTCTAAAATATAGATCAACATAAACTAGATAATTAAAACTGTGTTTATTGTTTCTCTTCATCCCAGCCTTAAAGAATAGATTAACAAGGAAACCACAAGAAGGTCTAAAGAAAGCCTCAGTATTTGAACTACATATATTTGTTTTGTTTGTGTGTTTCTAGGCAATCAAAAGGTAAATTTAATTTCCCAGAGCCCTGACACCCAGTGTGAGGCCACAGTTCTCGCGACAGGCCCGACCCTCTTCTCCACTGGCCTGTGGCTCACTGTCGGTGGCCCTTGCCCAGCACTTGTCTTTCCTGCAGAAGCTGAGTCGTTTCTCTGTCTCACGGTAACCCGTTTTCATCTCTGCCCATTTTCCTTCCAGCCGCAGCCTGTGAGTTTCTGGAGATCGTGGAATTGCTGCTCCAGGCTGGTGCCGACCCCACTCTCCGGGACCAGGACGGCTGCCTGCCAGAGGAGGTGACGGGCTGCAGTGCCGTCTGTCTGGTGCTGCAGCGACACACAGCTAGCAAGGCTTAATCAAGAGACTGGAAAACCACAGTTCATAACAGCATGGGGCTTCAATGAGGAGAGAAAACTGCAAAAACAGTCCTTCTTTCACCACCCATCTTTGGTATGCATTGGCTAATAAAATCAGTTCTGAGGAACTGGGATTTTGACGTCTCAGCACTTCATTCTCCGTGCATCCCTTCTGGGGAGTCCAGCTTTGGAGATGAGCATGTGCACTGTGCATAATATAATCCAATTCTGCTGAGCATGCTCTGAAATTTATCACTGCGTTAGAGGGTGGGGAGAGGAGCAGACAGATCGTATTTCATAATATTAAACATGGTTGCTCTTGAAAAACATAAAGAAGCAGAATGTGACCAGCAGCACTGTACTGACAGGAAAAGTTGCATGAAATCCCAGTATGGTGGCGATCAAATGATCTCATCGTGTTTTGTGTATCTCGTCTGACTACATAGCAAAATATCTGTTCTTTTGGCAGACAGAATTGGGAAGATTGGCAATAAGCAGGTGTTAAAAAATAAATAAGAGAGGGACCAGCAGTTAGCGTAATGGCTATGTCACTGGACTCCCACATAGTCAATCGCGGTTCGAGTCCCGGACCCAGTGGCTTAAACTCACACCGGGTGCGTGTGCGTGCATGCCCAAGATCCCGAGAGGAGAATGGAGGAGAAGGGATTGCGACATGGCCATCCCCCCTGGGAAGTGATTTCTCGCTTTCTGTCTCTCTGTCTCTCTCTGTCTGTCTGGTGAGCTCACGCACCCTATAGCAAAAACCTCTCAAAAAAAATAAATAAATAAATAAGAGAAAGGCGGGATTTTTGTCGCAGAAGGGGTAGTATAGGAATGACAACCAGATTTGCTGAAAACCTCCAAACCTTGGGTACTTTTGAATAATATTCAGTGGCCTTACACTAGGACTGAAACACAGATTCTGGAGGATTTATTGATTAAGTCAGGATTTCTTAAACTCTTCCTCACAAAGCAGGAAAGGGCTCCATGAAAGGCCCTTTCAGTAGCGTCTACTGCCTCTGTCGTGTGTAGCAGGAGTCTGTAAAAACAGGCCTGAATTCTTAAGCCCATTTGCGTCTGTCTCATGTTATTGTCGAAGCTATTTCTGAGCACCATAAGAGCTCCTGCATTTAAAAATATAAACAGAGGGACCAGTAGCTAGCATAATGGCTATGTCGCTGGACTCCCATGTAGTCGACCACGGTTCCAGTCCTGGACCTGGTGGCTTAAACTCACGCCAGGCGCGTGTGCGTGCGTGCCCAAGATCCCGAGAGGAGAATGGAGGAGAAGGGATTGCGGCGTGGCCATCCCCACTACAGGGTGATTTCTCACTTTCTGTCTCTCTGTCTCTCTGGCGAGTGTACACGCCCTATAACAAAAACGTCTCAAAAAAAATATATGTAGACAGAGATCATGTTTATGTGAAGGATGGAGCTTCAAGAGCTCCATCTGGCTCCTTGACATTTCTTAGAAAATAGATAGTTGACTTAGAGAGAGAAACAAAAGTTGAGATGCAAAAATAACCATTTAAAAGATAACTTTTCTAAAAAGTGTTACTATTAATATGACAAGTAAGGGGCCAGCAGGTAGTATGGTGGTTAAAGTACAGGACTCCCACATGACCAGCTGTGGTTCGAGTCCCAGATCTGGCATCTTGCTTCCTCAGTTCCATGTCCCCTGCCTCTCTCTGGTGAGTGCCCATGCCCCATATGAAATTTTTTAAAATAATAATAAATAAAATTAAAAAAAAAAGATAACAGGTAATATACTTGCTTACTGGAGCCATTGACAGTGAACAGGGCTTTCATTAGTTTGAGCTAAATTGTCCTTCTGGGACAAGTCCCTCCTTAACAGAAATGAGACATACAAGTGGACTTCAAATGGTTTGTGGAAAATGGAATTAAAGTACAAGTTTATTTGATGCAAATTTAAAGTCTGCAAATAGTTTTTTCATAATACATATTTTCCATGAAATTTTTCAAGGCACCCACCCCCAGATTAATGCTTTTCATTTTATTTTTTCTAGCCTAACTTATTTTCTGAGGCGTAAACCAAAATCATTCACCAAAACTGTTCATTTTTTAAAAAGTAATTTAATTATCTTTGGAAGTGATAAGCCTGTGAGCACATACTGAAGGGTTACGATACTTCTGTTAATATTGGAGCATTCTCTTCATTATCTGTTCTTTGACTGCAGTCCTGGCCACATTGCAGCCTACTGTTTGGCTAAGCCCTCCTGTTACACCTTGACAGAATGTAGTTTAAGAAACATTATACATTAGTTACAGTAAAAGTGGCCAAGAAGTTGTGTGCAGTTTTTAATATTACTTTGTGCATTTTTAGGATATTTGCAAATCAAAAATGTTTATTCATTTCAAACTTACAAGATAGTTATCTGAGTAAAAAGCTATGAAGGAACTCCTTTTTTCATCTATCTTGTGCAGTTTGACCTTAGTAATGCTTAAACTTTTTCATCACCTGTTTTGCCACATCTAAAACTACAGTTAATGTGTCACTTAACAAGGGTGTGTCCTGAAAAATAGGTTGTTAGGAGATTTGGTCGCTGTGTGAACATCGCACAGTGCGCTTACACGAACCAGACAGTCTAGCTGGCTGCACTCCTAGGCCATTTGAGATATAGCCTCGGTCCTTGGGCCACCGTCGTATTTGCCACCCATCATTGAGCAAGACATTGCTATGCAGCACGACGGACTGAGTATTGGGTCATTGGGAAGTCATGACACATTATTGCACAGAAAAACAGAAAAATGTCGTGACTTTCCCAAAAACCTAATAGGTTATTTTAAGCAATCTTAATTTTATTATAAAAGAATGATGTTATATTATTTATAATGTAAGTAATTAAAACATCCTTTAAAAGCTATTGCTAAAACAGCATCAACTTAACATTTTCTAGTGCATTCTAAAATCAGTTTCCAAAATCTCTTACTCTCGTCACCAGTATCTCAGTTTTCAGAAACCTGTCATCTAATAATCTATGGGTCACGTCCCTGTGTTCTAAGAGGAAGATTTCATCCATAAATAACAGAGACCACTAGGTCTTCGTTTGTTTTCCTTCCCCTTACATTATTAAACATGCTAGCACATCACACAGCTGCCGATCCTAGCTCTGTCACCAGGGCCGCAGGAGAGCCCAAGTGCACAGGAGCAGAAAGCCAGCGAACTTCCCCACATATATAGTAAACCATATTTTCGGGAAGTTCAGCCAGTAGTTTTTTTTTTGTTTTTTTTTTTTATGTTTTTGTTATAAGGTGTGTGTTCTTGCCGGGGGGGAGGGGAGAAATCTCCCCCCATGCCACAGTCCCTTTTCCTCTACTCTTCTCTTGGGATTTTAGGTATGTATCCACATGTGCCCAGAGTGTTTTTTGAGCTGCTGGCTCTGGGACTTGAACTGCAGAGTCAGCTATATGGCATCTAGCACCACAACCACTCCGCCACCTGCTAGCCCCAGCCAGCTTTTAATTTAGTGTTAGTTTGGGTGTACTATGCATAAATTTTTTTTTTTTTTTGGACAGTGTAGTAATGTTCAAGCCAGTTAGTGTTAGAATATATCCCAAAAAACCTTTTCTGGAAGATTCGTATCTACTTATAGATTTAACAAGAACTTAAAAATAATTGTTTACCTTTTTTTTTTTTAAGTTTATTTATCTCTTCCATGAAGGAGAGAAAAAGAGTGAGAGACATCACCCCCAACAGGGTCTGGATGCGCAGTCCAACCCCAGCCTTCAGCCAGCACCGGATCAAGGACGCCTGTGTATCTGGTGTTCTCAGGGAGGTCTCAGACTTGGAGCAGGAACCTTTCTAATGGGATCGCCTCACAGAGCACTGTGTAGTACCGATACACCAGTCTGGCCCCATCAGCTTCTTAATTTTTTTACTGTTTACAGGGGTTGGTGCTCATCCTTGGTTCAAACTCTCTGGTTTGCTGTTGTTAGCACACATGAGCATTTTAAATACAGAGCTGGCCTTGTGTGCTCTAACTGGAAACTGGCTGGGTAGAGGGGTCTCTCCAGGCAGTGGGCAGCTCGACGTTCATGTGGCCTTACTCGTGTGCATATTGCCTGTCTGTTTTTTACCTCAGTTCCACATTTCTTTTATTGTCTTACCCTGACTGCTGCCTCTAGATGTGTGTCTAAACATAAAAACACACTTAACCCCCTTTTCCCATGTCCTTAAAAACAGAAAATTAGTTGCTTTCTCTTTTTTCTTCATTTTCTTTCCTGAAGATATGTGATCAGCCCAACACTAAAGACTGAATGGAATAATCAGTCATGATTGTCATGTGCCCTCTCCCCACTGACCTAGAGGCCCTGATTGCCTTCACGGTAGTTTTGGTGCATACTGGTGAAAAGCAAAGGCGAAAGAGAGAATCACATAAATGTCAAAGAGGAGACAGGACTATCTGGACCACGGTTGTTTTCAGAACCCTTAGTGAGTCTGTCTTCTTTCGTAACTCACTGCTTTCAGCGAGAAGGAAGCCCAGGTCGCCTTCTCCTGGAACAGTGTGCTATGTGGAAGTTCGAGTCCACAGGTCTCCTGAAGCCCATCCGTGGCTGGCATGGGGGTTCGTAGGTCTCATTCAGAGCTCATTTTTCTGCTCCTTGTCATAGTTTTTTTTTTTTTTTTTTTTTTTTTGGGAGAGATTTTCACTGTAGGGCGCGTGCGCTCGCCAGACAGACAGAGAGAGACATAGAGATAGAAAGCGAGAAATCACCCCCCAGGGGGGATGGTCACGCCGCAATCCCTTCTCCTCCATTCTCCTCTCGGGATCTTGGCATGCACGCACGCACACGTGCCCGGCGTGAGTTTTAAGCCACCGGGTCCGGGACACGAACCGCGGTCGACTACGTGGGAGTCCAGCGACATAGCCATTACGCTAACTGCTGGTTCCCCCTTGTCATAGTTTTTTGAGAATGAGAAACCTTTTATTGGCTAAACCAACTTTTGTACTTTTAAGTGCCTCTACTCAATATTTATAAGGGTGTCTTCAAAAAGTTTATGGGAAATGCATATTATAGGAAAATTGCGTGGATTTCAGCATTTTTTGTATCAAAATTAATTTGTACTTTAATTCCATTTCTTTTCTTTTTAATTGCCAGTGTGTGCACTCCCCAGAAAGAGATAGAGAGAGAGGGAGCGAGGGAGACAGCACCCCCTAGAGGAGTGTGGTCATGCCACAATCTCTTCTTTCTCTCTCCTACCTGTCAGGATTTGGGGCACACATCCACATGCACCCAGCATGTTTCTTGAGCTCCCTGGGCCAGGATTTGAACTTCAGTCTATCACATGGCATCCAACTCCCATAACCACCAGGAATGGCCCTTTAATTTCATTTTTCCACGAGTATTTTGAAATGCCCTTTTTTAGAGTGTCGTCATGCCTATTTGAAATACTAGGAGGAAGGCTAGCCCTGTGCTTTCTCCTTCTCTCTGTCTCTCTTATTCCGGTGAGCACATGTGCCCTTTTGCAATTAAAAAAATAAATAAAAATGAAAGAGAAAGGAAAAGGGAGGGAAGGGGAAAGGAAAAAATAAAAACAGATGGACAAAGTGTACTTTGTTTCACCATTGGCCAAGAATTTCAGTGATGATATACAGACTATGGTATTATCACTGGTGTCCACAGCGGAAAATCGTTACAGAGGCAGTGGCTGAGAAGGTGGACTTTGCGCACCGTTTGACCTTTGCTTCTGTCGCAGGGCAGAGATGAGCCCACACGTTCAACTCTGCGTGACTGATGATGCTGTTATATGTGTGTAGCTTTTCTGACTTTTCACCATGCCTGTATGGGCGTTGTTTAATCTATCACCTCTCCACAGTAACCTTATAAAGTAGGTACTGTAAATGTGATTCAGGCCATTCACACGAGGAGGAGTCAGAGACACAGACAGGCGAGTTAAATTGCCCAAGATCACAGAGTTACAGTGCCACAGCGAGGCCCGAGTCTCCTGGATCCCAGTCCTTCCTGTTAGACCATAGAACTTCTTGAAGTTTTAAAGCTCCATTCAACCTGCAGGCATTTCTTTTCTTTTTCTTTTCTTTTCTTTTCTTTTTTTTTTTTTTTTTTT
>NW_006159534.1:2118991-2129589 GCF_000334495.1 Tupaia belangeri chinensis | reverse complement strand
GAGAGGTTTTTGCTATAGGGCGCGTGTGCTCGCCAGACAGAGACAGAGAGATAGAAAGCGAGAAATCATCCCCCAGGGGCGATGGCCATGCCGCAATCCCTTCTCCTCCATTCTCCTCTCAGGATCTTGGGCACGCACGCGCATGCGCCCAGCGTGAGTTTTAAGCCACCAGGTCTGGGACGCGAACCGAGGTCGACTACATGGGAGTCCAGCGACATAACCATTCCGCTTACTGCTGGTCCCAACCTGCAGGCATTCTTGAACTCTTCCTAATGACTGTTCTTGGCCTGGTCATTCCCTTCTCCCATTATCCTGGATATTTTAAATGAACTATATGATGTCTGAAGATAGTGCATAATTTGAAAAGTGTCATACAAAGTCATAAATTACCAATCAGAAATTAATGCAGTCTTCTGAACCTGTTACGACTATGTCTCTGGTAAAGATGGAAACAGCCAGCCAACTGGCCACATGTTAGCCCTTAGGCTTGTTGGGTAGAAGGGTAACAGCCCAAGAAGAATGCCTAGAATTGTGTCTGCTAAATCTTTTTGTGAATGTTTCATCATTTTCTAGCTTGAAGGTCGCTGTAGCTCATGAACCTCTCTATTAAATAGGCCTTTCCTAGCTTCCTGCCAGATCTAGCTCCTCAGCGTGGGTTGTTAGTCCATGGGCAGCGGGCCATCTCCGAGGTGCGTGAGCAAGGCATGTAGCGTGGCTCAGCCCAGTGCGGGTTGCAGAAGGGTTTGGTATCCAGGCACACCTATGCCTCAGTTGAACATGAAGACACTTAGATTTTTGTTTTTTTGATTGAAACATTAAGGCTTTTAGCAAACTTCAAAAATTATCTTCATAAGTAATATTTATCACAGAATTGGTATGTAACCCACCAGCTACACTTTAGTAATGAAAATAGTAAGTTTAAATGTTTATGAAACAATTTCAGATCCCAATACCTAAGGTAATTTGGATCAAAGGTTTTCTTTTTTTCTTTTCTTTTTTTTTTAATTTGCCAGAGAACATGTGTGTTCTCCAGAGAGAGACAGGGAGAGGGAGAACCCTCATCCCAGTAAAGTGTGGTCACACTGCAATCCCTTCTCCTTTTCTCCATCCTATTGGGATTTGGGGCATGCACACATATGCACCACACTTTTTTTTTTCCAAGCCACTGGGGCAGGGATCTGAACTGCATGGTCGGCTATGTAGTACCTGCTGCCTTAACCAGGTCTGGGCTGGGTCAGTGTTTTCATAGTAGTCATAATACTATGTTTAATGAATTCTAAGAGGCGTATCTGTTCACATTGTAACGTATCTAAAATTGGATGTCTCTTACAAGCCATGGCACAACGTAGTTGAATTGGCAGCATTTTTTCTTAGCGATACATAAACTAATATATCTTATAACCAATGATATTATAGCTTCAATGAAATAACAGTAATTACACTTTACTTTTGTACAGGGCTTTATATACAAGCGTCTTCATTGAACCTCAGAATAATTGTAAAAGAAATTTTGGGTACTTTCTTTATTTTACAAATGAGAAATTGAAGCCCAGAACTGTTGGAAAAATTGTCCAAAGTCTTGTGTATAAAAACAGTATACTGCCTACTTTTTTACAGCCTATTTTTTAAGAATTATTCATTTTACTTATTCATTTAAATTAGCCAGAGACAGACACAGAGAGAGAGGGAAAGTGAGAAAGCAAGCCACTAGGTCTGGGACTTGAACAGTGGTTTGGCCATGTGGGAGTGTCCAGCACCCCAACAACCACACCACCTGCCGGCCCCCACTGCCTATTTTTTTAATATAGGCTTTTTTTTAAATAATTTTAAATTTTCTTTATTTATTTTTAATTTGCTGACCAGAGAAAGACAAGGACAAAGAGAAAGAGAAAGTGAGAAAGCAAGCTGCCAGCTCCAGGACTCCAACTACAGTCGGCCATGTGAGACTCCAGCAGCCTTAAGCACCACACCACCTGCTGGTCCCTATATAGTCTTTTTATATGCAAAGCACTTAGATATAAATGATCTTGTTTGTTCAGAATCAAGATGATTCTCCAAGCTTTTTGAAACCACAGAAGTTTTCTTGGGACTACATTATCAGGATAAGCAAAAAACACACATACTCAGGTGCGTGACCAGTCCTCTTTGTGGCTTTTATGTGTGCCCATCGGACTTTTCTACAACAGAGAGAGCTCTGCACATGTCTTGTAATTGTGCGATTTGTAAACCAAAGTAATTATTACTAAAGCTTTTCTTTGAACGTCTTTAATTGTTTTGGTAACCATAGATTCTTCACTAGAGAGAGTTTAGGTCAAAGTAGTGATTTTTAGACTCAAAAAATAAATAAATAAAAACTTTATATGTTTCCCAGCTAACGTTTATTCTTGGCCAAGTATGGTCAGTTTTCAAATATGCATTAATTGGCATGACACTAAAGGATTGAACAGGAAAAGCTATTTAACCTCGTCTTTATTCACTTCTCCTTGAAATAGTCTTGTCATGCTCGTCTGAATAGCAGAACTTCACGGCACAATCCTCTCCCAGGTCAACATAATGATTAGGAGTTCGTGGCTCATTTCCTCCCTCGTATATTTATTTTTGTACGTGAACTGCTTGAATTTTCTTTCCTGTGTTTTGTTACATCCTGCGTTTTCTTGAATAAATATCATCATTTTGCATGTTTTGCTCTCTGTTCTGATGCATGTGCTGAGTCACTGTGGGGCAGTATCCCTTCCTGCAGTAATGCAGAGCTGCCTGGCCACAAACGCCACCTACATGCTGCTTTGTCCTCAGGGCAGATCTCCTCACTGACCTTCCCAATACGTGTTTTAGAAGGAATGAACAGCCTTAGCCAAAGAGCAGGAGGTAGAGACCAGCTGGGAGACACGAGGAGCTCCCCCGTCGCACTCATGTGCCGAGTGGCAAGCCCCAGGCGCTCAGGGTGGGTTTCTGCTTGAGACAGAAAAAGGACCCTTTGAACCTAAAACCACTGGATGCCATAGCTGAATGTTCGGCACCAGGAGGGTGCCGGGGTAGGGAGGTGACCCTCAGTGGGCTGCCAGAGGTGGCAGCGACAAATTCGTCACCCACACTGCAGCCAGAATTTATTTTCCCTCTCACTTGTGTAGCACTCCTGGTTTCCATTTTCATATTTAGAAGGGAAGTTGAGTTGATGAGCACTTTGTGTAATAAAAAGCTCTTTTGAAGTACGTGTCCTCGCAGGCCCGCAGGATATAAAAAGTGTCAGCGCCAGTGCCCATGGCTTTCATGGAGCACATTTGTGAAGCCCAGAGCTTAGTCCTGGATATGTTTATAGCACTTTAGCTCTGTTTGTGAGTCTGGAACCCTTCCAAAAAAAGAAGAGAAAGACATATATTATTGTTTATAATCTGCTTTATTCCGCCAAACCTTGACTGAACAGACTTGTGGATTGCTGTTTAAATCCCTCAGTGCCTTTAACTACCGATACAGAAAGTGGTTAATGCGCATTCTAGATGAAGCTTGGCATCCACTCCAGGAAATCACTTTAATTGAGAAGCATTAAATGTTAAAATGATTTAAAAAAAAAAATACAGCCAGCACACATATTGAGTATAAAAGTCCTGGCCCAGCGGTAATAGTTTCTTGGTGATAGTCCTCCAGCCTGGGTGAGCTGTTAGCCCTGCAGTTGACAGGTGTCGAGAACGTGACTCTCAATTCCCCAGGTTCCCATGCGCAGCCACCATCAGCTGGCCAGTGAGCAGCCCACCTTCAAGGACTCCACTCGAGCAGAGGGAGGAAGCTGTCAACTTTATGGATGTTTGTTTTTCTGGAGTAATAAACTAGTCCCAGGTGACTAAAATATGAGATTTAACCCCAAAGTCCTTGCCTGGCCTTTCCAGTGTTGTGCAGAAGCCATCTGTTGAAACCTATTTACCATTTTAATGGCCTTTAAAAAAAAAAAAAAAAACTGTTTATTTTCCAACTCCAAGCATGTGCCAAGGGCACTTTTTGGGGGTCTATATTTTTTCTTATAGAAAGCAATTCCCAGTCTTTTCTAAATCCCCGAGCCCCTCCCAACCAACAGGAAGACCTGATCTAGGATTGGCAAGCAAGAGAAAAATAAATTGCTTTAAAAACAAACAAACAAACAAAACCTCCCAGCGCTATGAAGAGAGCCCAGTCTCCATTCCCCAGGGGTCTCACAAGCTCTGGCCAGCTTGGTGGCGGGCCAACAGTTCGCAGAGTCCGCGCGGGCCGTGGGTGCCTTCTCCTGGGAGCCACTCCATGGTGCCGCTCTCGACCCTGTCAATATTTGGGAAGGGGGAATGTGCACCCTTTGGGGACAGTCTGACTTGTCTGGTTTAATTACAAAATAAGCTACTGCTTGTGCATAATACTGAAATTCAATTTCTGTGTTTACAGATGTGGCTAAAGGAAAAATGGCCCAAAGGAGAGGGTTCTAAATGAGAATTCTGAAATCACATTGTCAAAAATGGGAAGAAAACTAATCAATGAAAAGGTCATAAAGAGACAAGTATTACAAATCCCAGGCCTGCTTTCTCTTTAAGTATGGGATGTACTCTACCTAGGGCAGGAGCTGCTCATTTAAAAAAAACCTTTATTCCGGGCCAGCCGGTGGCTTAGTGGTTGAGGTGCTGGATCTCCATGTAACTAAGTGTGGTTCGAGTCCTAGCCGGTAGCTTGCGACCCATTCCAGGCGTGTGTGTGTGTGTGTGCGTGTGTGTGCCCAAAATCCCGAGAGGAAATGGACAACGGATTGCTGTGTGGCCGTCCCCCATGGGGAGTGATTTCTCACTTTCCCTCTCTGTCTCTCCCTTCTCTCTAGCGAGTCCACACACCCATAACAAAATCCTTAGGGAACTTTAAAAAAAAAGGTCATTTAGTAATTTCAATGGTTTACCTTTTTGACTCCTTTTAGGAGAATGATGATAAAATTTCCTTCTTTCTAACGTTTTGGCTCCAGTTTACAAGCACCGATGTTTGCCCCCTCCCCGTGCTGATTGGAGCGGTGGCTGACTGTTCACTGTGCAGCCGGGACAGATCATCATCCAGACTGAGCTTACTCGGTGCTCCCTGCACAGCCAGGCCAAAGGACTTGGTGGAGAAGGGTTCCAGGAATTCCAACTGACAAAGCGGAATTAGTGTTCTAAGGAAAGGGTGGCAAAGAGTTTAAACAATTTTCTTTTAGGTTGTGAAGGACAATTTTTAAACGATGTCCCATATCAAACCTAAGTAAATAACACTCAGATGGATCGAGGACCACCTCTCTCAGGATTTCAGTTCTGGCGCAGCAGTCGGCTCTCATTTCCGCACACTGCCTTGCCTTGCTCTGTGATCCGTTCGCAGATTTAGTGGAACAGAACCCGGGGCCCCAGGAGGAAGCAGCTGCGGAGGAATGCCATGTGGTCACAGACCACGGAGCCTCCACTTATTCCCGAGTGAGTCTTCGTCACTTCTTCCTGGCCAGTGAGTTCTTCCTTTCACCCTCCTTTCAGTGGCTGTCCTTTTGGAAAGCCACCATCAGAAAAATCAGACTGCTTGGGAGCTAGTCTCCAGTGGCCAACCCCCTAGCCCCTCCATAAAAGGACCGGATCCTCTCTCCTTTGTGAGCTGACGACACATTTTGTAATCCCACAAACTTACTCGGTTAGCATTGCAGTGGGAGCCACTTACACTAGAGAGTAAGGTGCACATGGTCCAGTGAATCGTCAGCCTGCCGTACTCCAAGTAATCTCTGGCTCTGCACAGGCTGGTGCTGAGGGGTTTGAGAACGGACGCTGAATCGGGCTCCGTGAAGACTTGGTGTATACTGTGTGCCCTGGCCAGAATTCTCAGGCCTCAGGAAAACTCAGACGAGCAACCAAATCCAGAAGCAACAGCCATGTTGGGAATTTTCCTCACCCTGCAGGGGACCAGGCTAGCAAAGGAAGTCCTTGCGTATAGCCCCTCCTGCGCTCTCCTACCAACACCCTCTCCCATCTGACGCTCTCCTCTCCACGCGACCGTGGCACATAACCCAGTTAGATCTGTACCTTTCTCAGCCCGGTGAGGTACTTAGACGGGAAGCGAGCTGGACACGGGTCTTGATAGCAGAGTTTCTTGTCTAAAAGACCTCTAATCCCTCCAAGAATCTCCCTGGATATCCTACCTGGGAGGCAACATCTTCCCTGTTTAACTGGGTAGATGGAGGCACCAAGTGGGTCTAGGACTTCGGTGAAGTGTCAACAACTCGGTGACAGCATTAGACAGGGAGCTGAGGCCCAGAGCCAGCCACTGTGTGCAGTGTATTTTTTTAAATTGTCACTGCCCAGGAAAGGCGGAGAAGGGGAAAAAAAAAAAGGGGGGTGGGTGCCACACATAAGATGGCGGAGAAGTCGGCACCACCACTGTCTACAGTCTCAGAATACTTCTCCAGGTGCCCCGGGGAATCTGGTACCTACACATGCGATGAACAAGTTTCCCTTGCCTGTTCTTCCCAGCTGACTCCCGCAGCCCTCACAACTTCCTGCAGGGACAGACGTGTTTTCTGTCTGTGTGTTCAAGCACAGGAGCCACCGGTCACACATAGCTACTGGGCCCTTGGGCTACCGTGAGGAACTGAGCTGCTCGTTCGTACTAATCGATTTCACTTTAACCACGTGTGGCCGGTAGTTACCACCCTGGACAGTGCAACTCTGTTTGGATCTTCTCTTCAACCAAACAAAACTAAACCTTCATGGAAAAAGCACATGCCAGTTTTTCCATGATGGAATCCCAGCTCGGAAGAAATGCTGATTTATTTGTTTTATTTATTTATTTATTTTTAAAGAAAAAGACCCTGTTGCTCTTTCCATCCCAGCTAAACTTCAGGGCCTGCACACTGGTAAAGCCTCCCGCAGAGAAAACCTGGAGGGAGAATGCCCTAGAAAGTGTCCGGAAGCTCTGCTGACCCCGTGCGGTGCTTCTCATCCCTCTGTCCTCCTCTCACCCACTTTTAGACATGCACGTACTTTCTCTAGGAAGAAAGCGTGTCAGTGGAAGAGACTTTTTAAAGGCAACAAAATGCAAGAAATTATGAGGTCAGTGGCCTTCTCCCCATCCATTTCTGTTCCCAAGTCTAGGAACAGAGGATTGTGACCCGGAAAATTGCCATTAGCAGTCAATCCTTTATTGGGTCGTTCTGGCACTTCGCAGCTGTAAATAGTTCTGGCAGAGTTGTATTGGTATCCTCCTGGTGATGAAGGATCACGTGTCAGCTCAGCTTTTGATTCTATGTATGTCAAAAAGCAAAAACGGGCCAGCAGGTGGCATGTTTGTTGGAGTGCTGAACTCCACCTGGCCAACTGCAGTTCCAGTTCCAGACCAGGCGGCTTGCTTTCTCACTTTCCTCTCTGTCTCTCTCTCTCTCTCTGATGAGTGTGCGTGCCCTGTAGCAGGTTGAAAAATAATACTAAATAAAATCAAATGATCATTTTTTGAAAAGGCAAAAACTTGGGACAAAAACGTGGGACTAGCAGATAGCGCAATGGTTAAGGCCCTGAACTCCCATGTGGCCTACTGGTTCGAGTCCCGGATCTGGCAGCTTGCTTTCTCACTTTCGGTTGCTCTCTCTGTCTCTCTTATAAGCACATGTATAAATAAAATGAATAAGTAAAAATTTTTAAGAAAGAGAAAAACTTCCAAAGACTCAAATAAAAAGACACGCTGGCTTCTAAAGAATGTCCGTGTTTATTTTCCATAGTTTTACTGTACACGTCATGCCAGCACACAGGAGGCACATACAAACAAACGCACCAGCTTCAGTTTTCCAAAGTCACATGGCAATAAATAAGGAGGGCAGGTCCTTTTTTTTTTTCTTTTTTTCTTTTTTTTCCAGGAAATGAGACTTCATTTCTTTTTTAACTGTACAAAATTTACACTGCGAAGGATGAGGGTAACAATCCAGAGCTTAGGGGATCTGGGGCTTTGAGGTCTGAAGGCAAGTTCAGAGCAACTTCTGGGGTCCTGCAGCCCTGAACCTTTTTGGCTGGACCCAGTCATCAAGCGGGAAAGAACAACGCGATTCTCGTCTCTAGGTGGGCAGCAGATGAGCAGGGGCTGTCCTCCTGTCCACCTGGGCCCTGCCTCCCTAAGCAAAGGAATACTTGGCGCACCTCCCAAACCTGCAGCTGTCTCCTCACCAGAGCTAGCAGCATGAAACTGTGCTTTTAGTGTGGTCCTACCAAGCAGAGAGTGGATGGGATGCCTCGGCTGAGCTCTCTCTCTCTGGCTCCAGTCACGCGCATGAGAGCGGCCACTGCCCAAGGGCCCTGACCAGCCCAGAGAGAGAGAGCCCGTGATGTGCTTTGTACTCAGTGTCCAGCGTGCCAGGGCCCGTCAGCAGCAGGCAGTGAAACGAAACGCATTTCCGCTGCATTGAATTGGTCTTCTCACGGTTTCCAGTTTTTAAAGTGCAATGTATAAAAATGAACCACCTCAGGCCTCCCAGACCCTGCTGGCTGAGGAGGTACGGTCATTATCTCTGGTTATGACCGAGCTGTCAGTCGTGGCGAGTAGGAGGGGCTGGGTGGGAGAATGGGCGACTGTCCCGGCATGTGGCTAATCGGGAGCCTTGAACCCCTCCTGCAAGGAGGCAGCTAGTTCAGAGTAACCGGCTGGAGCTTCAGACATGGCAATGTCTTTTGTTCTACAGATTTCTTCTACTTCCTTGCAAAGTGAGCCTCGTGTTGAAGCTCTCACGGCCTCCACTTATCTTACTGCATGTCATGTTTTACACTGCCCCAAAACAGAAAAATCGTGGGGTGCTGTCAGTTGCTTTTCTTTTGTCTCAATGTTGTCCTCTTTGCCTGATGTGTCCCTGCGTTAGCCAGCAGGAGCTATGTCATTAATATGGTAGCTGATTTTCCTCTTAGGCTCTATTCAGAACTATCAGGTGAGGCAAGAAAAGGAAAGCACAGAGACTGAAGGAACGTGCCTGAGGTTGCACAGCCTTGCCTGGAGGAGCCCAACCACACTTCCCAACCATGTGCTAGACCCGCTGGGCCCGCTGAGCCCTTGGATGGGCATTTCCCCCGGTTTCGTTCCCGTCAACAAATAGAGCTCCTCGAATTCCCATCTCATATATCAATTACTGCTGGAACTTGGGGGGAGGGCGGTGGTAATTTGCTGCTGGACTCAGAAGCACCCTGCTCTAATGTCTGTCAGCCAGGCACTACAGATAATGGTTGCTAGTTAATTGCTCTCTTGAGCCAAGACAGATCCAGATATTGAAAAAGCCTCTAGAAGATGTCTTCTCATTTTAAAAACCCATCCTAGTTATTTTAGCAAGGGGGACAGCAGCTGCCGTGTAGCACCGTACACCCCCACCATAGACGGAGCAGCAGAGGAGTCCTCTGAACATCCACAACCGAGTCTGAGCTGCTCCGTCTCCACACCACAGGCGGCCGAGGAGCAGGCTCGGTATGCAGCGTCCGTCCCCGGTGCCAGCCCCACTCGCAGGGAGAGCCCCTAAAAATCGGAGCCCTGCCTGGCTGTGCTTCTAAATGCCCTCTGAGGAGGTGGCTCCAGAGAACTTAAAGCTCTCCTGGCCTTCTGCCTCGGGCCCTCTCGAGCCAGTCTGCACCAACTGAAGCCAGGGTAACGCCTACCACACTGCCGTGGCGCTCATGGAGGCCCTCTAAGATCCATGTCAGCATGGGAAGGAAGGCCTCGTGTTCCGCCACCGTGGAATCGGGAATGATAGGATAAACGCACTTGCAAAAATGAGAACTGCTCAACTGTGACCTTAACTGTCAGTGCTACACCAACAAGGGGAGGCGCTCCCGTAAAGAACCTGTTCTCCCTGCAGTACGAGGGGTCTTTGGAAAGTTCATGGCAAATGTGCATCATGAAAGAACTACACATGGGTTTCAAACACTTTTGCACCAAAATAAACATTTTAATTCCATTTTCCATGAACTTTTTGAAGTCCCCCTATATACGCAACGAAAATATGAAGTGCCTCTGAAATCCCATGAGAGATGCTAAGCCCCATAGTCACGCCGAGACGGCGATCCGGTGGGACAGCTTTTCGGGCTCGTTGCCTTTCTCCTGTGCGTTGTGAGAGCCTGCTGAGAATGAGCTGAAGAAGCTGTCCTCCAAAGACACAGTCGCGGTGTCCTCGCCCTCACTTGGCTCATTAGCTTGCACTGGTGTCCCCACCCCCAGTACGTACATTATTGGGGAGTTCCCAGCTGAACAGGCTAACACATCAAAACAGGGAACCTCGAGAAGAGTCTGCTTGCAGACTTCCCGAGCAAACTCACCCAGACGCGGGTACACTGCAAACCTGGCCTGAAGGCTGGTCTGGGAACTTGCTGGGATTTGAAAGGGCCTCACTGAGCTCAGTTTAGTCCCGTGAGGGGCTTACCAAAGATACAGCAGCCCACAAGGACCCGCCATTTCTTCCTCCGGTCTTCCTGCCTCATACCTGAATCCCTGCTGTCCTAAGGGACCAGCCAGACACAGAGGGACGTTGCCACAGGATCTTCAAGTGAAAAAAGGTAAATCTCACCCCTTCCTACCCTGCTGATCTTTTTAAGGGAATGGGAGGCCAAAAGAAGCAACCATGGTTTCCC
>NW_006159534.1:2101677-2118743 GCF_000334495.1 Tupaia belangeri chinensis | reverse complement strand
CCTGCTGGCC
The DNA here is from genome assembly GCF_000334495.1 of Tupaia belangeri chinensis. Classification (NCBI taxonomy): domain Eukaryota; kingdom Metazoa; phylum Chordata; class Mammalia; order Scandentia; family Tupaiidae; genus Tupaia; species Tupaia belangeri. Next base: position 2,118,733 of record NW_006159534.1, on the reverse strand, counting down.
AACTTCTCCTTATACACACGGAGGGCTTCCTGGGAACCAGCATGAGGCGCCTAGGCTGGGAATTGCAGCCCCCTTTACAAGTGCAGCCTGTCGCTGGGGTGGCAGCTTGTAAAGCAGGGGTGGGCCTTGCCCCTGCCTCAGGCTTGGGAATGTGCTACTGCAAACACACAGGCAGGGAGTCCCTGCACCGCCCCTGGCCAGAGAGCTCTGGCTTCCTGAGCACCCGGCTGGAGCCTGGGGCATGGCAAAGTCCAGCCAGCAGCCAGAGAGGTGCAGCCCAAAGACCACTGGGAACCCTTTGGACATGTTCAAGGCTGCCCCCTAATTTATTCTTCCCAACCGAGGGGGGCCAGAAAAGCACTGCTAGTTCCTGGAAGCGACCGTGACCATCCTCCAATTGAGTAGCTAGGACAGCAGAGAAGGCTGTCTTTTGTAAGGGGCAGGGGGAAGAGACAAGCTCGTCGGAACCGATCTCCCTAACACTCTCGGAATACATCGGAACTCCGGGAGTCTGACACCGCCGACACGGCTATGCAGACGGCCTATTTGGAATCCACGTCTACAAGTGTCTCCACTGATTGTCGCTCTGTTCTCTCCATATCTTCGCTCTGCTCATCCTGCGCCCACAGCCTGTCCTGGGGAATAAACAAGCAAAAGGCACGTGGCGCCCCGAGGGAACCTCTTAGGCAGTCCAGGATGGTGGCCTCAGAGTGGCCTGCAATGAAAGCCACTTCTTGCCAGCAGGGGTTCAGTGAGAGAAGTGGGATGTAAATTTTAAGATCCAAAACTGATGAATGTTCTCTGGCTTGTCTTCACATAGGAAAGGAGTCATATTTTTCACATCAAAACAAAAGTAAAAAGGAGGGGGCATGTTTTGAAACTCAAACTGTGGCCATCAAAGTTTTCGCTGACCTTTAATAATTGACTTTTTCTTTTGAAAATGAGTGTTCCATAGGGCAGTCCAGAAATCATTTTATTAGACTCAAGGGCCGTGACACCTTGACTTCAGAAAACTCGGTTCTGGTGAGAGCGGCGGTCTGGGAGGCATTGCATGAGATGCGCCAGTTGGAGGAGAGTCCCTGGGCCAAGGCGACCTGTCACAGTCCCCTCGTGCTGCCAAAGCACTGAGCAGCCAAAGCCTCTAAGCAGGGCAGAGGGGTGAGAGCCAACAAGCCAGCATCCCAGCATCCCCAGCTCCAGGCTGGACATCCCTGTGCCGTGTTCCGAGGTGAAGCAGCCGACCCTCCACTTCCCCAGGAAAACAATGCCCTAGTGGGGCTCACAGCCTTCTAGGACACAGCAGAGGCCCTCCATTGACAATAATGGACATTCACAGTGGCACGCTGTTGATCCTCAGAAGGCCAGTCCTTTTGATCCTTGAAGATATTCTCTCAAGCCAGGAGGACAGGTAGGGTGGGGAGGAGAGAAGTTTAAAAAGGAGGATGGTCCATTTCATCGAGCCATGAGGCTGGGCTAGTCGGAAAGTCGGGGTAGCCTACACTGCTGCCTGTGGAGATGTCGGAGGTGGGTCCCCCAGCCATGGCTCTCAGCGTCTGGCTCACTCCCTGCCCTGAATGCGCAATGATGCCCAAGTTACTGTCCACCGTGTAATCCAGCCCATTGAGCAAAGGGGCATGAGAAGGCAGGGACGATATGGAGGACGGAGACTGGGGGACTCCATAGGGGCTCCCATCCCTTAAGTCCTGATAGGATTGTCCTGTCCCATCCATGGAGAAGCTCCCATTCATTAACTGTCCGCCTGTAACGTCCCCTACGTTGCCATAAATCCTATTGGTGTGGCCAAGTTCTGAGAGAATTTGATCCTCTGTGGACGAAAGAACGGAGATTTATTGTCAGCCACCAGTGGTCCCCTGCTCTCCAGACCCTAGGAGCACACGTGACCAGGAGAGAAACCCAAAGGGCAGCAGCTGCCTCTCTGCCACGAACGGGTCAGATAGCAACATGGTGGCCTGACCTCAGAGACCAACCTGGTCATGGGGAAAACAGGAAGTGCCTGCAGAGACTAGCTCTCCAGGGCCCAGAAGGCTGGGCAAATGTGTGGGGAGTGTGTTGGGCACGCATGGCTCCTGTACTGAGATATTATGGCTACACTGAGGAGTAGGAGTGCCCAGGGGTCCGTGGGTCCTATGTTACCCATGTCACAAATGGAGACCACAGACGGGAGTTATTCGGAGAGCCTACAAGCTGAGAGAAGTGTCTGGCTGAGATGGCTGGGAATCAGCAGGCCCCATAGGACCCGGACAAAGGCAGCTGAGAACCACTCAGATGTGTGCAAAAGCCTCCTGGTCTACCTGGAAGAGGTTCTGTATCAGAATTGGTTTCTCTCTCTATTCCATAAGCTCTGCACCAGGGACAGAGGACTGACTGGTCTAAGGCAAGTGGGCCTTCTTGTTTCTTGAAGAATTTCATCAAGGGGATCTAGTGGAATCTTTAGCTGAAAGAAATGTCTCCCACAGAGGTGAGCTGCTTAGGCCTAAGAAATAGATTATTCATGCCTCACCCACAGCCAACAGAAATGAGCTGCAAAACAGTCTTGTGTGTTCCAGGTGTTGACTTCAGCAGCTCAGATGAGATTAAGTGGTTTTACCAGTCCTGCCAAGAGGCTCAGTAGGTGAGCATACGACTTCTGAGTCCCCACAGAGGCCCCAAACCCTGCATTCCGAGAGGAGGCTGACCGCTCGGTCTTAGCAGATCCCTGCTACCATCCTCTTAGGCAGGCCACCTGTTCCATCCTCTGTCCTAGAAACTCCTCTATTTCCCCGGGCCTATGTGTGAATTTCTATACACAACCTCTCTGCACGAGACTTCATCACCTCGGCCCTTCTGAGGCCAATCCACTCATGAAGATGAAAAATTAAAATGAGTGCGTTAGGGTGGCTCATGCCCTTTAAAGAGAGCAGGAAGAGGAAAGCTCAGCCCCACTGTAAAATGGCCATGACGTGGCCTCTGCCTGTATCTGTCACCCTGTATAACCAGGGCCTTCTGTGTGAGCCACAGGCCCCCCAGGTCAGCCATACCTTCCACATGTGCTCAGGTGATTAGCTTTCCCCCGGCACAGCCAGTCGGTTTTGCGCACTGGTCTCCCACACAGCACTGTGAGGCAAAGATGCGGTATTCTCCCCTTACAGATGGGAAACTAAGGCGCAAGAGAAGTGAACCCACCTGACGGAACCAGGCTCCTCATCCCTAGTTTAGTACTCTTCCCTTCCCCTTTGGAGGACTCAGCAACTGAGCAGTTACGGTTACTTGCAAACAACCTGAGGACCCGGACATGCAGGCGTCCGCAGTTTGCCGACGCACAGACCTGAGTGTAGCGCATGCTGCAAAGCATGTGTGCAGGGGTGGCTGAGGTGCATGGGGGGGAGGGGATGGATTGCAGAGACGAAGCCAGGTCCCCATCTCACGTGCATCACAATACTGAATTCCCTGGAAAGGGGCCCTACTGAGCACGCCTTCCCTGCCACCAAGACAGGAAGAAGGGGTTACTTTGGGGACCGTGGGAGGTGAGCCAGCATCCCTGCAAAAGAGAGAAATGCAAGAGAGGGCAAGGGGCCCAAGGCTGAGTGAGATGCAGCTCTGTCTGCAGCTGGGTGGGCTGGTGATGGAGACCCTGGGCAGCAGAGAGGAGGGAGTCCGGGACCCAGGACGCAGCTCAGCCAGGTCCCAGGGCACCCAGCTTTCCTGTCTCAGCAGCAGTGCCCTGTCACCCCTTCATAAAGGGCCACTAACATCTGCCCACCCTTCACTGTGAGTCTTGGGGACAAGCCGGTGCCCAGGAAGGATTTGCCACCGCCTTAAGAGGGACAGACCCTCCCAGTGGCAGGATCACGGTGTCCCCGGGTTTGTGTAAAGCTGGGCCTGGCCCCGCAGCCCTGCTCACCTCGGAAGCTCAGCTCACTGTCACTAACCCCACAGTCCTCCGCAGAGCTCTCCTTCTCCTGCTTGCTGCTGCCCCGGCTCCTCTTGACGCTCTTGTAGAACTGCCCCCAACGATGCCGGCCCGCGTCCTTCTTCAGCCGTTTCTCCTTGGCCCTTCTGTTCTGAAACCAAACCTGCCTCACAAGCACAAGGGACACATAGGGGGCAAGTGTCACCACCAGCCCAGCCTCATCAAGCAGGGGGCTGGGAAAGCCGGAAGCTTCAGTGCCATGTGCCACTCCCTCCCCACCTCCCACTGCTCTCCAGACCTGCTAAAGCCCTGAGGCGTGGCCCTAAGCCAGCTCGCCAGGGGACCAGCGACAGGACTCAGAGCAAGCACCCAAGGCTCCCTCTATATCGGGCAGAGACACAGGCCCCCAGGCCCAGGTCCCCGCAGGGCAGAGACATCCTGGCCGTCTCACCTGCACGACCCTCATGTCCAGGCCTGTCTCGGAAGACAGCTGCTCCCGCACGTGCCGGGCGGGCTTGGGGGAGTTCTTGTAGGCATTCTTCAGCGTCTCCAGCTGCTTGGCCGTGATGGTGGTCCGGGGCCGCTTGGCGCCCGCCTCTGAGTCATCTGCGGGGAAACCCACTGCTTACCGGGCTCGGCTTCCCTGTCCTTCAGGCCCCGCTCCCATTCACACTGACGTGGACACGCTTCCTGGGACACGCACCCATGTGTGCTCTCTCCCACCAGGGGTCCCCAGTGACCTCCCTGGCTCCCTCCAGGGTGGCCTGCAGCTCCCGAGTCATCGAAGCTCTCTTTGCATGAACTCTGAGCCAGAAGCCAGCAGCAATAACGTCAATTTAGTGAGTCAAAACCAAGAGAGGAAATAAGAGAGGAAGACAGAACGGAGCAGGAGCGGGATAGGATGGTTTGCTTCATGGACCTTATTCATGTTTCCTCCCATGAGTCTGTGCTGAGTTAAAATATGAGTTCCCTGGGACCAGCAGATGGTATAATGGTTATGTCACTGGACTCCCACGTAGTCAACCACAGTTCCAGTCCCGAACTGGCAGCTAAAAACTGGGGGGCTGGGAGTGGGGAGTGGGGGTTTGGAGGAGAGGGTGTTGTGGTGGCAGGTGGCGTGATAGTTAAGGACACTGGATTATCCACATGGCCAACTGCAGTTTGAGTCCCAGACCTGGTGACTTGCTTTCTCACTTTCCCTCTCTCTCTGGTCAAATTAAAATAATAGTAATAAATAAAATGAAAAAAATTATTTAAAAAAAAAAAACACCTCATGCTGGGCATATTTGAGTGTGTGCCCAAAATCCTGAGAAGAGAATGGAGGAGAAGGGATTGTGGCGCGGCCATCTCCCCGGGGGATGATTTCTCACTTTCTGTCTCTCTAGCAAGTACACATACCCTATAGCAAAAATCTCAACCAAAAAAAAAAAAAGGAAGAAGAGTTTCTTGCTGTGGATCACAATCTACATTTTTGAAAAACACTGGTCTTAGGACCAACAGATAGCATAACGGCTACGTCACTGGATTTCCACGTAGTCAACCACCGTTCGAGTCCCAGACTTGGCAGCTTAAAACTCAGGTCAAGCACGAGAAGATAATAGAGGAGAAGGGATTGCAGCATGGCCAGGGTGATTTCTCACTTCCTGTCTCTCTGTCTCTCCGGCAAGTACACACATCCTATAGCAAAAATCTCTCTAAAAAAATGGAGAAGAAAGAAAAACACTGCTCTTCAGGTTATTCAGGAAAACACACCCATCAGCACAGTCTTCTGTGGACTTTGAGTAGAGAGTCCTCAAGTTCCTGTTGGCTAAGGCTGGTTTGCTCCCCTCTGGGTCAGTCCTAGAGAGAGGCCCCGAGCCCAGCCCACAGCACACAGTCAAGTGTAAATGGTGCTTCTTCTGGCGGAGGGGGGTGCATCCACTGCCATTCCCGCTCCGCACTGCTGGGGGAGGCAAGGGGTGGCTCCCCGGCTCCCTGGTTCTGGTGTCCCCTGGCACCGGCCCCCTGAAGTCTCTACAACATTCCTACTTCCTCCCTGACTCTACTCCTTCCTCTCCACGCCAAACCCTCTCCTGGCCCACATGTATTAAGCACCTACTATGTGCTGGTGTCGACTAAAGAGTTTACATACATTCAGTCCTCACAGTTGTGAAAGGTTCTCCTTGGAGTCAGAGAACTCCAAGTTCAATCCCTGGACTCAGCATTCTTGCTGAGTGGTGACGTGAGCAGGTAACCTCACCCCTCTGAGGCTGGGGCTGGGGGGGGGGCAGGGCAATACCACCTGCCCTGCATGTGGTGGCGTGTTCTAGAAATGAAGCAGTTAAGCAGCTCAGGCTCACACTACAGTCCATAAAGGTGGAAGAGGCCTCAGCGTCCTGTCTTGTCCTGTCTTCTCCTCGGGCTGTTTTCTTCTCCAGTAGAGCCACTGTCATCCCAGAACCCCCATCACCCATCTCCCTCCCTGGAGTCCTGGAACTACAGAGAGTGTATTCCAGAAATGATACCATGCAGCGGTCATTCCAAAAGACTGAAGAAAACCTTCCAAATCCTTCACTTTGAATTCTAGTACTTAGATATCATCACAGAAATTACAGCATGATGGCATTCAATGCAAAGTCGAAGTACTGTAGGTAGGAAATTATACACTTTAAAAAGATACAGTCTTCGGGCCAGTAGGTGGTGTGACGGGTGAGGCACTGGACCCCCACATGGCCAACAACAGTTTGAGTCCTGGACCTGGCAGTTTGCTTTCTCACTTTCCCTCTTTCTCTCTCTCTGTTGAGTGCACGTGCCCTATAGCAAATTTTAAAATAGTAAATAAAATTAAATAAATTTTTTAAAAAGGTATAGTCTTTATAAAAATTTGTTTTGGTTTGGTTTGGTTTTTGGAGAGGTTTTTATGCTATAGGGCGCATGTGCTTGCCAGAAAGACAGAGAGACACAGAGAGACAGAAAGCGAGAAATCACCCCCCAGGGAGGATGGTCATGCTGCAATCCCTTCTCCTCCATTCTCCTCTTGGATCTTGGGCATGCACACACACGCACTCAGCATGAGTTTAAGCCACCGGGTCTGGGCCTCGATCCACAGTTGACTACATGGGAGTCCAGTGACATAGCCATTAGGCCAACTGCTGGTCCCATCTTTATAAAAATTCGAAATAATGAAACTCCCAAAAATGTTTTGAATCATCATGAATCATTTAATGCCCAAATAACTTGGCCTGGTGAATTAGGAATTCTTGTCACCATGACCAGATAGCAGAGTCACAGGGACATACCCCTGTCCCCCTGCCTGGTAAACTGTTGGTTTCAGATCGGTGACCATTGGTTCCACACCATTGCTTATATGCACAGGACTTTCTTCTTGCGATTATGGGGACTAATATGCTGTTATTTTAACATTCGCTGTTATTATAATTTAAAATCCTTTTTATATCCTATAACAATGTCATCCAAGTATTCATTAAGTAGTGGTGGCAGTGCTCGTGCTGAAAAATGTACCCAAAAATCAATACCTTTGGTACGGAAGTTAAATGTGATAAAATGCGATGAGGAAGGCCAAGGAAGACCACGATCCCCTGGCTGTTAATTTAGGAGAGAGCATTCTGCAAGGTATTAGAGATAATGCTGAGAAAATAAAAAGTAGCATTAAGGCAAAGATACACTTCGCCCGTTATGGATTTATGTGCTCCCAGAATTCACGTCCCCCCTCCTACTTTTTACATTAATTCCTATGGGAAAATTAGTCTTAAAGTATGTTAGTTTTGAATTATGCAGGGTCTCCTAGAACTTGTCCCTGGCATAAAATGCAACCTCATTATATTGGAAATGCAAATATCCAGGGAGATGGAACCAGCGAACAAAATCATTTACGCTAAGGTGCAAATGGCTGATAGTGGGGCCTTTGTTTAGCTCAAGGGAGGGAGCGTGAGCCTGGAAGAGCATGTGGCCCTGGCAAGCCGGAAACAACTGAGAAGATGGACAGACGTCCTGCAGCAGACAAATGGGACTGCCCAGCGGCCCTGCTTTGCTGACAGCCGAGGCACGGGGGACCCCTGAGGGACACACCCGAGTCCTGCATAGCCTTCAGCTGCCTAGCCTAACACACGCCTCACATAACACACGCCTCACCTCCCTATCTGCATCTCTCTCCCAACTGGGCTGTCATATTTAACAGCCTGGTCACGAGCCTTATTCTACTTAAACCTCAGGAAACTGCCCTCTGTGAGAGGTTTTATTATCCTCCTTTTAGATCTGGGAGGCCAAGGCACGGCTGGAGACCTGAAAGTCCGCGGGGACGCCACCCAGCCTCTGGTGCCAGACCCAGTGTCGTGCTGTCCCGTGGGCTCGGCTGTGCTGCAAACACTCCCCGACAAAAGCACAAGCCTCCCGACAGCAGTTGCCTCCGAGCTCCGTCATGACCAGCCTACGCGTCTCCTCTTCTCTTGCCCCATCCACAGCACCAGGAGAGGCGGGGTCAGTGTGCTCGGGGTCTCACTGAGGCTCCACAAGGAGAACCAGGACGGGCCGGTGGAGGTCGTGCCTGCTTAGTGTCTGATGCAGGGCGTCCGTGTTCTGAAGGGTCTGGGTATCACAGAGTCCCTCTGCTTTGAGGGACCAGAGGTGCCAGTCTTCTCTGACATCATAACTGACTCCAAAGCAATAGGATTCAGAGAAGGGGTCCAGCAGATGGCATAATAATTATGTCACTGAACTTCCATATAATCGACTGCAGTTCAAGTCCTGGACCTGGTAGCTTAAAACTCATGCCGGGCATGTGTGCGTGTGTGCCCCAAATCCTGAGAGGAGAATGGAGGAGAAGGGATTGCAGCATAACCATCCCCCGAGAGTGATGTCTCACTTTCTGTCCGTCTGTCTCTGTCTCTCCAGCAAGCACACATACCCTGTTGCAAAAAATCTTTTTAAAAAAACTCTCTAAAATAAATAAATAAGGGACCAGTAGTTGGCATAATGGCTGTCACTGGACTCCCATGTAGTTGACTGTGATTCAAGTCCCGGACTCGGTAGCTTAAACTCACACCAGGCGCATGTGCATGCATGCCCAAGATCCTGAGAGGAGAATGGAGGAGAAGGGATTGCAGTGTGGTCATCCCCCCTGGGGGGTGATTCCTTGCTTTCTGTCTCTCTGTCTCTCACCGTCTTTCTAGTGAGTGCACACGCCCTTATAGGAAAAAAAAAAAAAACTCTCCATAATAATAAATAAATAAATAAATAAATAAATAAATAAATAAATAAAAGAAACCAGAGCAGTTAGGTACATTAAGGCAAAGAGCCTTGGAATGGGTTTACAGAGGTCCAGTCTCTGGAGGAAGAAGGCAAGGACCTCTGTCTAATCCTGAAAGGTCAGAGCTGTGGGTTGACAGGGCAGAAGGTCCTCAAAAAGGAGAGGAAGCCCCACTATGAGCACCCCTGCCCTCCCTGCCTCCTGCAAAGTCAACCTGAGCTCCAGGTGGCTCCCCACAAGGGTCCCTCGGAATTAGCCCTGGCTGCTCAGCACCACAACCCCGATTTATTAATTTATAAATTAATTAAACTGTACTTATTAAGCAAAAAGCTTATTTTTCCACATATCGATCAGAGCTACACAAGGAGTGTTTGAAAGCTCATGGAAAACATATATTATGAAAAAGCTATGCATGGACTTCAAAATTTTCCTGCATCCAAAGAAATTTACTAAACTGGACCCATAGCCTAATGGTTAAGGACACTGGATCCCACATGGCCAACCTTGGTTTGAGCCCCAGTCCCAGTGGCTTGAACAGTGCCTCAGTCACGAGTATATACCTGCCCAAACCCGGACAGGATGGGGAGATGAAGGAAAGGGGGTCGGTCATGGCAGGACCACGTCCTGTTGAAGGGTGCTTTCCCTCTCTCTGGCAAGTGCACGCACCTCTGCAATAGGGGGGAAAGTTTACACTTGGGCCAGCCTGTGGCCTGATGGTCAAGGTAGTTGCATCCCACACGGCCGACCATGTGGTTTGAGTCCTGGACCCAGTGGCTTGAGAAGGATGCTGAGTGTGTGTGCATGTGTCCTCCAAACTCCGAAAGGTGAGAGGGATGGAGGAGAAGGGATTGTGGCATGGCGTGCCCCTTAGGGGGTGCTTTCTCCTGCACTCCATTTCTCTCTGTCTCTCTCTGGGGAGCACATTCAACCTCCAGGAAAAAAAAAGAAAGAAAGAGAGAAAGGAGAAAGAAAGAAAGAGAAAGAGAGAGAGAGAGAGAGAAGGAAAGAAAGAGAGAAGGAAAGAAAGAGAAAGAAAGGAGGGAAGAAAGAAACCTGTATTTCAATTCCTTTTTCCATTAACTTTTTGAAGTCCCCTTGTGTAACACATATGTTTGGGCCCAGGAAAAAGCTAGGAAGAGATATATGAAATTGTCTTTTTTCTTTAAAATCAAGCCCAGAGCTATCAATAAGAGCTACTTTTGCAGTAACGCCCTGAGTTGCTAACAATTCTACTTTAAGGCAAAGGACCTCGATGATTTCTGAGTTTGTTCATCCGAGAGTCCCACATGGGTTTGGCCAGATCCCAAATTCAGAGCCAAGGTACACACCTTTACCCTGTGGGCCCAGCTGTGAGTGAGAACCTGAAGATGGCTCTGCAGGGAACAGGGAGTCTACCAGGCCTTCCTGAGGGGTGCAGGACCCTGTGCCTGCTGGGCCCCATCCAGGCGCTGGAAAGAACAAGGCTGCTCCACAGGCATGGAGAGGGGGCCTGCAGGATTCCGGGTGCGGCTGCTGAAAACAGGCCTGATGCCAGCCTGGCCTGTGCAGAGCTCCCACTGCAGCCGGGAGTAAGGTCCTGGGGGCCCAGAGAAATTACATGGTTGGGCGGAGTCTCCCTGAGTAGCCAGAGGCCCCTCCTCTTCATCCCGCAGACGGCACCCGCTGCAGCTCCAGCACCAGGAGTCGGCACCCCAGCCCCTGCCCTCCACAGCCCAGTCTGAGGGGGAGACAGAGCACCAGGAGCTGAAATGCAGACCAACCTGCAGAAGGCCGACCTAGGCCAGTGACCCGGCCTTCCCTGACTGCAGCCATAGGCCTGAGGGTGCTGAGGTAAACGTGCACCCCCATATGCAAAAGGAAGTAGCAACCTCAAGTGCCTGTGGTCAACCAAGCTCCCGGTTGCAGTCCCAGCCCATCCCAGCAGGCCCGGAGCCCATTGCCCAGGGTGGGAGACAGGCTGCTTGGCCGGGCTCTGCGGCTCCAAGGGACTGGGAAGGGAAGGCACCGGGGCAGGGCAGGGCAGGGCAGGGCAGAGCCTGGACCCGCCTGGCGGTGGTGCGCTTACCGTTCTGCTTGGCAGTCTCGTAGTCCTCCTTGCACACCAGCCGGCCGTCCTCCATGAGGTAGAACTCGTCCCCCGTGGCCAGCTGCCGGTTGCAGATGACGCAGGCGAAGCAGTGCAGGTGGTACACGAAGTCCTGGGCCTTGCGGACCACCTGGGTCGGGGGGATGCCCTGCTGGCAGGCCGTGCATTTTGTGCCAAAGCGCCTGTCGGGTTAGAAGAGGATCAGGACACGGGCAGGAGCCGAAGAGGCTTCTCCCCACTTCCCAGAAATCCCTGTCCCCAACTCAAGGTGTCCATAATCCTCCATGCCAACCACCCAGAGTGCATCGGAGCCTCGCCTCCGGCCAGCCTCACTGTGGTGTGCCTGGAGCCTCAGCACCTTCCCAGGCCACCCCAGGGCACCACATGCCCAGCTGCACCCTGCCCTCCCCGCGTGCCCATGGCTGACTCCTCGAGATCCGCCCTCACTGGGAGCTGCTTGTGCCAGGGCCGACGTGTGGGAAGTCCCCCAGCAGGCACCACTGCACACGCTGCCCGAGCAGGCCCTGCCCCACCAGGAGGCAGCACTGTCCACAGCCAGGGCAGTGGGCGGGCGCTGGGGTGGGTGGAGGTGAGGGAGCAGGGCTCTCTCCACGGTGTCTTCTGCTCGGTCCACTCCTCTCCTTCCATTCAGCCCAGGAAAGTCCTGGGTGCCAGCCTGCATCCCATCCCACACACAGCCCTGAGGTGTGGTGTGCAGGTGGTCCTGGGAAGCTGCACGTCCATGCCCTGCAACATGTCGGGGCAACAAAGGGTCTGCAGATTTCCACCTGAAAAATGCACCCTCAGCCCTCTCCCTGGACCCTGCTTTGGGGCCCAGCCTCAAGGCAAGAAGTCACCCACTGCCAACGCAGGGAAGGAAGGGGGGAAATAGGGCCCAGTGGTCCCTGCAGGCCCCCGCCCCAGCCAGTCCTGGACATAACTAGAGCCACACCTCTGGTCACCGAGCCGCGAGGGACTTCAGGGTCCAGGGTAGACATGGGCAGAGAAAGGGGTGCCTGGCCTCAGGGGGGCCTTCCCCACTGCGGGAGGGAGGCGGGAGGGCCGGGGAGGCAGGGGCAGAGTTTAAAACAGCAATCAACCTAATTATTCATGACATTTCACACGGCAGAACTTCATCTTCTTCAGGATGAAAGACTTCGCCTAATGGATCTGGGGAAGGTTTGATTTTAATGGTCCTTTTAACTAATGCTTATAGGCAGCCTGATTTCCCCTGAAAGGACAGTACATATTTCATCCACATTAATACCAAATAAATTAATTATGGTCATGGCTATCATGATGAATCCCAGATTAATGCAGAATGATGGGTCTCTTATGCAGTAATGATACCTCTGCTGCGGGGGCGACAGGGGCCTGCTACGGGCTCGGCCAGCTGCGCCTTCCGAAGCCCCCCACCAGGACATGGTGTTCCAGAGAGAAGTGGGGGTCTCTGAGTCTCCACGGGGAGCCCCCAAACACCCCGAGCGTGGTCCAGAGGACTTGGTCCAAGGGACTTCTCTTCCGAGACCCGAGACCCGTACAACAGCCTGGCTTGAGTAAGGCTCCAGGTTTCTGCATTCCTGGAATGCCTCTTCGGTTTGGGAGCCCTGGAGTGTGTGGAAGCAGGCTCATTTAGAGGAGTTCTCAGCTGGGGTGCAGGGTGGGCTTTGCACCGCACCCCCAAACAGTTCAAAACTGTTCCTCAGGAGGGGGCCTGGGCTTTCATCAGATGTTCAGACCTTCAAGACCAGAAGAGTGGAGTTAATATTTCTCGACTACGTAAGTCAGTCGGTAAAGAACCTGCTCCCAGAGGGCACGCACACCCAGGGCTGAACCTGCTGGTGGAGAGCGTGGAAAGGGGCAGCGACGTGCCTCCCAGGACTCGGGTGGGAACCGGCCTTCTCCCAAATGGCAGTAACCTGTATTTAGGAAGCAGGTGGACACCCAGGGGTGTGTGTGAGTGTGTGTGTGTGTGTGTGTGTGTGTGCAACAAAAGGAGGGAAACCTGTCTGTTACTGGAGAGTGATTTCAAGGAGGCCCGTGCTGTTTATGGCCAGTCCACAAAGCAGGCGTTACCGTGAAAGGGGCTGGGGCGGAGCGACAGTAAGGCAACACCGCAGTGTCAGGCCCACCTGGGAAGGCCCTGGATCCGTGTCCAGGCCTGGCTGTGAATGCTGGGCAGGCACACGTGCACATAACCGTGATCTGGGCTGGCCGCAGCAGGAGACAGATCATAGTGTAAGAACCCTCGTGGAGGGCCAGCAGGTGGCGTAGTGGTTAAGACATTAGACTCCCACAAGGCCGACCACAGTTTGAGTCCTGGAGCAGGCGGCTTGAAACTCACACTGTGTGTGTGTGTGCCCAAAATCTCAAGGGAAGAATGGAGAAGAAATTGCAGCAAGGCCACCCCCCAGGTGATGATTTCTCACTTTTCCTCTCTCTGTCTCTGTCTTTCTCTGGTGAGCATATGCATCCTATGACAAAAATCTAAAGAGAGAGACAGAGAGAGAGAATCCTCTTGGGGGTGCTGTCTCATAAAAACTTAAAAGAAAGAGAAAGAAAGAAAGAAAGAAAGAAAGAAAGAAAGAAAGAAAGAAAGAAAGAAAAAGAAAGAAAAGAAAGAAAGAAAGAAAGAAAGAAAGAAAGAAAAAGAAAGAAAGAAAGAAAGTCGTCATCACGCTCACTGGAAAGTGTGTCCCAAGTCAGCCGCAGAGGCTGAAGCAGACACAGCTCCAGGGAAGAACGAGTTTCCCCAAAGGTAAGTTCCACCTTCGTGGTCAAAACAGGGACAGGGACCTGAGGAGGGGAGGGCTTGGAGAAGACCCCAGAACAGAACAAAGACCCCCCGGCGGCCTCCCCTGTGGGAAGGGCCACCTGTCCGCCATGAAAAAGCAGACAGGCCTTTCAGTAACCAGAAGCCCAGCTGACACGGAGCACCCGAGACATGAAAGATAACGGGGTGTAAATTTAATCTGCACACCGACAGTGATTCATGCGGGAGGGCGGCAAGTGCACAAGAAAAATGAAAAATAAATGGACTTTCCCACCAGCGTTTTTTAGCAATTGAAGCAATTTTCCTGATTGTGGGATTTATACCAATGGCGAGGGGAAGCAGCTGCTATTACCTTTCCCCCGGAGCAGAGCCAGCAGGACCCTCACTGCGGGGGCCCGTGTGCACCCCCCCTGACCTGACCAGCCCCGTAGGGCAGCCCCTACTCCAGAGCCAGGGGACCCAGAAGAAGGTGCCATCCTGTGGGGTGTGCATTGTGAAGACACTGTCCCCAAGGCTCCAGGTTTTGCAACAGCCAAAGACCAAGAGAGAGAGAGCCGAGGCCGAGCAGGTGGTGCAAGTGTCCTGCGACAGGCCACAGCAGCCATGCCCACCTGGGTAAGAGGTAAGACGGATGACCAGGAGAGCCAGTGGCTTCCCCACCCCACCTCACCCCACCCCACCCCAGCTGTTTCTAACAGCTGCAGCAACAGTGGAAGTGGGGTGAGGCACCGCTGTTCTTTTTCTTGTTTTGCACCCATTTTGTCTATATTTTGGCTTTCGTTCCAAATCCATCAGCCCTCTCTATAAACTCCGCATCCAGTCTATATGTATATGTATATAAATACATGTGTGTGAATATGCATGTATAATTCAATTTCTTATATTAATTGCAGCTGCCAGAATTATTAATTAGAAGCAACTAATTAGAAATCAAATAAATGTGGGACCAGCAGTTAGCATAATGGCTATGTCACTGGGTTCCCATGTAGTTGACCGCAGTTCGAGTCCCAGACCCAGTGGCTTAAACCTCATACCGGGCGCGTGTGCATGCGTGCCCAAGATCCCAAGAGGAGAATGGAGGAGAAGGGATTGTGGCGTGGCCATCCCCCCTGGGGGGTGATTTCTCACGTTCTGTCTCTTTGCCTCTCTCTGTCTATCTGGCAAGTGCACATGCCCTAATAGCAAAAACCTCTCCCCCCCCCAAAAAAAGGAAAGAAATCAAATAAATGCATTAAAATACTGGTTGATCACAATGGGAACAAAATAGATGTTTTGAATAAACACCAAGTATTATCTTAAAAAAGAAATTAGTAAGTAATGAGATACCAGGCATGGTTAAAATTTGCAACTCTGCCCCAGAGACTAGCAGGTCGCATGGGGGTTAAGGCACTGGATTCCCACGTGGCTGACTGCAGTTCAAGTCCCAGACCCAGCAGCGTGAAAATCATGCTAAGCACATGTGTATGTATGCCCAAAATCGCAAGAGAATTGAGAAGAAGGGATTGTGGCATGGCCATTCCCCTAGGGGAGACTGGGTAATTTCTCATTTCCCTCCATCTCTCTCCAGCAAGTGCATGCATCCTATGGTGAAAAAGAAGGAAAAAAATCCCAGCCCCCAGTGAAATAAAACGGTGAGCTTGGCTGCTTCACGGAGAACCAACAGCCTAACCAACTTGACCAGTATTGAAGGATGCAGGTATGGAGGGAAAGGAAAGAAAGAGAAGCCGAGGACGGAGGTGTAGCACCCAACATGTATCACCAAGCAGGCATATGGGCCCCACTTGTAGGAAGACAACTCCACTGGTGGACCCCACCTGGCCAGGCTTCGGGCCGCAGCAGTCTCCCCAAGGAAAGCAGCTGGAGCTGATCCAAAAGTCAGAGAAGACGCAAGGAAGGACTTGCTAACAGCTCGCTCCACGTCACTTTCCTCCTCTGACCAACCCCACTGGAAATCTCTTACCCCTGCCCAACGCCGAGGAGGCAAGCATCGAAGACCCACAGGATGAATGAACGGGTGAAGGAATGAGTGAATGAATGGGTGAGTGAGAAAATGAAGTCAATGCCAATGCCCCTTGGAACGTGTGCCTCCAGCAGTCCAGGAAGGAAGGGCCCCCACCATAGTAACTGTAGTGCCTATGAAAAGCTTTCCGGGACCAGCAGTTGGCATAATGGCTACGTCGCTGGACTCCCATGTAGTTGACTGTTGTTTGAGTCCCGGACCTGGTGGCTTAAACTCACGCCAGGCGCGTGTGCATGTGTGCCCAAGATCCCGAGAGAAGAGTGGAAGAGAAGGGATTGCGGCATGGCCATCCCCCTGGGGGGATCATTTCTCGCTTTCTGTCTGTCTGTCTGTCTGTCTGGCGAGCGCATGCACCTTATAGCAAAAACCTCTCCAAAAAAAGACAAAGAAAACTTTCCTACCAAGGGAATGAAGTCCCAGGTTTCCCGAAACATGGCTACCCACCCACTTTGCTGACGTCATCATGGTCATCTTAGGACTGTCTCCTGAGCGCCATCCTGAAAGGTACATGCCATGTCCCCGCCTCACAGATGAGAAATAGGCTCAGAGAGGCGAGGTGCCAGCCCAGGTTCACACAGCAACTGGCCAGAGAGCCAGGGTTTGAACCAGAGGCTTCTGACCCAGCACAGCTGGCACATGGACACTGGAGGCAGGAGTGCCCACCGTGGTGCCCCTCCCCAAGGCCAGAACTTGAGCAGAGGGGCCCAGGCCCTGTCCCATGTCCCCAGCTGCTCTGAGTCCAGGGCATGAGGCTTCCAGCCCTTCAAGGCTGGGTTGCCCTGGGAGTTTTCACCCCAGGGAATCACCCCAACACCAGCTGGCCTGGCTCACCACCCGGTCCCTCTCTAATGAGCCTCCTGCTGGCTCAGGTGTGCAGTTTGGGGATACCACGCCAACTCTCAGGGGCCACTGGGACCTGTGTCACTCGCCAACGTTTACCCGAGCTCTCTCTGCTAATCTGTCCACTCTGGTCACAGGTAGGCCCTGCAGGCGTCGAGCCTTACAGAACCAGAGGCCCACAG
>NW_006159534.1:2097763-2101662 GCF_000334495.1 Tupaia belangeri chinensis | reverse complement strand
CCTGTGTGGACCTGACCTTAGAAGGCCTCACCTCCAAGCCACCGCCGCAGCTCCGGGCCCTCCCTGGGACACCCCAGTCTGTGAGGGCTCGCTCCCGGCTCACCACCCCTCCTGCCATAACTCCGGGGACTGCAGTGCCATTTGGGCCATCCTTCCGCCCTTCCTCAGTGGCTCAGTCCCAAGGTCTCCCCTGGACCATGCTGTTAGCAGCAACCCCAACACTTCCAGGACAGCCCCCAGTCATCTCCACCAGGGGGTGGAGGCGGACCACCCCCTCCTGCCCTCCAGCACCCCTTCCCAGTACCCAGCTGGTCTGGCCAGATTGCAGCAACTGGGGGAGCACCTCTCCATGACACCTGTGGCCACCCTCCCTGTCCTTGTCCAGCACAGCCTCCAAGGCTGCCTTCCTAATCCCTCCATGGCAGGCACCCCCACTCCCACCGGCTCCCAGCTCCCCTCTCAGTGTCCCAGCTCTGCCCGGAGCTGAGGGCCCACTCCTTACTGCCTGGGCTCGCTCCTGAGTGATGCTGCAGTGCTGCAGACCCTGGGAACCAACACGCTTCCCTAGGCCCCTCACTCTCCCAGCCCCAGCCCTGCGTTCCCCATTCTCAGTCTCAGCTGTGGCCCAACTCCCAGGCTGGCTGCCTGAGGGGAGAAATCCTGAAAAAGACCCACTCTGTGAGTTGCAACCTTGAGTCCTAGCCACGGCCCTCCCTGGGTCCCTGCAGGTGGTGCCCGCTCCATCCCTCCCCATTCCGGGCCCACACCTCACTCCTGCCTGAAGATCCTACCAGCATAGTCCCATTGGCTTCCATGCCCTAGTTCCCCTCTGCACACCTCCATGAGCACGTGCTAGCCTTTCTGCCATTTAGAAAGGGCCCTCTCCCCTCCCCTCCCCCCTACCCTTTCCTGCTCCCTTGACAGCAGGACTCCTCAGAAGAGGGTGCTCTGGGGAGCAGGTCTCAGACGCCCCTGCTCCAGGCCTCTCTAGAAGATCCCAGAAGCCTCGGCATCGCTGCACCCGCAGTTGGCTCTTGTCTCCCACCCCACCTCCCCTCTGCAGGACGCTGCACTCACTGGCCTGGGCCCCAGCCCTGCTGGCCTGATGCCCGCTGGCACCTCTCCACCCTCTCCCCTGCCTGCTCTCCCGGGGTCTCACTTCATCTCCTGAACTCCGGCCAGCACACCCGTGGCCTTCTCGGCAGCTCTGCCCCGAGGTCCGCAGCACCCCACCCCTCGTCTTCCCTCAGACCCGCTCCCTGTCCGCCCTGGCTCAGGCGGCGACTTAGTACGTCTGACTGCCCAGGCCAGCATCCGTGCACGCCCATCTGTCAGTGCCCAGACCCCAGCTCGGGGAGCACCCTTCCCACCACACCTGTCGCCGCCCTCCCTGTCCTTGCCCAACGCAGCTCCCAGGCTGCCCGAGGGGACACTGGACACTTCTCACATCTCCGCCAACACCCTGGTTCCTGCCCCTCACCCACCACTGCATCTTCTGGTCTCCTGGCTCCGACCTCAGCCCTGCAAGCCTCTTCTCCCAGCAGCCCCGGAGTCCCGGCCACACATCTCACTACGGCAAACCTGCCACGGCCCCACCTCCCTCAGAGCAAGCCCACCCGGGACCTTCCTAACCCCATCCTCCCACCCCGGCCCTGTTCACTCCAGCCCCACCACAATGACCCCCTCTGCTGGAACACTCTCCCCCGGATTCCTGCATGGCTCACTCCTGCATCCCTGCAGGTCTCCCTCAAAGGTCTCCTTCCTGGGGACCCTCCATCATAGACACCCCAGCTCCCTGCCTGCTCCCAGCTCCCCCTCAGCATCCCCACAGCTCTGCCTCTCCCCTCTCCAGAGACCCATCTTAATAGACGTCCTATTATTTATCATCTCCTCTCCACCCGGGTGAGCTCCAGACAGCGGTGTCTTCATCCGGGGCGTTCACTGCTGAGTCGGGCACCCAGGGCAGTGCCCGGCCAGGCTGTGCGCTCAGAGGCTTCTCCCTGAACAAATAAACGGCGACTGGCCCCCGCGGCCCACGTTTCATTCACGTTCCCTATTAACAGACGGTTCAGAGAGGGTAGGTCACGTGCCTCGGGCTGCACAGCTATAAACGGGACCGGAGCTCTTCCCCAGGGCTGCCCCCTTCCCCTCGCTGGAGAGGACCAGCCCAGCCCCAGCTGGCCTCCCGTGGGTGGGAGCCGCCGCAGCGGGGTGCACTGTCCCAAGGAAACAAAATACTGCATAACTCGATGCTCTGCTTTAATTGCTTGGTGGTGATTTACGGCAGGCTGTATATTTCCTTCCGGCTGACACGTCCCTACGTGTATTTCTTTTCTCTATCACCACACTTGACAGGTAAGTTGCCGATATTTACTGTTACTGTATGTACCAATATTTCCAACATATATCACCGCCCACTCTGAGGCCACAGCCATGTCGCGGGCACAGAAAGTTCTGCCTGAGAACGGCCAGCCTTCTCCAGGCATGGACCGGGGGCTTCTGGGGAAGGCCTGACGCCCAGACGGTTAGTGCCATGGGGTGTGGGGACGAAGCCTCGTTACATCACACACACGATCACGCCCACCTGTGCTGTCCCACTGTGAAATGCTTATTTAGGATTTTTATAATTATTATTATTTATTAGTTTAGCTATGGGGCATTTGTGTTCCCCAGAGAAAGAGAAAGAAAGTGAAAAATGACCCCCCTGGAGGCTGCCATGCTGCAATCCCTTCTCCTCCAAGTCTTCTCTCAGTGTTTTGGGCATGCACGCACATGCACCTGGCATGATTTCAAAGTTACCAGGTCTGGGACTCGAACTGTATGTCGACCATGTGGGATCCAGCACCTTAACCTCCCACCTTCTGGTCCTTCTAATGTATTTATTTATTTATTTAGAAATTCTTTTATTTAATTTTATTCATCATATTTATTTTAATTTGACCAGAGAGAGAGAGAGAGACAGACGGAAAGTGAGAAAGCAAGCCACCAGGTCCAGGACTTGAACCACGTTTGGTGGGAGTCCAGCACCTTAACCACCACACTACCTGCTGGTCCCATGTTTTTTATTTTTAAAGGCTATTCAATATTATTTTGAGATTAATGTTACTAGAAAATCTTTAGAACCAGTCCAACCTTTCTTTAGTTTTTCTTTTCTTTCATTCCTTTTCGTTTGTTTTTCTTCAAGACAGGGTATCAGTGTCTTGAGTCTCCTGCCTCAGCCTCCCACGTAGCTGGGCCCATCACACCTGGCTTTTAGAGTAGGTAAGGAATTGAACCCAGGCTTCCCATGTGAACTCAGGTCTCTGCCTGCTGAGAAGCTGCCTCAACCAGCGTGCTCTGCGCTCTACGACAGCGGGGCCCAACCCCTTTATTTAACAGAGGAGGAAACTGGGCCGAGAGACGGGTAGTGACTTGCCCAAGGCCACACAAGCTGTTGGTGGCCAACAAGGACTAGAGCCCACTCTCCACAGCCCCCAAGGTGGGCATTCGCAGAGGGGACAGGCGTGGGACAGTCAGCTGACTGGCACAGCCACCTCCTCCTCACCACTCACTCCTTACCTGACCTGCCCTCCAAGCTCCCGGCTAATCAGCCTTGGTGAAGCGTTAACTCAGCTTGTACCGAACTGCCCTGTGTAGAGGGAGTCCTGAGGTGTTTGCTGAAAAGCAGAAATGCCACCCCTGCCTTTGATTCTACGCTCAGGTGCCACATTTTTTTCTTTTGTCTTTTTTTTTGGGGGGGGGAGAGGTTTTTTCGCTACAGGGCACATGCACTCGCCAGACAGACAGAGAGAGACATAGAGACAGAAAGCGAGAAATCACCCCCTGGGGGGATGGTCACACCGCAATCCCTTCTCCTCCATTCTCCTCTTGGGATCTTGGGCATGCACGCACACGTGCCC
>NW_006159534.1:2073307-2097598 GCF_000334495.1 Tupaia belangeri chinensis | reverse complement strand
CCCCCAGAGGGGATGGCCACACCGCAATCCCTTCTCCTCCATTCTCCTCTTGGGATCTTGGGCATGCATGCACACGTGCCTGGCGTGAGTTTTAAGTCACCGGGTCCAGGACTCAAACCACGCTTGACTACGTGGGAGTCCAGCGACATAGGCATTACGCTAACTGCTGGTCCCTCAGGTGCCACATTTTAAAAAAAGAATCATTTAATTTTATTCATTGTCATTTATTTATTTATTTATTTATTTTTGAAGGTGACCAGAGTGAGAGAAGGAAAGTGAAAAAACAAGCCACCAGGTCTGGGACTCAAACCGTAGTCGGTCATGTGACAGTCCAGTTGCCTTAACCACCACGCCATCTGCCAGCCCCAGATCTCATATTTTTAACAAGCCCCTGTATGACCTGGTGTGACTGTCCAATGGGCACCTGAAAAATCCTGGATGACAAGCTCTTGTCCTTCTGGGGGCATCTGCAGGTTGCCTGTTGCTTCTCTGAGCATCCCCCATTCTCCAAATGTGGCCTGGAAGACACCAGGGTGGGCAGGGAATAGGGCATCTGGGGACAGATCCAGCTGATTCCTGTGCTCACCTGCTGGGCTCACCCATAACGCCAGCCACTGACTCAACCCTGGTCTGAGGCTTCTCCTCAAAGTGAGGCTTCTAGGGTCCCACAAGGATGCTGGGGCCCAGAATGACAAACCAGATACAGCTCTGACAGCCCCCAGTGCAACCTGGGTCGAGAATCGGCAGGAAATGAAGGCGCTCATGGGCCCCTGAATGCGAAGATGGGGGAGAGCAAGGCCCAGAGGTGGGCCTGGGGGCTGGCAGAGGAGGAGAGGAAGGACAATGCTAGAAAAGCTTCCATGGTGCAGGGGTGAGGAAACAGGCCTCACAGAGGCAGGGGGGAGGACAGAGAGGGCCATCTGGGGCAGGGAGCCCCGGGACCTGGCACCGGAATAGCCAGGGGGTGGGGGCTGAAGAAGAGAGGGCCGAGCCTCCACGACTAAGAGAAGGGGCCTGCAGCGGCCAATGGTGCATTTCTCCTGGAGTGAAAGAACCCGCCCAGTCTTCCAGCCATCCCCAGATCCCGCTTTGCCTGAAGACTGCGCTTCCTCGGCCCAGGGGCACTCTGACTGCCAGGCTGGTTTGCAGCTATTTGGTTCTGTACAAATGCCTCCAAACCAGGGTAGTCCCTGAGCTGTGGTTTTTACCCATGGCAGGAGGCCTGGCTCTGGGAGGATGGCCGGGCAGGCGCAGTTGAGGAGTGCCGGCGGGCGACACATAATCCTTGGACTCATCACTGCCTGATATATGGCCTTGGTCCCCGGGGTACTGCCGGCCGCGTAATTGCTTCTGCCTTGATTACAGGCCGTCACAGATGACTGTGGGCTGGTCCCACCAGTGTTTGAATCTTGCAAATGTCCACATGCACAACCACTATCTGGACCATCTGATCGTTACCTTAAAAGGTTTAATTTGCTTAGCGAGGGAATTAGACTATAAACTATCCAGAAATTATGGAAAGTCACACGTCAAGAGACCCTCCCACAGTGGGCTCCTGAAGCCCATTTTGCTAGAGCGTCGTGTGTGCAAGTGTGTGCGTGTGTGCGAGTGTGTGGCCCACCAGGTGTGTAGTTGGCAGAAAGCACAGCAGCTCAGGAACCACCTGGACCCAGATTGGATCCACAACAAACCCCGGTATTGAAGCAGCCTCTCTCTTCCTGGGGCCTCAGGGACCATAAGAGCTTGAGTGACCCTATAGTCAGCGGATGGCCCCACGAGCAGGGGTGCCCCGCTTGCCAGAGCTAGGCGGCTCTGTGGAGTGCAGGCCCAGGGCTGCGGCTTCGGCTCCAGAGCTCTGATCACACAGGGAGGGGCGGCATGCAGTGAGAACAGGAGTGTCACCTCCCAGCCCATGCCCAAGAGAAGAGGTGGCATCTGTTCCAATCACTGACCTTCGACTCCACTGGACATGGCCTGATCACCGTCTCCAGGAGGCTGGACTGGCCTGAGGTGGTTCACAGCCACACTGCTCCCAGCCTCAGACCCAGGACCCCCTTCCCCCTTCCTCCTCCCTACTGAGACGCCCCAGCAGGTGGGTTCTCAGACCAGCTATGGTAACCACCCTACTGAGCACTCCTCCCCCAGCCGGCCTAGTGACTTAGAAAAGCAGGCGATGTTCCCGGTGTGGAGCGGGCCGGCGAGGCCCAGTGAGGTCGAAGCCGCAGGTTCACGCGGACCCTGGCTCCAAAGCCGAGGCTGCTCCTCTGTGAAGGCCACAGCAGAGGGCAAGGCTGCCCCTCCCTGTAGTACCCCGTGGCCTGTGGCCTTTGCACGCGGCCCAGACGAGGACGGCGCCGGGTCGGAGTGCTCTGGCTACAGCACCAGCGACGACCAGCCGCCGCCAGACTACCCCACAGCGGCCAAATGGGCACACGGGCTGGCGGCTGCTCTGGACAGCGGGATAAATCAGGGCTCCCAAGGACGCCACCTACCTGCCCTTGGCTGACAGCCACCACGACCAGGGCCAGGAGGGACAGCAGGGAAGGGTGCCTGCACAGCTCCAGCACCCCACACTCGACCCTGGGGATCACAGCACTGACCCCTCTGCTCAGCAGGCTGAGGGCCACAGGTCGGGGAGACACCAGAGAAGCGGGATGTTACAGAGAGGAATCTTGCAGGGTGGCAGCACCCTCAGAATACCTAGGCCATGCCCCGCAGCCATCCCTGGCAGGCAGATGGGAGTTGGGATCCCTGGGGGCCAGGTACAGCTTGAGGATCCCACAGACATCCTGGAAGTCTGGCTCTCGACCTTAAAACTCGCATGGCCAGCTGTGGTGTGGTAAGACAGTGCTCAGGGAAGCAAGGCCACACGGCAAAGTCCTGAGTTCACACCCCAAGGTCTCTGTGCACATGGTGTGTACCCCCCCAGGATCCTGGCTGGCTGGGGTTGGGGGTGGGCCTGAGTATGAGCACCCTGTCAGGGTGCCTCTCTCTTTCATGGAAGTAATAAGTAAAAATAAACTTAAGGGATCAGCAGATGGCATAATGGCTATGTCGCTGGACTCCCACATAGTCGACTGCAGTTCGAGTCCTGGACCCAGTGGCTTAAACTCACTCTGGGCACGTGTGGGTGTGTGCCCAAGATCCCAAGAGGAGAATGGAGGAGAAAGGACTGCAGCGTGCCCATGCCTCCCGGGGGGAGATTTCTCGCTTTCTGTCTCTCTGTCTCTCTGTCTTTCTGGTGAGCGCATGTGCCC
The DNA here is from genome assembly GCF_000334495.1 of Tupaia belangeri chinensis. Classification (NCBI taxonomy): domain Eukaryota; kingdom Metazoa; phylum Chordata; class Mammalia; order Scandentia; family Tupaiidae; genus Tupaia; species Tupaia belangeri. The sequence goes on along the minus strand of NW_006159534.1, from coordinate 2,094,341 downwards.
TATAGCAAAAACCTCTCCCAAAAATAAATAAATAAATAAACTTAAAAGTAAAACAAAAAAACTGGTGTAAATGTTACCCTCTTTGATTCTATAGCTCTGTTTGCCTTTTTTAAAATCTTTTTTTGAGAGAAATTTTTGCTATAGGGCACATGCACTCGCTAGAGACAAAGAGAGACAAAGAGATAGAAAGTGAGAAATCACTCCCCATGGGGGAGGGCCATGCCACAATCCCTTGTTGTCTCCTCTAGGGATCTTGGGCACGCATGCACTTGCACCTGGCATGAATTTTAAGCCGCCAGGTCCAGGACTTGAACCATGGTCTATTACATGGGAGTCCAGCAACGTAACCATTATGCCATCTGCTGGTCCCTTCTATTTTCTTTTTAAATTTGCTATAGGGCCCATGCACTCACCAGAGAGAGACAAAGAGACAGAGGGAAAGTGAGAAAGCATCCCCCAGCATGGATGGCCATGCCATAGTCCCTTCTCCATTCTCCTCCCACGATTTGAGGCATGCATGCACACCAGCCTGGAGTGTTTTGTCAGCTGCTGGGTCTGGGACTGGAACCATGCAGTTAGCCATGTGGGACCCAATACTTAAACCACCTTGCCACGGGCTGGCCCACTATGTTTGTTTTCGCGTCACAATGGTTGCTGGTTTGTTTCCCAAATCCTCAAATAAATCATGGTGGCATGCTTATCCCGGGGCTTGTCCCTGGGCACTGCCAAGAGCCTTCCCACCCTGCCAGGCCACCGCACGCTATCATTCTCAACAGGGGCCGACAGGGTCAGCAGGTGGAGTGGTGTTAAACTCGCTGGATTCCCACATGGCTGACTGCGGTTCGAGTCCAGGACCTGGCAGCTTGCTTTCTCACTTTCCCTTTCTCTCCTTTCTCTTCTCTCTCTCTGTCTTTCTCTGGTCAAATTTAATAATAATAATAGTAATAACAATAATAATAAATGGAATTAAATAAATAAATATTTTTTTAAAAAGTCAGTCCAGCAAGAAGCTCTGAAAGCGGGTCCCCAGGGAGCCCAGAGAGGCAGAGCAGGCCCAGCCCTGAGGGAGCAGTCTGACAGCTGGTCTTTCCAGGGCTGCAGGCCAAGTGGCCACACGACAGGGCCAGGAACCCAGAGGTACTGATAGAGCATCTAGCACTGTTGTGGACACAGCTTACACACGATCCCCTGCCCAGCGTGTGGGTTAGTGTGGACTTCTCTTAGCCAGGGACCAAGGTTTGGAAAGACCCAGCTGTTATCTGCCAATGAACAGCTGAAAAACAACAGGACAAGAAACGACAGCGCCACCCAGGCTCTGCTCGGGTTCCCCAAACCACTCCGCTCACGCAATAACTCCCTTTTGCAAGATGTTCTGTGTGCCAAGAGTCTTCTAAAGCAGGTGCTATTATAATTCCCATTTGGGCGGGGGGTGGGGGGCAGCAGACGATATGAAGGTTAAGGCGCTGGATCCTACATGATTGGCTGGGCAATTCGAATCCCAGGCCTGGCAGCTTGAAAATCATGCTGGGCACTTGGACATGCCCAAAAACCCAGGAGGAGACTGGAAGAGAAGGGACTTCAATGTGGCGATCACTCCCCCTGCTCACCGCCCTGTGATGTTTTCTCGCTCCCCCTCATTCCCTTCTCACGTGCCTTATTACAAAACTAAACAAACAAACAAAACTTCCCATTTTTTTCCTGAAGAGGACGCTGAAGCTCAGAAATGTTAAGGAACTTGCCTAAGGACATCCACCTGGCCCCTGACAGGACCAGAGCCAGAACCCAGTCCTCGGAGCAAAGAACCTATGCTCCCTGCTCCATGTTTCAGAGCAAAGGAGCTGCTGGGGCTTCTCCCAGGACCCAAGGGTGATGAGGACGGGACCCATAAGCCCTGCTCCCAGACCCCTTCTCTCCCCAGCCCTGGTCCTTTGTGAGCAGACATGGCACCTCTGACAGGTTAGACACATGGTCTGGAAATGACCTGCTTAGCAAACGCAGTGCAAGGCCTTGTCCTCCCCCACCCCCCAGCTTGCGATTCACAGTGTAACAGGCCTTGGAATGTCCTTGCTCTCCTGGGGCTTCAAGTCCCCACGGGACTCAGGACAAATCGTGCCCCCCTGTGCTGCCAGAGTCAGCGCAGCACCTCTCCCCTCCTGCCTCAGAATTTGATTTCTGTCGGAGAAAAGACAGCCAAGGGCCCAGGAAGCAAAACCAATAAATAACAGCAAAAGTCACTTACTATTGCTGAGCAAGACACAGTTCAACAGTTCAAAAACAAAAATGCAACAACCACAGAGTACAGGCTCCCGGTACCTCTTTGTCCATGCACACACCAACATCGCCCTCTGCTGCCAGTCACCAGTATTACATCTCCCTGGGTCCTCCAGACCTCAGGTTCCCCCACCCCCCACTTGTGAGGGGTTGCACACTTCCAGGAGACCCTCTTGGCATTACCCTCCTCGATTTTCAAAACTTCTGAGAGTACGAAGTAGAGGCTGCCCCCTGCAGTGGCTCTGCTGCTCCCACAGGCACAGAGGAAAATTTCTCCAGCCTCAGGGCCCATGCACAGCGCCCTAGCCTGCCTTTTCACAGTGCATAAAGGAGAGGTCCTTCCTGGCTCTGCCCAGTACTTCCCCAAGTCCCAAAGTTGACAGCATTCTGGGGCCCAATGGGTGAATTTAAGTACAGAGTCTAAAAACTTCCCAAAAAGTGTCCATGATGAAGAAACTTAAAGTTTTGGGGGACAAAATTAACCTCATACTGTAATTCCATTTTTCCTTAGACTTTTTTTTAAAGAGATTTTTGGTATAGGGCATGTGTGCTCCCTGAGAGACAGAAAGTGAGAAATCCCTCCTCCCATCAACGGGGGATAGCCATGCTTCAATCCCTTCTCCATTCTCCTGGATTTTGGCACACATGCCCACGTGCTCAGCATGAGTTTCAAGCTGCTGGGTCCGGGACTCTAACCATGGTCAGCCACGTGGGAGTCCAGTGCCTTCACCACTACGCCACCTGCTGGCCCATCCACAGACTTTTTAAAGTCTCCTCGTACATCACCTGCCATTCCTCTCAAGAGGTTGCCACAGATGTGACGTTTGCAGCCAAGTGTGAGACTGAGGGACCCAGGGTTCCGGGTCTGCCCCTCCCACCCACCTCGCATGCTCTTTCTGCTTACAGCACCCCACGGCGTGTGTGCCCCACTGCACCATCGGAAAGCAGGTGCCGGGTGACATTTAATGAGCTCTGAGAGGGCAGCAGGTCCCCAAGTTCCTGGGGGCAGAAGGCGAGCGAAGCCCCTCGCGGGTTGTTTCCTCCTGCAGTGCGGGGCCTGCAGCTGTGCCTTCCTGGACCAGGCAGCCCCGGTCTCAGGAGGGGGTGGGGGTGCTGGTTGCCTTTAAATCCACGGCCCCCACTGGGACCTCAGAGCCACTGGGGTGCCATCTCTGATGACCCACCACTGGCAGGGGAATTGCTTTAAATCCCATCTTGCGGAGCACCCCACCCCCCAGCCCAGGCCCGATCTGTGGCAGCTCCTCCCCTTCACTACAGGTGGCCCAGAAGTGATGCAGCTGGACCCCCCAAGGAAGGTGCATGGTTCACGTCCCTGAACCTTCCTACACACCCAGGTGGGCGCCATGACCAGGTTGGCTGAGGTCGGCATGGCCTGTGGCAGGAGGACCCTGCTGGAGGTGACTGTCTCTCCCCCCGACCCCCTCCAGGGAAGAATTGAGTACACTTTAGAATAGAAACAGAACAGGATTGGCCCGGGGAGTGGGTGTCCCGTGAAGCAGGGCGGCCCTGGGAGGAGGCGGTCACTACAGCTCAGTAACCAGCTGCGCCTGACCAGGGCAGTCTGGGACCCCGGAACTGCAAGCCGCCTTACAAGACAGAAGCTGGTCCCTGGCGCTCCTGTGAATCCGTTACGTTACGGACTCCTCGTTGCAACAAGCCAGCATGGCCCCTGGGCCAGGCTCAGGGCCAGGTGTGCCTGCTGGCAAGAGGAAAATGAGGAACATGGCGGCCCTCTCCTCGACCAACCCGGGAGACAGAGCAGGTGCCCGGGCAGGCGCTACGACAGCACGCGCTGAGTCATGGGGAGAGAGAAGGAAGGGTGGCCTGCCTGGAGGCTCTGGCAGCCGTGGAGGGTGGGAGCCCTGGGGAGCGACAGCACCTCCTCCTGGTGGGGCGAGGGAATGCAGCGGGTGGACGCCAGCACTGAGGAGAGCAGTGAGCCCTGAAGGGAAGGAGCCGGAGGGAGCCTCTGATGGCCTGAGGGCCCTGTGGGGGACTAGGGCAGGGTCGGCTGGGCTGTGAAGGGAATAGCTCATTGGCTTGTGGGCAACAGGGAGGTGAGCGAAGGTCTGAGCAGAAGGTTACTGCTGAGGGAGGCCCAGGGAGGATCTGGATGTGGGGAGCCCTCCAGGATCACGGAGACCCTTTTTCTCAGTATGACTTCTCCAGATCCCACCCCACCTGCACTGCCACCACCTCCCTCGCCACCCGCCTTTCCCCAGAGCCCAAGCCTGCAGTCCAAAAAGTGTCAAGTTGTTCTGTTTTTGTTTTGTTTTGTTTTTTTAATTTGCTAAAAGTGAGGAAGTATCTGCCACGGGGAATAGTGGCCCACAATCTCTCCTCCATTCTCTTCTCAGGACTTAGGCATATGTGCCCAGAGTGCTTTCAAGCCGGCTGGTGCAGAAGCCAGCTACACAGTCAGCCATGTGGGACCAGACGCCTGAGCTATGGGTTAGCTCTCGTTTTTGTTTTTAAGTTTACTATTTCTTCCACAAGGAGAAACACAAAGAAGGGAGAGGAAAACAGGCACCCCAACAGGGTCCTCACATCACAATCCAACCCCCAGTCCCAGCCAGCCCAGATCATGGGTGTAGGGCGCGCCAGCACAGCAAGCACAGGCAGGTCTCGGGCTCTGTGATGGTGCTGGAATCAGAAGGGTGCTCTCTGGCAGCAAAGCCCTGGGTCGTCGGCCCTGATGGGCTTTGCCTGTTCCCCGTGGGCTGCCCTGACCTGCTGGGACGAACCAGCCAGAACCCCCGACAGGAACATCTCAACACCTGCCTGGTCCCTAGAGGAGCAAGAAGGCATCGTGGCCTCTTGTCTTGCCCTGGAGCTCAAAGGGACAAACCTGAGGATGGGGGACACTGCCCCGATGACAGCTGCAGGGGCGGCAAACCCAGCGCCCAGGCCAGACCTCCCTGCCCACCCTTCCTTCCTGCCACACACGTCCGTGTTAGCAGGGGCACACAGGTACACGATACATGAGTCCTCACAACAGGCTCCCCATCCAGGGGATGTCACAAAGGGCACTGTGACTTTGGCCAGTGCACCACAGAGGACGAAGACAGAGGCAAACTCTCATTGTCCCCTAAGAAGGCAGTGTTGGGGGACACAGAACTGCATGAGTGTCAGAATGAAATAAACCAGGCAATGGTCAGGGACAGGGAGGATCAGGATAGAGGGGAGCGGGGGAGCAGTACCCAAACCTTAGGGAGGAACCAAAGACCCTCCTGTCCACCCCAGGGGCCTGCTGGGTGTGCCTGCATCAGCAGCTACCACCCCGCCTCCTGATCACACATGTGCGTGCATGTACGCACCACACACACAGACACCCATCCTGGAGGAAGCAGCAAGTAGTTGACCAAAGTGTGATGGTGACAATGAGTGCCACCCTCTGAACCCAGCCAGGGAGGCAGCCTCAGTCAGTATCAAGACTTTTTTGGGGCCAGCAGGTAGCGCGGTGCTTAAGGCATTGGACTCCCATATGGCCCACTGCAGTTCGAGTCCAGGATTGGCGGCTTGCTTTCTCACTTTCCCTCTTTCTCTCTCTGTCTCTCTCTCTAGTGAGTATGTATGCCCTATAGCAAATTAAATAATAATAATAACTTTTTAATTGTAGAAGAGACTTTTTTTATTGTGCTCTTCAAATCATATTGCACTAGAGAAATGTGAGGAGCCTTAGAAATTCCAATCGCTTCCTCCCTGCAATTACGTCATAGGAGGAGTTGCGAGAAACGGGCTACGTCAGTGTCAGGGCCTCAGTTTCTCCCCAGCTCTCCTCCCTGTCTCCAAGGCCCCCACCTGCAGGAGGGTGTGCGATGCCGCTCCGGGTGGGGGCATCACGCTGCCTTGTCCAGGCCCTGGCAGCCTCCCGGCAGCCCCACCCTGCCCAGAGCACCCAGGCTCGGTGTGATTGAGCGCAGCTCAGAGTCACCAGTCAGTGACCCCACCTCCAGTTCTTGGCTTGGCTGTCGCTGGCTGGTCCGTGTCAGCTGAGGCGCCGGCCTAAGTGCCTGGGTAATAGATTGTGGGAGAGAAGTCCCAGGCTAAATGCCACAGAAAATAAATTCTAGGAGGTCTCCTCACTGTGACCTGAAGTTCCTACAGGACTTTTCCGACGGGCCCAACCCGAATGAGAAGTCCAGGACAGTCTTGAGAGCCCTCAGGAGGGCATCAGGTGCTGTCCTGAGGACTTAAGGCAGGGGGACCTAGTTACAGTCATTGAATGGGCCGGCAGGTGGCATCGTGGCTGAACGCGATTCGGGTCCTGGACCTGGCAGCTTGCTTTCTCACTTTCCCGCTCTCTTTCTCTCTCTCACTCTGTCCCTCTCTGGTCACATTAAAATAAATAAACAAAGTGAAATAAAATAATTAAAGTCATTGAATGTCTCACAACGGTCAGGCTCCCATGGCAGGATGAACTAACATGTACAGCTAGTATCTCCAGCCCTTTTACTTTGTATTTAAAAAAGAAAAAAGAGGCAGCACCAACGATAAAGAACAAAAGCATTAAAGAACTGATGACAACCCTACGGAGTAAGAACTGTCATTAGCAGCCCCCTTTACAGACACCGAGACTGAGGCACAGGGAGTTCATCAACTTTCCCAAGAGCACGCAGGAGCCAATAAGAGCTGCTAAGCCAGGCGGGGTGCAGGCTCAGACGGTCACCCAAAACTGCCTCTTCATCATGTTTCCGTTTAAAGTGATGACACTGACCAGCCGAGGCCAGCTGGGCTCCTGCCAGGCGCAACTCTCCCAAGCCTGAGAGGGAGGCCCTTGACACAGCCTGGGGAAACAGCCTAGACTCCCCTAGAGCAGGCATACACCTACGGCTCCCAGCCGAAGGTCTCCAAAGATACAGCAAGTGCTGGAGGCATCAGGTCACCGAGACAGAAAGAGCGACTCCTTGGGGGATTTGCAGAGATGCCCGGGGAGCCCCTAGAGAAGCCCAGCCTGTGCCCCCCACTGATTCCCACCACCACCCCTTGCAAAGTTCAGGGGAGGCAGAGTCCTGGCCCTTGGGCAGTGGTCATAAGGGGGGCATCAGTGAGGGCATGCCCTTGTCACCAGGATTCACCCATCACAGCCTGGTGGCACCTGCACTTCCTCACTGCAAACTCCCCATCACTGCAGGGGCAGTGGCGGCTGGGGTGGAGAGGCGGCCACGGCCAGGGCTCCGACTTACTTGAAGAAGTCCTCCTTGCAGTAGACGCTCCCGGCCCTGGAGAAGCACCTGTCCGCCAGCTGCATCTGGCAGTCCGCGCACTTGAGGCAGGAGCTGTGCCAGTGCCTGTCCAGGACCTTCAGGATGAACTTGTCCAGGATATGCTGGTTGCAGCCAGCGCACTGGGGGATCTCTGCAGGACAGGAGAGAGAGAGGCAGCGTCAGCTTTCTGTGAGCCGTCAAGACTGGCCCGTGCTGACGCCTTCCCGTGCCACCCGCGGGGCCCAGACGGGACTGCGCAGATCTGTACAGGTGGCACCCTGTGGTCGGGGAGGTTCGGCAGCTGCTGTGTGCTGCCCAGGCTGTGTGCTCTGGCCCAGAGGGGCCACCTGTGCCTAAGAGGCTCATGAGGCTGGCAGAATCAGCTCACCCAGTTTATGCCAACTGCAGTTCCACAGCCGAGAGGCCAGGGAGGCCCAGCGATGGTCACCTCTGCATCCACGTCGTTCTACTACTGGGGAGAAGCTGTGCTGAGAACAACCCCCAAAGTGGACCCTGCCTAGGCACAGACTGGGAGGCCAGCTGGCCTGAAAAGCACGTGATGTGTGTGTGTGTGGTAGGGGGGCGGGGGGTTGGCCAGGGCCCAAGCCTGAGTGCTTCTGGAGGGAGAACCTCAATATTTCAAAGAACTGCCATAGAGGCCACGGACTGACTCAGTTAATATCCCCTCCTCACGTGCCTTCCCGTGCCATAGACAGGAGAGCTGGAAACTACCTTTCAGGGCCGCCCATAGCCTAGTGGTTAAGGGAGCCGGATCCCACACGGCTGACCATGGTTCGAATCAAGGCCTAGGAGCTTGAAAAACATACTGGGTGCGTATGCCTGCATACCCAACATGCTGACAGAATGGAGAAATGGAAGAGACTGCAGCAGGACCACGCCCCACTGGGGACTGCTTTCTCTCTGTCTCTCTCTCCCTCCCTCTCTCTGTTTTTCTCTGGTGAGCCCAAGTGCCTTCTGGCAATTGGAAGGAAAACACTTTTGCAGGTGCCCTTGCAGTTCAGGCTGTGAGTGTGACTTAGGGTCTGTTAGTCAGCTGCACTTAGGGGAGACCTGAATTCAGAACCGAGTTGAACACAGAGACGGCTGAGGGGCAGGCTCTCGTCACGCTGGTGTGGGTATTGGCGGGGGCTCGGAGGTGTCGAGGTTGTAATGTCCTGATTAGTCATGGCAGAGACAATGAAACTCTGGGGGCTGAAAGCTATTCCTGGAAGCTCAGCCCTGGAAGCTTGGCTCCCTCAAGTTGAAAGCCACCTCATACCTGCAATTAGTCATTTTCCATTTAAATAGTAAAAATGGAGTCTGTTGTCTGCAACTGAACCCTAACCACTGCCCCATCCAGTTCCTATCCGAGGTCTCTCTCCCTGCCATCCCATCTTTACCAAGAGTTTGATTGGGGGCTGGGAAGTATTTTGAATGATTGAATATTTCAAATCCACAAGACGGTTAGGCTTCGATGGTCGGATGAACTAACATATAGTGCTAGTACCTCTAACCGTTTTACCCTGTACTGTTAAGAAAAGAAAGAACAGTAACAATGACAGGGAACAAAAGCATTGAAGCGCAAGCATTCATCTCCCCACAGCATCCTCCTGATACTGCCTGTCGGCAGAGGAGCAACTCCAGGGGGAGTTCTGGACCTGGCAGCTTGCTTTCTCTTTTATTATACATAACACTGCTCTTTCTTTTTCTTTTTCTTAGACTTGCCAGAGGTTTGTGCACTCGCCAGAGAAAGAGACTGAGAAGGCACTCCCCTTCCCACCCAGTGGTGCACAGTCATGCCGCAGTCCCTTCTCTTCCATTTCTCCATCCTGCACGGATTTGGGGCATACATGCATATGTGCCTTGTGTACTTTTCAAATCCCCAGGGCCAGGATTTGAACCACAGAAGTCATGTGTGGTCCAACTCCCTTAACCCATGAACACTTTTGCTAATTGTTTATCCACACAGTCTTTCCCAAGCTGGGATCCTTAGAGGCAGGGACAGTGTTTCTTTCTCAGCTTTGCATCTTCACGGCCTAGCAGAGCCTGGACCACAGGGTAACCCACAGAGGCTTATCACTGCTCAAATCCTCTCTACGAAGCTCGTTTAGAAACAGTTCTTCACTACTTTCCCCTGCACATTTCAAAACACCAACAACGTTCTAAAACTAAATCTCACGACACATCAGCGTTTCTTGACTCATATCACATTTGTTAGTTGGGACAGAATTTTAAGACATTCACATAAGGGAATGAGCCTCAAAGCACTGGGGAAACTTGAACACACCAAAACCTGCGCAGAGAAAGCTTCAGCTGTGCTAAGGTGTTTGCACTTGAGATGCACAGACAGGCTCATCAGAGGCTCACTCAATGCTCCCACTAGTTCTGTCTACACAGGTCCTGGCACCCAATGCACCCCTATCCAGGCTACTCCCTTTATGACCTGAGTAGCCACCATCCTTTGCCTGAAAGTCGCGGCCCTCAGTGGACCCCTTGCCTTTTGATCTCTTTCTCAAGTCAAACAGCCTCATGAAAACCAGCAGGAGTCACAGTGAGGTAGAAATCTGTAGGTATCTGCTAATTGTCCCAGTTCATAGAGGACATAAAAACAACTTCAGAGACCAGCAGGTGGCGTGGTGGTTAAGGTGCTGGAATTCCCATATGGCTGACCACAGTTTAAGTCCCGAATGTGGTGGCTTGCTTTCTCACTCTCTCTCTCTCTTTTTCTCTGGCAAAACTCATGTGAAAAAATAAGAATAATAAATTAATTAAAAATAAATAAATAATTCTTTTTTAAAAAATGCAGAAGATTTCATCTTTGAGAAAGAAACTGTTCGGTAAGTAGTTATCCCAGAGTCCCACGTGGGCGGCAAAGTGCTAAGCCCGTGATGGCTGCATGAATTTCCTTCTAAGAAGGGGTAGTGGATTCTGGAACCAAACTGCCTGAGCCTAAATCCTGGTTCTCTTTTCATCAGAGACAGAAAGAGAGCATACTTCCAGGGGGGAAGGTCATGCCACAACCCCTTCTCCTCCATTCTCCTCCTGGGATTTGGGTGTATGTACAAGCACCTTGCATGCTTTTCAAGCCACCAGGTCTGGGACTTGAATTGCACAGTCGGCCATGTGGGATCCAGCTGACTTAACCACCATGCCACAGGCTCTCCCTTTTAGCCTGGGACAAATTACTCCACCACTCTCCGCCTGAGTTTTCTCACCTGTGGAAGGGGGCGGCGATGACAGTGGTGCCTCACAGCATTACTGTGAAGAGTAAATGAATCAATCCATGTAATATTCTTGGGCCGGGCCCAGTGCACGGCAGGTGCTCAACCATGGTGCACCCTTACCTCATGGAGCCCTCGCGGGAGTCCCTGTGGACCTATGACCCTCCCATGCAGGCTCCCAGAAGGCCCTCATCACATGGCTGGGGCATAGCTGTCTGTCTCTAGTAGGTGCTCACCAGCACCCGCCCGGCCCCTCTTCAGGGGTGTACAGTCCAGGGGCGTCAGGGACTGGCAGCCATGGACACAGGGGAGGTTTGGGTGAGGAGCTGATAGCACCTGGAAGGCCTGGGAATGGGAGGGGCCATAGCCAGGAGCTCCTGTGGTGGGAAGAGTCCAGTCAGGGAGGGGGGGAGCTGGGGGAGGATAGAGTGGGACAGCTTAGGACAGGAGAGCCATGAAGGGCCCTAAAGGGGTGCAGATTCCTCCTGCACACATGACCTTTGGGACCTTGTAGGTGGCTGAGTCAGAGAAAGGTTGCAGAAAGGTGTCCAGGCAGGTGTGGAGGGGATGGGATGGGAAGGCCAGGCTTGTTAAAGTCGGGGTCAAGCTCAGACCCACGCCTGCCTTTGTAGGGGAGGCCTGCGAACTCAGAAGCCCTCCCAGCTCAGGAAAGCATTTAAGAACAAAGGGGTGCTGAGCAGCAGGAAGGCGTGAGCAAGGCCCTCCATGCTCCATCACTGAGCAGCATGGGGGTGCCTGCACTGAGCCCCTGAAAGCTGGGGGGGGCTCTTTGTGTGAACAAACAAACGGCTGGCCTGGCTGAGGGCTGCAGGGAAGGCCAACGGATCCCTGGAGCACCTCCCTCAGCAGGGTAAGGAGGGCCACAAGTTTCTGCCTAACTGCTGCGATTGGGCCTGCCCTCCGAGGAAGGATCAGGCTGTATTTCTCCTCCCAACCACAAATGCATGGGATGAGGGTGAGGGTGTATGCCCATAAAATTCATTTCGAGCAAGGTATCTACCAGGAGCCTTAATATGATGAGCATCTGAGAGAGAATACATTAGGGTTGATGTATGCGGGGGATTTCACAGCCTGCAAGCAGAGACAACCTCCCGTCCAGGAACGACACAAAGCAGACAGACCAGCCATTCCGGCTTCCAGCCTGGAGGAGACGCTTCAGCAGGGTCAGGCCAGGCTGTTCAAACTAGGACTCCTCACAGGGCCTAGGAACTAAATCGGGGTCCTCGGGTTTGGCAAAAACATGAGGGCCATAGTAAGGGTGCCTGTTAGGTTAAAAAATAAAAATCGTTCCCATTGCCGTCCTCTATTTTGATGAGAGAGAGAGAGAGAGAGGGAGGGAGGGGAGTGAGAGTTGTTTAAACAAAGATCATTTAGAAACAGTCTAAAAGAGTCATAATACACCAATGTACATGCCCGCTCTGTGTCAGGACTTGAGAATGTAAGGCCCCAGTCATCCACGCAGCTCAGTGAGGAAGGTATTATCGCTGTCCCCACTTCACAGATGACAGAACTGAGCCTCAAAGAGGTTGAGTCCTGAGCCCAAGGTCCCACAGTGCAAGAGCAAGATTTGAACCCACAGCCCATGTCGCTGCTTTCCATAAGATGGACTGACCTTACCTGAGAGCTCAAGAGTCTGCACCACCTCATCTGGCTCGATCCCGTCCCTTTATAGAGGGAAATGGAGGCGGGGAAATAACATCAAAGCCGCTCCGTGTGCACTGGCATCGGAGTGGGTGAGCCACCTGCCTCCCGTGTCCCCAGCCTTTGGGCACATGGCGATGTTTGAGACACAAAGTTACATCCTTTGGGCAGAGTGTATCTGTGTCAAGTGGTGCGTCATCTGATGCCCAGGAGAGGGCTGGGAGGAGGAGCCCCCCTCTGTGGATCCCCAGCACCCAGCTGCAAGGTGCAGGCTTGTTAACAGCATTGGCCAAGTTCAGACCCATCTCTGCATGTTGCGTGTGTCGGGGAGGATCCTGGGGCGAGGGGGGCTCTGGACTCAGACTCCACACTTCAGGCCATGCAGCCCCCATTAAGCAGTTAGTGAGAAATATCTGGAAGTTTTTAATAGAGCAACACCATATGTATGACTCTACCTTCTCCCTACAATAAATCGTGATTTTTTAAAATATAATTTGGACAGCATGTATAGGATAGAACTCATATATGTTTCCCAACAGAAATAAAGATCAAACCAAGGTTTTTAAGGGGAGGGCCAGAGGAGACATGGCAGGGAAGGCTGCAGGATCCCATGTGGCCGACTGTGTGGTTTGAGTCCTGGACGTGGCGGCTTGAAAAACACGCTGTGTGTGAGTGCTTGCATGCTCAAAATCCTGACAGGAGAATGAAGGAGAAGGGATTGCAGTGTGGCCATTTCTCACTTTCTCTCTCTGTGTGGGTGAGCACACATGCCCTAGAGAAAAAATAAATAAATAAGGGGCAAAAGGATTTCCAGATCCCTAATAAACTCAACATACTCTCCACAGTATTGGGTATAACGAAATTCCACTTTAACCCCTGGAATTGGAGCAAATCTATGCAGCCAGGAAAGCCAGAATTGGATCCATAAACTCAGTTCCAATACAAGGAGTCCGTTCACTTCCAATGAAAGTTTTTAACTTCTTGTGCACAGTGTTCTGTGGCCATGTTCTCTGCAGAGCTCTGCAGAGGGTAACTTGGGTGTGCAAGGACAGTGACACTCCTGGCACAGCCAAGGGACCCATGGAGATGCTGGGTCACAAGGCATGATCCTCTCCCCACCCACCAGAACTTTCCGGATCCTGCAGTGACACGGCTCGAGGCACAGACCCAAGAGAGCACCTACACATCCACATGCAGACACCCTCACGCACACTCAATACACACGCAGACAGATGTACACACATATGCACACACACACACGGATAACACAGAGGGACACACGTATGCAGAGAGAAACACACCCAATCCCAAAGAAACACCTGGGACTCCTTCACTTACACATATAGAAAGGCACGCCCCACGTTTACATATACACACATTTACATGTATTCAGAGACACGCATGCACTGCACAGACATGCACATACACGCATATATGTACATACAAACACATGTAACACAGGTACTTATACAAACGTGTGCACACATATATATGTCTATACAAACACAGAGATGCACACATGTAACACAGGTACTTGTACACACACAAATACGTGTACACACACACGCACACACATTCTCATACCTAGGCTAAGGCATTGCTATTCTGGAAAAAGCCTATACTGAAATCAAGCTGGTCTATGAAAGGAAGCCCTGGCAAAAAGAGAGAGCCGTCCCAGGCTGGAGCGGTGGGGCAGCAGGGAGGCAGTGAAACCGAAAGCTAGGAGGAAAAGAAACATCTTCTCAGGTGCTTGTTTTTGGAAGGGGCTCAAAAATAAATGAGAGATTTTTTTTTTTAATTTCAGTTCTGCTTAGAGTTTAGATTTTCTTTTTTTCTTTTTCTTTCTTTCTTTTTTTTTTTTTGAGAGATTTTTGCTATAGGACATATGCATTTGCCAGAGAGACAAGGAGAGAGAAAGCGAGAAATCCAGAGGGGGGATAGCCACACTGCAATCCCTTCTCTTCCATTCTTGCGGGGTTTTGTGAGTTTTAAGCTGCCAGGTCCAGGACTCATACCATAGTCCACTACGGGGGAATCCAACAACGTAACCATTACACCACCTGCTAGCTCCTAGAAATTTCAAATCTTTATGCCTGCCAAATTGTTACAATAAATCCCAGACTAGAGTCAGACCTGGGTTTAGAGCCTGCCCCTACCCTGTACATAATCTTGGGCAAATTATTTAACCTCTGGAAGCCTTGGCTTTTCTTATCTATAAAATGGGGATAATAACAACAGCCTCTTGGGGGCGCTGCCTCCTCCTCCCTCGCCTCCTGGCCAGTCAGCAAGGAGATGCACTTATACGGCCAGAGTGTACAAGAATTAGGTCAGGCTTCATTATCTCCCAGTACACCTTTTTCTCCCTCACTGCCCCCCGCAAAACACCCAAAATTCTCTCCCCTGTTTTTATTCTAAAGCATCCAGAAGACGTACACTCCTTTCTAATCGGCATCATCTCAGTGCCCAAACGACAGATAATGCAACATTATAAGGGTTGTCTTTTTAGAATAAAAAAGAATCTACAGATTCTTTCCTCCACAAAATGAAAGCAAATTTCCAAACCTTGGTCTCCTCCCCACATAGGAATGGTGGAACCAGGAGGCTGAGGCTCCCCACGGCCTGACCACGCTGTGGCTGTGATGTGTTCAGGTAAGACTGCACGGGGTTCAGATGAACACTTGAGGCTTCTGACGTTTTTCTTCAAGACATCCTAATACTCAAAGAAAAAGTGTGGGGCCATCGGTGGCATGGTTGTTAGGGCTCTGGACTCCCACATGGCTGCCAGGGATTCGAGTCCCAAACCTGGTGACTTGTTTTCTCACTTTCCCTCTCTCTCTATCTCTGGTTGAATTAAAAATAATAATAATATTAAATAATTCTTTTTTTAAAAAAAGAAAAAAGAAAGAAAGAAAAAGTGACTACTTATTTAATAAGAAATGGCCCCAGACCCTTGGGCAAAAGCCATAATCTACTTCCACATCTAGGAAGCTTATAAAACCCACGTGATGGCCAGCCCTCAGCTCACCAAAGGACTGTGTTAGGAACACATGGGGCTTGTTTTTCAGAGCGCTTAGCAGAACATAGATTCCACTTTTAAACCCCCAAATTTCTCTAATAGTGAAGCGTCAGAAAGCAGGGATGTAGAGATCCCAAAGTCCAAATTCCCCACACCCCTCAGGGATCTGTAAGTCTCGTGCATTTTAATGCCCCACTCACGTTTCTTCATTTCCAAGAAACTGCTCTCAAGGAACCAGGGGCCACCACGAGACCTTTCACAGAGGGTTTGTGTTTGTTTGATCGATTTTAATTCTTTGAAAAATGGTGTTTTCTATCTGTTGGGTCACAGAAGATCAACAGGGTGAAGAGAAAAAAAAAAAATCCACTAGAGAAACTAAAACTGGAAGCAACGCAACTGACAGGGACTAAAATGTCTTTAAGAAAGTGCACCTTTCTGGAAAAATGAATCAAAATTTTGGATATTTTCATTAGAACCATACAGTGGAGCATTTATATTTGAAAACTGAAATGACTTTGTACTGATAGGAATAACGTTCCTTGCACTGGGCTCTGAAACCAGATTCATGTTGTCAAATCTGGACTTTGGCGTGTGTCCTCAGAGTCCTGTGGGCGTGGCTTTCTAACTGCCTTTCAGACAGAGTTCCTCTCTCGGTTTCATAATTTGACCTGACAGCCTAATGCTCAGAACCATGTCTTCTTGCTCCTTTCAAGAAAGGGAGGCGGGATCTGTAAGAGATCCTTCCCGGGCTCCCTGCTGAGGAGGCACCTTTGCAAACACCCCAAAGCAGCTTCAGCCAGGCTTAGGAGTCCATCTGCAAAATGGGAATACGATCCTGGTCTCTGAGTACCTAAAGATCGCCAGGACGCTGAACTCTGCCGAGCACTTTCCAATCTGCATACTCATTTACTTCTCCCAGACACCTGTGAAGCAGACTTTGTCACCATGTAAAAGGCCACAAGGCTAAGGGGTTTCCCTAAGAGGACACAGTGGGGGGAGGGGGGAATTGGAGCTAGACACTTCTTTTTGTCTGGGACAGATTCTGCGACTCACAGAAGAGCTTGACTTTCACCAGCACTCAGTAACGTCAACTCCATCTGGGACTTTTGCCTCCAATCCTTTTTTGCTAGTGACTTTACTCCACTAGTAAGTTTTGTGAGCTCTGTCTTCAATAACATTTGGCTGATGCGTATTTCCAAAATCATTCCATTCTTATTTATTTGTTAAGTTTCTTTACTGATTCCTAACTGAAAGAAGCAGCCAAATGGAGCTGTCAGGAGAGACATAGACAACTGAAATATTGTGCATGGTTTTTCTTGGAATTTTCCATTTCTTTTCCCCCTGCAAGGAGAAAATAGCAGTCCAACAGCGGATATTGCTGATGCAGTTGGCTCTCTCAAGTTCCCCGAATAAGAAGGAAGGTTTAAAAAAAAACAAGGCTTGGGAAATCCTCTGGGGGGGGGGGGGGCTCACTGATGTGGCGTGGAAATGACGCATTGTAAAGCGTAGTGATGAGGACATTAGATTGTCGGACAAGCCAAGTCTAAGTCTGCATACCTGCATTTACCTGCCTAAAACCATACCTGAGTTCTAAAATAGTCAAGTCTAAGAATTTAATGGAGGCATGGTTACATTAAAAATTAAATTAATTGAAAGTCATATTACTGGATAAGGAGTTCAACAATAAAACTTTCCAATTCAAAGTTGTCAGCATCAAAGCTGACAATAAAATCTCACTTTCTGGTCACAATTCCTCTTTGAGTCACCTGGTAATTGTGACCAAAGGAACCGAGGACAGATGGATCTACAAAGTCACACACAGGGAAAGCCTGAGACCCAGGAGAGCTGGACAGAGTGACTAGATGTGTCTGGCAGTCTCCTCCCCTTCTCTTGGCTCTTTGTCATTAAAAACAGTCCATTTTAAATAGAATAATTGTTAGTTTTCTTTTTGATATTTTCACTTATTCTAAACCAGGGTATTTTGAAGAGACCATTATATAATTTTCAAAACTATTTTGTAAAATTTCATTTTCTTAATAGTAAGAACAACCTCATAACCAACACAACTGAAGCACAAAATTCCAATGTTAATTATTTAAAACTTAAGGAAAAGGCTCTCTGAACACTGGTATTTCACGACGGGTGACAGCAGCATCAAACATAGAGGACGGAGGCAGCCACAAAGACACTGGGAAAATTCTAGTGTGGGAAACTGGCATCCCATTTCAGGTAAATCATAGTCATTATCATAATTACATCCACTCACGTGCTTAAAAATGTACTAGTCTACCTGCATCTCAGTATCTAATTTTTAGTTTTTTTCTAGTTTGTCTTGACAAATGTCTAGCCACTGGGACACAAGGTCAGGAAATCTTTCACGTATTAGAAATGATCACACCTAAATTTCTTCTTGTCCTCTAGTTCCTTTCTGGAGCCTTTCAGATGGCAGGTCTTACTTGTTTTATTTGGTGGTTTAGGGTCCCTTTGAAAGTCCCCTTTGTTCCTTTTCTGCTTAGGCTATTCGAAAATAGTCCTCTTCAATACAAGGACACATTAAAAAGTATCATGGAGAGCAGGTCAGTGTTGCCACTTAGAGCCTGTAATTTGGGTAATATTTTCATAGGAGCCCAGAGGCAAAGAAAATACACAGTGATGTCTGCAGGGACAGGATTATCTTCTGGGTAATATTGTCACAGAATTAGGACTCTTCAGTAGGATATCGAATATTCTCAGTAATTGCAAATGAAGCAGAAGATGACAGTAAACAAACCCATGAGAGTGTATGGCCATGCTGCGGCCGTGTCTCTTTTTCCACTCCATTTTCGTGTTTAATCATTGCTAAATCTCCACGACGTGTTTTTCTGATGTCTCATTCTGTGGCGATAGTGCATATGGTTGGCAACCTCTCCCTCATAATAAGAAACTTTCAATTAATTTGGCTGCAAGTTTTGTCTCTATTAAGCTATTCCCAGAACCAAATCCCTTAACCCACTAACATTATAATTAAAGCAAATTATACTTTAAAGGCATCTGGGGGTGAGGTGCCGCAGTAAAACATCTGTGGCTAAATCCAGACTGACAGAGAGGATGGGGAAGGGAGAGCCTAGGAAAGAAATCCACCAAAATAATGGTAGGACTTAGGACTCACCACCCAGCATGAGTTTTCAGCCACTAATACAGTTACCCAAGGTGCATTTTCCTAGGGACAATCAATTCCAATTTTGCCAATTAAACCCAACCTATCTACCCCCTAACAGCCGTGCTTCGAAATGGTTGATTTGTGCTCCGTTTTGATTAGGACTCCTATAGAATTGAGGTTTTGTTTGTTTGTTTGTTTTTTAGGTTTTTGCCATAGGGTGAAAACCTCACAGCCGCATCTGTGTTTAGTCAAGTTCTCCCTACAACAGTAAGAACCCAGATCTGAGCTCTGTGCTCACCCCAGCAGCTGGGCTCCCACCTGGGGCTCCTAAAAGGACAAATGGGTCTCACCACTTTGCTGGACACCTGACCCCCCAGTAAAACCTCAGTGTTAGGAATTACTGCACAATCTCACGTTCCTCCCCACAGAGATTTCATGATGGAGAGAAGAGGCAGGGAAGAGGGATGCAGGGAGAGGAGGGAAGAAAGACCAGAGAGAGAGAAGATGCTGAAGCCACCAAGCCTCCATGCAATTTTACTACAAGCAGCAGACCCTGTTCACACCTATGTGATGGGCATTGCAAAGTCATTCCAGGAAGAGAGGAAAGACAGAAAATCATTACAAAAGTAAATCCCTCCCCCCACCCCAGTCATCTCCCAAACCGGAGGTCTATGCAATAATGTATCTGCTGCTACCGTGTGCTTGGGTCTGTCCCCACCCGGGCTTTCCCAGAATGGGTCATAAGACGCCTCTCCTCTCCCCATCATCTACACTGGCTCCAAGTTTCATGCCTTCCGATGCCTCTCTGCTCGCTTCTGATGAGCTTCCCTAATTAAAAGAAATGGCGCGAGGTCCCTCCGTCCCACTCCACCAACCCTCCCCCACCCGCCCTCTTTAATTGGAGGAGGACTCAAGTTTCCCAGCCAGAGAAGTCCACCAAATAGCCACCATTTCTGCCCCAAACAGGCGGCTCAATGGAGATTTCACAACGTGACCGATAGAACGGTTAATCCCCGTTAACTAATGTCCCATCCCTACGCGCCTGCGAGCGCGACTCTCTGGCCAGCACCGGGGCCCTCTGGGCTCCTCTGGTAGCGCGTGCTAAAGAGTCACTAATGGACTGTGGCGGAGTGAAAGGACACCAAAATCCGAGGCAAATGGGAAGTTAGGACAATGCAAATATTTAGGGCTTGAGGCTGTCTACACCTGGTCAGCGGGGTCAGCGGGTCACTGTGGCCCGTGTTTTTATCTACTCAATGGAAAGAAATTGCTTTGCCGGTTTTCCGCCTCCTCCGACCTCCATCTCACCTCTCGGGGAGGACTGGATTTTAAAAATCGACCCAGGTATTTGCAGTTCCGTAGGCGGTCTCCAGAACGTCTCTAGGGCTCACGCTGCCCTAATCCCTACAGCATTCAGCCTACATTCCTGCCTTAACCCCTCTTTGTTCTTGGCGTGTCCAGAGGGAGATCCTCCTGGCTTCTGCCGTCCTCCCTTCGCCTTCCTGCAGCTCCTGGGTTTTATCCTGCCCCGGCTTTTCTAGTCATTCCTTTCCTTCTTCATTAGTTTCACCCGTCTGATCCCTTTACAAGACAAATTCGCCTGCCGTCTGGGCGGGGGGGAATCTCATCCTGGATAATTGCAAACCCTGCAGGATCCGGAATGAAGCCCTCACAGAGGCTCCCGCCAGCCCTGGCTTCCCCTCTGCAGTGTGCGTGCCACCCGCGGCCAGAGCCACCTTGCCTTCCCCGGGCGCTCAGTGTCACTAATTCCCTCCCCTAAATGACATCCTCTGTGGCCCAGGTAGAGACCGCTTCTCTCGGGAGCCTGCCAACTTTTCCAGCGCTCGTCAAGGTCCGCTAAACCGGGAGCAGAACCCGGGGGCGAGGTTTCACGCCGGCAAAACGCGAGGGTCTCGCGGCCCCGCTGGTCGCTGCTTTCCGAGGAGGAGGAGCCGGCCCCGAACGGGAGCACCTCTTTCCAAGGGTTCCGATGTCACGGAAAGGCTCGTGCGGCCGGCGTCGGGGTTTAGTACTGGTTTTCGGGATGCTGGCTGCGAAATGGGCTTGGGGAAGGAAGGCGTTCAGCCCGATCTCCTCTCGAACCCCCACTCGCTGCACCTTTCCTCGAGGAAAAGGTCCCTGCCACTGTTCTAAAGGGCAGGAAACGGGTCCCGGGTTTGGCAACCCCAGCTCAGTCGGACTTCTGGGCGGCTTGGTGGAATAAGCCGGGGAAAGGGATTGGTGCAAAACGCCGAGTGGGTGGACGAAAAAGTGGGTAGACGAGGCGCAGGAACGCCGAATGCGCGGCGCGGTGAACAGACGGCCTCTTTCCTTGCCCCCTCCCTGGCTGCGACCTCTTCCGACCGTGCGGGACACGGCGCCCCAAACCCGTTGTCCTGGAAGGGGGTCCTGTCCAGGCTCTGCGTCCGGCCGAGAGCCGCCAAGAAGCTGGGCCACGCGTCGAGCGAGCGCCGGGAGCCGCGCGCCGCCCGTAGGT
>NW_006159534.1:2071971-2073273 GCF_000334495.1 Tupaia belangeri chinensis | reverse complement strand
CAGGGAGGAGGAACCCTGCCCTGGTCGCGGCGAGGTCAACTGGGTCGCGCTCCAGACCCGAGGACGCCACCCCCGCCCGAGTCCTGTGCGCTCAACCCGCCTCTTAAATTCGCGAACCGACTGCGACCAAGAGAAAACCCAAAGCTTGAGTCAGACCCAGAAGCCCCTTCTCCGTAGCGACTTTGCGACTTCTCGGCACCTAGGGGACCGCTCAGCGCAGACCTTTACCCCTCACCCGCGCCGCCGGCCCACTCGCGGTCCCCGTTTAATCGTGGATTCCGCGTCCTGCGCGCACTGGGAACTCAGCTGCCCAAGCTTCCCCCGCCCTCAGTGCCCTCTCGGGTCGAGGCCATCAAGGAGGTAGCTGAGCCCTCTCGCCCCTCGGGCGTCCTAGGCCACCCGCTGTTCCCAGGCTCTGCCACGGTTGCCCGGGTCTTTCTAAATTCCCATCTGGGTGGTGCGCGGCTCTGACCAGGGGGTGGGGAGGGATCCTAGCGGTTAAGGGACCGGAATCCCCAACCATCAGATCCGAATCTGGCAGCGGGCAAAGTCCACTTAACCTTTACAAAACAGACGCGCGCCTGAGAATATTTTTTGTGACTCAAGGAGAAGAGTGTGTGCTGGGCTGCTCTCAGAATGGATGGCTCTCTCTCTCTCTTTCTCTCTCTCTCTCTCTCTCTCTGTGTGTGTGTGTGTGTGTGTGTGTGTCCTGCACCATGAAACAAGCCAGGACTGGCATGAAGAGCGCTCAGCCCCAGAGTTTGGGAGAACTGGCCTGGGAGATGAGTCTATTCCATCTCTGAAGAAACCGCCTTGTAAGAGGAACGAAGAACCTCGCCGGGCGCTGGATCCGGGATGCGATCTACGCCGGGGGGATTTTCCCCCACGCACCCGCAGGGTCCCGGTGAAGGAAAAAGAGGGCACTGAGGCATCCCAGACAAGTCCTTCATTTAGATCCTTCCAAACACCAAATAAAAGCCTTTCTCCCACAGCTGCGAGGTTCGCAAGAGCTTGCAGGAAGTAGGCATTTTTCGAGATAAGAAAGGGGGCTGGAGACGCTCAGGGCCTGTTTTCCATTGACCACCCCAGCCAGGCCCCGGCGGGTGTCCCCTTTCTCCTGCCAGCTATCAGCTCTTGTGTCCGTCGTCCTTTCCTCAGCGTCCGAAAAGACTACGGGGCAGACGGGTCAAACCCGACGGCAAAGGCGAGTAAAACGCTCCACCTTCCCGCGCTGCCGGGATCTTTAGCCGGCGAGGGGCCGGCTGGACCCAGACGCGCAGAGGCCGGGGAGGATGTCGGGAG
>NW_006159534.1:2070042-2071015 GCF_000334495.1 Tupaia belangeri chinensis | reverse complement strand
GATTTTGGCCCGCGGAGGGGCCGGCTGGACCCAGACGCGCAGAGCCGGGGTCGACTTGGGGAGGACAGGTTCGGAAGCCGCTCTGGAGGAGCTCGCTGAACCCAGCGCCCTTAGGGGCAGGGCTTCCTGAGGACTCGGACCTCAGCTTCCTTCCAGCCCGCAAGGATGTGGCGGGGGCGACCTGGACAAAGGCAGGCTGTGCAGGGAAGGAAAGGCGGCGGTGGTGGCCGGGCTGTAAGCCGCAACCCCAAATCCTGGAGCTAGTGACCAGGACCCGCTAGTTTAAGATGAGGTCCCTTCCTGAATCCATCCACCCCGCCCCCCCTTTTGTCGTCCACAGGAAGTGCCCCCAGTGTCGCCTCCTTCAGACCTAGGCTCCCACCAACCAGAGTCAGTTCTTAGGAAGCCGTCGGGGCTGCACTGCCGCCCAGACCGAGATTTAAGGACGTGGTCTCGACTTCTCTAGCCCAGGCAGCTCTAGGGACAGACCCCAGCCTCCTCCTGCCCCATTCTTTTCGAGCTCCTGCGTCCAAAACTACGTCCCCACCCCAGCCAATGGCCACGCCGGAGCTGGTCCCGAGCCGTCGAGCAGGGCGCGGGACGGAGCTCGCCTCCTGGAGGCTGTCGGAGTCTTGAGGTCCGCACCCGGGTCGCGCGACCTCTGCGCCCATGGAGCACCAGGAAGGTGACAACGCTCTCCTCCGGTCGCCCAGCAGCCAGCGGTGGCAGGAGGTGGGATTAGAGGGCGAGTCGCGGGCAGAGACCGCCAAAGGGAGACACATTGTTATATTACTTGATAACGTTTTCCGGAGGGGAATACACCTCACTCAACCCCAAATAAAACAAAGATTATTCCGACCGCCGTGGAATCCAGATGGGGTCAAATGCCTTCTAAAAGGCCCCTAGAGGGGAGGGTGGCGGAGGCACCGAGGCCCAGGATCCGAGACCTGTCTCCCTCCCCCCCCCCAAGTGC
>NW_006159534.1:2068060-2069831 GCF_000334495.1 Tupaia belangeri chinensis | reverse complement strand
GGTCCGAGGCCTGTCCCCCCCCCCCCCCCCCAAGTGCTCTATTTGCGGCAGCTCAGGGTAATGAAGAAGTGGAACAGGCCTGCGTGGGCGACAGGAGAGGAGGGACCCAAACCCAGCAGGCGTGGGAGGGATCCTTGCGCGAGAGCCTTCCTGTGGTCTTCCTCCGGCTGGGTGGGAGAGCCCACCCCCCTGGGATGGCCGTTCCTCCTCCCAAGGTCCAAGGGTATGGCTCCCCAACCCCAACCTCCCACATGGAGGACTTAGGCCATTGGGCCCCACATTCCAAGGAAGGGAAGGTTGCGGGTATGTGGGTGAGGGCACCACGCCCCACCTTCCCCTGATGCCAGCACCAAGGGCGGAATAGCCAGCCGCCAATCTGCTACCAGGGAGGGTGCCATCCACACACATGCGTGGAGGGGAGGATCACGACCTCCCCAGAGATCAGCCCTCGATTTTGGCAGTGCCTTCTTCCACCGAGGCCACACGGGCAGGACAAAGGGAGGACTGGCCACCCCTCCTGGTTCAGCTTCGCTTCCTGGAGGTGAGTTCCTCTCTCTACCTTCCCGTGTTTTCCACAGTTGGAATCAGACGCAAAGCCTTGGAGAGCTGGGGCTCCCAAGGCGAGTTCTGGGCATTTTAGAAAAGGGAGTTCTTGACGTGGAGCATCAAAGTTGGCTGTGAGCAAGAGAAAAAGGAGACGATCGGCAAGTGTCGCGCAACCCAAGAAAGGCGTCAGAGCAGAGCCCAGCGTCCTTCGTTGTGGTCCCAAGAGACAGCCACCCGCGGACCAAGGACACGAGTCTCGCACAAACACCCTTCCCCCCACTCACGCACGCCCTTCACTTGCACAGAGCTACAAGCAGATTAGGGCTTGGAGCATTTCTGCCAGGGTTTGCGTTTCTGTTTGGGCGTGGGGCTGAGAAACCAGTCTTCCTGCCTCCTGGGGGTTGGGGAAACAGAGTTTCCAACCCTTTGGCCGGCACGTCTTTGTAATAACTCGCCCAGCGCAGACGCGGAACTGCCGGGCAACAGCTAACACAAAAACTCACAAGAAATAACTGCGCGACATAGTCTAGAAACTATCTAAGTGGGCTCGCATGCAGCTGTGCTCTTCTAACCCCTTCTCCAAAACTTCCCCGGGAGGGCCAGACGCGCTCACCAGCCTGCCCCTTGAGATCCGGCTGGACAGAAACCCTGCGATGGAGAGCCGGGGCGCAGGAGGGCGCGCTCGTGCGCCCTGGTTTGTAGGTGGTCACGGTCCCTGGAACGGCCGGCTAGTAAAAGAAATCCCGAGGACGTACTTAACACACCACGAAAGTCGCGGCGGAAGTGCAGACACAAGGCCAGCGGAGTGGGGGAATCAGTCTTTTCGTGGTGTCCAGGGGCGCCCTGCCGAGCCCGCGAGCCAGTGGAGCAAGACTCCCTCCGCGCCCTCCCGGAGCGCGCGACGCCCTGGGACCTGATCCGGCCTCTGCACAGTCTCTGGGTTCTTGGGTGAGGGACGGAGATAGATCCCTCCGGGAAAAATCTCTGCGCGCGCACACCCATACACATGCAGAAACCTGAGGATAAACACTTCTAGAGCTCACGCAGCCTTGCTAATTTCAAGCGCCAGAAGAAATCCCGCGGGGAAGCCAAGCACTCACACACTGGGTTTTTTTTCCCTGCAAAGCCGAGCCACCCTGCGCGCCAGCCTTCGCGAGAGCATAGGCTGAATCCCGAGTTCACTACTTGGTTCCAGCGCTTCTCCCTCCCCTGCGTTCCTCTGCTA
>NW_006159534.1:2067084-2067947 GCF_000334495.1 Tupaia belangeri chinensis | reverse complement strand
GTGGGTCGCCCCCGGACGCGGCGGGCGGCGGGCCCCGCCGGCAGCAGCGGCTAGGCACGCTCCCGGAGCGCACATCCAGCGCGCGGGTCTCGAGCACCCAGCTTGTGGTCCCGGCTTCTGCGCCGCCAGCCTCGGGGGCTGGGGACGCGCTCTTCAACTTCCCGCCAGCTAGGGTGAAGTTGCACTAGGTCTTGAGAGCTTTGACCCTCGCCCGGAGGAAAGAGGATTTGAGGGGACTACCCTCGCCCTCAGGTCTGGCCTGCAGCTCCTACCCCTGATATCCCCAAAGAGCACTCTACCCAGCGTTCCCAGAAAAGCCCAGAGCTGAAGATGCGGTGTTCAGTACTCTCGTCTGGCCTTGATCATGTCGTGGAGGCTTACATTCCGCCCGGAACAGTCAAGAGCCAGGCCCTTCAGCTGCACTCTGGCCGGTGCCCCTGCCCTGGGACCGCCTCTGCGCCCCGACCGCGGGCCCTCGCCCCGCCCGGCCCCTCCAGTCAGGGACACGAGCAGCGTCCGGCCCGCCCCGCACCGACTGAGGTTGCTAGCTGTCTTGTGATCAAATTAAATCAGCGAAGAAGTGGGGTGTCTTACGTTGCATCGGCACACCGAGCATCTCCGGGAGCCCCTTGACAGCCCCCTCCGCAGGGACAGCCGCGCTCTGCATCATCTCGGAGCGAGAGCCAGCGAGTCGCAGTCTACGGAGATCTCTCGCTCTCTCGCTCTAGCTGGATTCAGAAATTTGAAAATAATAAGGAAAAAGCCAACCAGGCCGCCGAAGTCTCGGTGAAAGCCAGGCCCTCCTCTTCTCCGGGAGGACTCCACAGGCTGGCCCGTGCCCTCCCACCCCCCGGCCTTCGGCT
>NW_006159534.1:2031447-2066946 GCF_000334495.1 Tupaia belangeri chinensis | reverse complement strand
CCCCTCCCCCTCCACCCTTCGCGTGCCGGCCACCCGGGAGGCCGCGGTCACCCAGGCATTTTGATTCATTCACACTGCAGGAGCGGCCGTGACGTCGCTTTCCGCAGGGAGGCCCGCCCTACAGCCAATCCCCCAACCCGGCCGCGGGCAGCAGACCCCGGCCGGAGTGGGGGTCCTGGTGCCCCAAGGGAAATTGCCGGTGCAGGAGGGCGGGGCCGCAGGGAGCTGGGCGGGGCCTCGCACCCCTCCCCCCACGCCCAGCGGAGCGGGCTCGCGCCCGGGCTATAAATGCGGCGGCTGGCTCGGCCCCGGCAGCAGGTGGTACGAGACAGCGGTGTCCGGGGGCTGGCAGGGTTCTTGGGGTCCTGGGAGGTCCAGACTCGTAGTCTCCCTGTCCCTCCAGACTGAAGGGCGGAATAGGGTGGGACAGACCCTCGGGAGGCCCGGGCCGCGTGGCCGCGTCTACCCCTCGCGCGTTCTCGGTCCCCGGCCTCTCCGCCCGACCCAGCGCGCTCCATAACGGGATGACTCCATCCAGCCTCCTCCTGTTCTTCTCCAGCCAATTCGTTTCCCTCCGGCACTTCTCAGTCCCTGCTCTTCCCCCCCCGCGTCTGGCTGAGACTGGGCCAGGGACAGCTGCTTCCTTCCCCTTGGCCGGGTCCCGGCGCAGCGCCTTCGCGCGGCCGGGCCTCCCCAGTCGCCCCGCCGGTGTCGTCCTACTACTGTCCAGCTCTGTCCAGCCCTCGATCCCCAGAGACCTCTGTCGCCGGCTGCACCTGCGGGAGCTTTGCACAATTCCCGACCTCGTGTGTGCGCGAGGCGGTAGTGTGCACGCGGACACTTGAGGCTAACCAGCCAACGGGCTTGTGCTAGTGTGTGTGTGTGTGTGTACATACACATATTAATACGGTCTGCGCTGTATATAATCCTCAATGCGAGTTTCTGGTGGGAAGAGTTTTCGGCGGAGGTCCTCTAACGCTTTATCAGATACTAGACGCCTCCCAGTGCAGGCGCGGGAAGCCCACCCAGCCTGCCCCAGATCCAGCCGCCCTCCGGGTCCCAACCCCGGAACATCCTTGCCCGGAATTTCGTTCTAGAGATGAAGACAGACATAACCTCCCAGCCTAGTGGGATTCAGCTTGGGCAGGAAAGCGAGGCTGTGTACCCTCCCCAGCCTTCCAGAGAGTTCCCCATCCCTTCCTCTTTCTTGGTGTGTGGAAAGGAGACAGCCACCTTTCAGGGTGGATGAGGGAGGAGTGTGAGAATGGAGGAGGGTGGCTGCGCTGCTTTGAATTTGTCTCCAGTGAGGTCACAGTGACTTCCATATGTCCTGGCACTGGACTGGCATCATCTCTTCCCCTGTTTACCTGCGAGGTCACTCCAGGGCACGAGACAGAGATTATGTGCAAGGAACAAAAAGCAAAGGGCTGGTGATATTTTCAGTGCTTACCAAAATGTTTTCTACAGAAATGTAACTAGTAAACAACCACGGAGACATGCCAGCCTCGTTAGCAATCAAAAATACAAAAAACAAAAACACAGTACATTCCTCTTTTTGTTTGTTAAATGGGGGGGGGGATTGCAAAAAATCGTGGAGTTCAGTGCTGGTGAAGGTGCTTGGGAACCAGTGCTGTCACGAATATTGCTGGTGTGCTTACAAACTCTTAAAACCCGTTTGGAAAGCAATTTGGCAATATGTCTCAAACCCATAAATTTTCCATACCCTTTAGCTCATCTAATTCCATTTTTTAGTGTCTACTCCATGGAAAAGGAATTTTTTTAAAAGTTTCATGCCCTTAAATATGTATTGCAGCATTGTATTTTGGAGGAAAATAACCTAAATATCCAATTAAAGAAAAGTGGTTTTAGTAAATATGTTAAATTTGTCAGGTGGTATGTTGTACAGTTATTGAAACTAATTATGGGCTCTAGCAATATGGGAATGCCTATGAAATACTAAAAATTTTTAAAGGGTGCAGTAGGATGTGATTATAAATCTGCAAAAATGTTAGTCAAATATAAAAGCAGTGATTATTCCCAAAGTTGGTTAGGGGATGGGAAAATTAGAAAACAAATTCCTGGTGAAGATGCAAAGAGGGGAAATATCTCCTGAGAGCATTTTGGAAATATGTCTTATAGCCTGAAGTATGATGACCCAATTGTGAAGTGATGACCCAACCCATGTAGAAATTTACCCAAAGAAAGTAGTCAAGAATATTTATAAAAATGGAGTTGCGAGGATCTTGTGACGTTTTCAAAAGAGAATGACTTAAATATCCAACAATAAATCATGAAATAAACTATAATGAAATTATTAAATAGAGTAAGAAGAAGGTTATGAAGTCATTAGAAACAGTATAATAGAAGGATATTTGCTAATGTATAAAACTGAGACTTATTAGGAAATGGGAACAAAGAACATGAAGCAGTATGAAGTTTAGAATCTTTTACAAAAGCAGCCCAAATACGAAAAAAATACTAAAATATAAAAATGATTCTCTGTACAGTGAATATTTTTATTTTGCTCTTTCCAAGTTTTTCTAATGACTGTATGATTTTATAAAGAAGAAACATGAATAAAAATGTTTTTAAGACATTGAAAAAAATTGGAAGGAAATATATCCGAACATCATTTCAAAGTACATTAAGAACAAGTGTGTTAGGGAGATATATTACTGGAACTCTCTTTTTTTCTCTTTTCCATATTTTCTGTATAGTGGTTATACTTTTTCAGCAAGATTAGTAAAAGCATGTTTCTATGCAGTATAGAGCATGTGTAGTAATTACTTTTATCATTTAAAATTATGCTTTAAAATGTTTTCTGCAGCTCCTGCTTCCCTGGTATGAACCTACTGGGGTCCTGCCCTCGCCTGGTTGCATGTCACTAAGTAGCAAGCTGTGGGGGCTCGCCTGTGTCTGGGGCTGACTCAGGGATGTCATTTTATCTTCAGCAGAAGAGCCCAGAAGGTCAGCCTGGCTCTCAGTTCTTGAACCTGTGAACAGCAGCCCCCAACACCTCGGTGTCCCCACAGGTACACATAATCAGCCAATAAATGCCTTTGTCCACACTCTGAGACTTTGCTAAAGGCATTTGCCCCCAGGTAGGAGTTGGTCCCATTGCCTGATCTCCCATCTACACTGACCAGGACCCTTCATTTCCCTCCTGGAGTTTTAGTAAACCCATCTGCAAATGAGGGACCCATAGCAGAAAGCTTTCTTGAACTAAATATCTTTAGTGCCTACTGCTGCTGATAGTAACAATAGTAATAGTATGAGGTGGCAATAATAACAACCAATATTAATGAAAAGCTTACAGCTATGGGCCCAGCTGGTGGCTGGATCCCACATGGCCGATTGCACAGTCTGAGTGCTGGACCTGGCAGCCTGAAAAACACGCTGGGCATATGTGTCTATGGCCCAAACTCCTGCGAGGAGAGAGGAGGAGAAGGGATTGTGGCAGGGCCATCTCCCTCGGGGAGGTTATTTCTCACTTCCTCTCTTGTTTCTCTCTTTCTTTCTTTCTCTCTCTTTCCTATCTTTCTGGAAAGTGCATACACCCCATAGTAAAAAACTAGAAAAAAAATTTTAAAAGTTTACAGCCATGTCAGGCACCGAGGCCAGTGTTTCTCCCCACAGGATCCCATGAATTCTTCACAAGGATCTTGTAATGACTCGGTGGCTGAAAAACCGAGGCTGATAGGTGCTGAGCTAGTCTCTACCCCAAAAGGATGGGAGAATGGCTGTCTCCCACAGAGGTCAGGTAACCTCTGCTGTGGAGTGGCTCAGGAAGACTCAAGGTCGGACTCAGAATGAACTGAAATCTCTGGACTGACTCAGCAGGGGTTTTCTCAAAAAGTCCGCCCAGAGCGCTGGCAGGTGACCAACTGCAGATCTGCTCATTTGGGCAAGCCCCGACCGGAGAGAGGGCCGGTGGTGATGCGGCTTTCCTCCCATCTAAGTCGGCCCATATCTATGACAAAGTACCTAGTACTTTCTGGACATTTCTACATTACATTTCTGACAACCAAGCCCAACTGTCAGTGGATCTAATTCTGAGGGAAGAAACCCAGGTTAGAAAAATGATGATAGCTTACATTTGCCTAGCATTTTACAAAATTCCTCCAAATATTTTATCTCATTTGATCTTCACCATTATGCTTGGGCTTGGGTATGATGCTCAGGAAACAGAGAGGTTAAGTGGTTTGCCTAAGGTCACACAGCTAATAGTTGCAGAGCTAACTGGAAATTAAATCCAGCCATTTGACTTCCAATCTGGTGCTCTTTGCACTTTGTATAGCAGAGGTTTCTGCTATAGGGCACGTGCGCTCACCAGACAGACAGAGACAAAGAGATAGAAAGTGAGAAATCACCCCCCAGGGTGGATGGCCACACAGCAATCCCTTCTCCTCCATTCTCCTCTTGGGATCTTGACCACGCATGCACACGCGCCCAGTGTGAGTTTAAGCGACTGGGTCCGGGACTTGAACCGCATTCGACTATGTGGGAGTCCAGCAACATAGCCATTACGCCAACTGCTGGTCCCAGCAGGCTCATGTCTTCTAACCCTTCCATTGTAAGCGCTTCACATAGTGGGTGAGTTTACCCTCAGAGGCCAGGGATCCTGAACCCCAGCCCCTTTCTTCCCGGAGGAGCAAATCTCTCAGTCTCTGCTCCTCCAGCACCCCATCTCTAGTCGTCTCCTTCCTGTCCTCATTCCTCTCAAGCCCTCTTTCGTCATTTGCATTTTGAAACTGTTTCCTTAATTATTCTCCTGCTATTGGAAACCTGCTCTCCCCTGCTCCATGGCATCCTTTGATTTATCTCTGTCTAGATAACAGCTCCCCGATTCTCCTTGGGGAATTCAATTTTCATTCATTTTTCTGCCGGGCTAGATTGATATAGACCCTCTGCCCTGGTCCATATTACTCATCCCAGCAGAGAGAACCAGGGAGCCCAACCCTCAGCTCGGCCCCTGGGGAGTCACTGTCTTGTTCAGGGAGCCACAAGGAGTTCTCCGATAAAAGGACAGGGGCCTTTGCTCTTCCCCATCTGTCCGCCCAGTGCTTCCAGTCATTTGTCACAAGTCCTTTCGCGGGCCCACCACTTTGTCATTTGTCTCCTTCTCTTCCCAGAACCCTGCAGGGATCTCCCCCCACCGGGGGCTGATCAGAAAGTGGTCGCTGCTCATTGAAACCTGCCCTGTGTCCTTGACTGGACTTAAGGGACATGGAGAAGAGAAGGCCCTGTCCTTGGGCATCTAAATCTCAAAATAAGAGTCTGACTCAGTAAGTGCCCAAGAAACAGGATAAGAAAAGGGCTCTGGGTTCTCTCGAGGAAGGAGAATCACAAGAGCTGATACATCACTGGCCCTGATCCCATGTCCATGGGCATCACTCACTTAATCCTCACAAATCCACTAAGGCAGGTACCATTGTAAATCCCCATTTTACAGGTGAAAAAAATGAGGCACAGGGAAAGCACCCAAGGTTGCACAGGGGACTTGCATGGTCACAGGTAGTCTGGTTCTATCCCTGCCAGCACCAAAAGCATCATCGATTCTCTATTTTGGAGGTCCTGGGGCATAGCTTGTGGGGGGTCCATGCAGAGAATGTGACCCCACCAGGCCAGGCAGCGAGACCCATCTGTGCAGCCAGCACCCCCTAAGACCCATGAGCACTCGGGACTGGGGAATGAATTAGGGAATTAGGTCTTGTTCTCATGTCAGGGTTAAAGCTCTTTAAAATAATAATAATAATAATAAATAATGATTTATTTATTTTAATTTGACCAGAGAGGGACAGAGTGAAAGAGAGAAAGAAAGTGAGAAAGCAAGCCGCCAGGTCTGAGACTTGAACCGAGGTCCAGTGCCCTTAACCACCATGCCACCTGCCGCCCCCCAGGGCTAAAACTCTTTACCATCAAAGGTCTAGAGTACCTAGATCATTCCTTAATTCAGGCATGCACTGAGCACCTATTGTATGCCAACCCATGGCAAAGGCGGGAAGGTCATGACCTGGAGGTCCCGGTGCAGAGTGTGGACTCTTGCTGCTTGTGCTCTGGAAAGCCAGTCTGAGAACCTCTGTCAGCAAGGTTCCCCAGGTGCACTGGCCTTCCTGTGCTGCGGTCTGAGGCCCCCACTCAGATTCCAACGTGGACACTTCCTGGTTGGGTAACTGTTGGCAAGTACGTCCCATCTCTGCCTTCTCACTAGCTAAATGGGGACCCCAATAGCTGTCCTCGCAGCTCATCGCCCGGAGCACCTCGCAATAAGCTCGTTCCTGGAAATGCTGGCTAGTGTAATGGTTGTACCCCTCTGTGACATTTTGCCTTTCCTTCCTTTTTCTTGTTTTCTATATATGGGGGGAGAAAAGGAAGAAGCTCTACTGGATGTTTTTAAGCAAAACCATTCTTTCCTACAAATGCCCTTGGGATAGAGATCGGCCTACGGCCATGGCCAGCCACTGTTTTCCCCTTCGGAGGTAGAGGAGAGCAACTTTCAGGTTGGTCACCAGCCAGATCTGCTCCTCAGGTGAAGTCGTAGCTGTCTGGAGAGAAGCTCGCACTCCGTCCTGGGAGCTGGCACCTTCCCTTTTGCTCAGAACAGCAGAGGGGACAGGAGGGGACAGCTGGGATGATCCCATGTGTTCTCTTTAGAAGCTATTCTGCCCCCTACTGTGCAACTATTTTCTCTCTCTCTCTCTCTCCGTTTTCTGCTTTGACTTCATCTCAAAGTTTATTTGAAGAAAGAGCTGCCAGAGGCTGTGGGCCATACCTTCCTCCCCTCTCCAGTTTCCCCCTCCACCCCCAGGAGGCAGAGGCATCCTGAACCCAAGAAGATCTGAGTGCCCTCCCTTGTTACTGATGCTCCCTAGTTTGGGAAGGGCCTGGACTGCCTTTTCTCACCTGAGCCTCCCAGGCAGGTGGCGCTCATCCCATCATGACCACTTTCTAGAAGAGAAATGAACGCAGGCAGGTCCAGTCATCACCACCATCCTAGGCTCAGGCCCAGAGCTCCTAAGGGGACGATCCATTTCCTCAGCTCCTAAGGAGGCTGCCCGGGGGGAGGGGGAACGTGGAAAGTCCAGCCCGGCCCCAGTGGAAATGGCTGCAGGTGTCACAGCTCATCAGAAACAACCCCAGCATGCAGTCTTGGGGAGAGAGTTTTCCTGGAGGCGCTTAACTCAGCAGTTTCCCTTCAGAAACCGACTTACAACCCAAACGTGTAGCTGTGTGGGCAGAGGCCTTGAGCGAAGGTCCCGGAGGGTTGTGCGAAGAGAGGCAGTGAGTGGAACCGGACTCCCCACTCTGGAACCAAATGGGCTTTGGGGTCACGAGCTCTACTGCCCCTGCACTGACCCGTGTGGTCCTACGGGAGCAGAACAGCACCTACCTGATCGCATTGGCAGAGTAGCGACAGCGCTGTCAGCACACACCCGCGACCTAGTAAGTCCCTGTAAATGGCACGCAACTCTCATGCTCTGTCTGGCCTTCTCTTTTCATAGTCTCAGCTAACCTTTGTGCTTGGAAACACCGACCTGCGGGAAAGGGACCAGGACACTGGGCCTATGGCCACATTGAGTGGTCAAAGAGGATACAGGGCTTCCCTAGAGCCTCGGCCAAGGACGCACTGGCACTGGGCAGAAACCCTGGCCCTGGTCTACACACAATATACCTGCGTTTGATGGCCACAGGAAGTTAAGCTCGCTGAGCCAGGTCCCTGTGTTAGCTGGGGTGCCAGTACTCACATCTTCTCCTGAGAAAGGGGTTGTGGGACCACCCAGCAGGGAAAGCCCTAAGGCAAACGCCCCCAAAGTGCTCATTCCCTCCCTCAGGCTCTTCGGACTTTATTATGCATATAATTTTGGGGGTGGGGTGGTGATGTTCAAATACAGACCCTGACTGGAGACTGGGGCCTAAGGTTCACATTTCTAAGTTGCACTATGTTGTCCTGTTGACCAGCGTGGGAAGGTTCCAGGACTGTCCCAGCCACCAGCCACCGGCCACCGGCCACCAGCCACCGGCCACGTACGGCTACTGAGTTCAGGACTGTGGGCTAGTTGGAACTGAGGCCTGCTATAAATGTAAACTACATTCTCGCTTTGAAGGCTTAATACTGAGAAAACAATGTAAGACATTTCATTTAAGATTTTAAAATTTTTATTATGTGTTAGAATGATATTTTGAGTTAAGTAAAATCTAGTCTTTTTTTTCTTTTTTTTTTTTTTTGTAAGTTTGCCATAGGGCATGAGCACTCACTGGAGAGAGACAGAGAAAGAGAGGGAGACTGAAAAAGCACTCCCCGGGGGGAAGTCCACAACACAATCCCTTCTCCTCCACTCTCCTCTAGAGATTTTGGACACATACACACACACACACACACACACACACACACACACGTGCCTGACATGTTTTTCAAGCTGCTGGGTCTGGGACGTTGACCACGCCAGTCAGCAATGTGGGATCCAGCCATCCTAACCACCGCACCACTGGCTAGTCCAGTACAATCTGCTCTTAACGTTATTTTCACTTATTTCTTCTTTTAGGGCGGTTACTAGAGCGGGACAGAGCCTGGGGGCTATCCCTTCCTCTTGTCTCAGTTACTAGAAAATTTTAAATGATGTCAGTGGCTGGCATTCCATTTCTACTAGATAGCGCTGTTCTGGGGACTCTGACTTGCACACGCGCACACTCGCACACACGCTCGCCATGCACAAGGCAGGCCCTTTCCTCTTAGCAGCTCGCACAGTTCCTGGCACCGAGTCAGGGACCAGGAGGCCTTTGCTAGGTGAAGGGACAGGGAGGGTGCCCATGAGTGGAGCCCCCTGAGCAATGAGATTTAGCAGCTGAGGAGAGTCAGCAGCTGGAAAGCCACCAAGGGAGCTGAGCAGGTGGCGGTGCCTGAAGAAGGGCCAGCTCCCCCTGTAGTTGACCCTGACCCTCTGTCCATCCATTCTGTCAGCCTCAGTCCCACCCTCTGCTCTTTCCAAGGCATTGACTGCAAAGAAAAAGGAATTCCGGTGCTCCTGCCCCTAGTCTCACCAGACAGAGGGCAGGGCTGGAGAAGGATGGTCACAGGGCTGCCTGAGGTCTAGGACACCCTGCAGTCCCTGAAAGCTGCCCCCCTCCCCACCGCCCCTTCAGGCCACACCCACCTCCTTCTCTCTCCCCTCTGCCTCTCTCTGTGGTCTTTGCCCTAATGCTGCCCAGGGGAAAGGGGAGTCTGTGACAATGGGACACAGGCCAAATGTGACCCTCCCTGAGTCCTGTCATTCCGGCCGCTGAAGGGGGTGTCACAAAGCAGTGGAAAGCAGCTTCTGAAGATGCCTTCCTTCCATCCTAAGCTCAGAACCACATTTCCGCCAGCCCAATACTCCCAGGACCTGCTTGGGTTTCAGGGCACTGCGCATCCTCAGGTCTCAGGGTGGGGGTCATCTGGAGGTAAGACCAGTCCCAGGGGGAGGTGCTGGGGTATGAGCCGGGAGGGTCTCCAGGTGCTGGGAGTTGGGCTGTGTTCCAACCTGGGGCTCTGTCCCTCCACTCAGGCCCCTCCCTGTGCACGTGGGCCCACACCCTGCACCTCACTGTCACCCCACCTCCTCCTTCCCATTCCCCCCACCCAGTCTGTGACACTGAGCAGGACAAAGAGAATTCTGGAAGCATGTGAACTTACCAGAGGTCAGGGGAGGAATCTGCCTTCATGGCGAGGCCGTGGAGGAGGGATAGCCTGGGAGGGCCCTTTTTGTTGAGCCCAGGCAGCTCCGGGGAAGTCCAAGGGTCTCTGGAGGAGCAGCAGCTCGCCTGCGGAGGGCACTGGGCAGGGCGGTGGGTGGGTGAATGGAGAGCAGGACAGAACCTGGAGGCTGCCCCTTCCTCTTGTCTCTGAGAGAAGGTGTTCTGCTCCCCCTCGGAGGCGGGGAAATGAGGGTCTGCGGGGAGGGGAGCAGAGGGGCTGGAGACCGCCTCAGAGAAAATTAAATTGCACTTGAGGGCAAATTCTATTAGGGAATAGAGCCTGTCTCTCAACAGCCTGCGTCCATTTAGGTGATTAGCTGGGCCGGCACCTCCACCCAGAGCTGGGAGAGCTCTGTCCCTCGGCTGGGGGGGCCAGGCCCGCGGCCTCTAGGGACCTAGCCTCCCCTTCCATCTCCCTGATCTGGCCCTGGAAGGACCCTGCTCACAGGCCCAGGCTCTTTGACGGTGGCCAGGAGGGAATGGGCTTCTCGGGGTCCTTTAGAACCCATAGGGCAACGGGTCCAGAGACACGCAGAACATAGAGACTGGCAATACCAGGACACCAAAGGGACCAATCCTGGTGACGTCTGGGGTATGGACGAGGGAGGTCAGAGGTCAGGTGAGGGAGAGACTACTGGGCATCTGGTGATCAGAAGGGCCGGGCTTGGGGGGCTGGGAGAGGGGAAGAGTCTGGGTAGGTGGCAGGATCTGCCTGCAAAAGGGCAGGAGGCTGGGCCAGGCCAGCAGGGTTTGGAGCCAGGAGCAGGCCTGGAGAAATGCAAGGGCTGGCGTCTGCAGTGTCAGCTGTGACTGGGAATGAACAGAGCGCAGTGGCAACGGAAAAGTAAAGCCACCTATAAAATGGGCACAGTTGGGGCCAGCAGGTGGTTATGGGTGACTGCAGTTCGAGTCCTGGATCTGTTGGCTTACTTTCACACTTTCTCTCTCTCGTGAGTGCATTTTTCCCTATAGTAAAAAATTAAAATAAATAAACAGATAAATGATTTTTTTTTAAATGGGCAGTCAGGCCAGCAGGTGGTGTAGAGATTGAGGCACTAGATCCAACCTGGCCAGCTGCGCGGTTTGAGTCTCAAATCTAGCAACTTGCAAACCACACCAGGCACATGTGCATGTATGCCCAAAATTCTGAGAAGACTGGAGAAGGGTTTGCAGTGTGGCCATCCTCCTTTTGGGGGGTAACTTCTCACTTTCCCTGTCTCTCTCTGGTGAGCTCTCTCTTTTTTATAGCAAAAACTCAAACAAACAGAAAGGCAGTCACGGATCATGTGCCGTGTGAGGCCGTGGTGCTGCTCCGTGCACAGACAGGAGTTCGGCAAATGCAGGGGCTCATCCACTGCCCACTGTGTGCTCGTACATGTCCCACGTTGGCAGAGGGAACACCCAGGCCCTGGGAGGGCTCATCTGCCAGCTGCACTTTCTAACCCCACTGGCACCTCCGGCCCGACAGCCAGGCCTGGCCCTCTGTGGCCTCCATCCCAGGTGCTCTCTCAGGGAGCTGCCCCAGCTGGAGGTGGATTCCAGGGAGCTCCTACCCAACCCTTGCCCCCTGCCCAGCTTTTAGGGCACAGGTTCAGCACCTGAAGGTACTTGGTGAGTCTGGGGAGCTGGTTGGTGGTATAGGTAGGTCGGAGCCCCCATGGGGAGCCACTCAGCTTCCCAGGACCCCGGCTTCTGGCCTCAGACACTCCACATGGCACTCCCAGTCCCCGCTCCCTGAGAACCCGCCCAGCCTTACTAGCACAGGGGTCAGCTCCTTGGGGTTCCAGCTGCTTTCCTGATAACACATACTCTTGCCCTCGGAGGGACTTGGAGACCCTCACTTTGTCCCAGCCAGCCAGCCACTCATGGGGACCCTTTTGGGTGACTCTGAAAAGGATTCCAGGACAGCTGGCCCTGGTTAGCTTCACTCTCCAGGGCAGACTCACCTACCAGCTGGAGACTTGGGCAAGTGGCCTTGCCACACTGAGGCTGCCTCAGCCCCTGCCTCTCAGGAGGAACATGCCATCACTGTGCTGCACAGGCCCTTCAGAGGTGTCCCATAGGGCCAGCCCTGTGGCTAGTTAGTAAGGGTGTTAGATCCCGCATGACTGACCTCAGTTCAAATCTCAGCCCCAGTGACTTGAAAAACACGTGTGTGCCTGGAACCCCTACAAGATGGAGGGATGGAGGAAAGGGGACTGTGGCACCACCACAACCCACTGGGGGTGCTTTCTCCCCTCCTCTCTGCACCGTTCTTTGGTGGGTGCACACTCCCTCTTGAGTGTTAAAAAAGAAAAAAAAAATGGTTTGGGACCAGCAGATGGTGTAATGGTTGTGTTGCTGTACTCCTATGTAGTCAACCATGGTTTGAGTCCCAGACCCGGTGGCTTGAAACTCTCGCCAGGCACATGTGTGTGCATGCCCAGAATCCTGAGAGAATGGAGGAGAAGGGACTGTGGCATGGCCATTCCCTCTGGGGGGTGATTTCTCGCTTTCTGTCTCTTTGTCTCTCAGGCGAGTGCACACGCCCTATAGCAAAAATCTCTCTCTTAAAAAAAACATGTGATTTAGAAAAGAGAGTGAAGGAGAGAGAATTGCCCCACAGCGATGCTATCATGAAGTCCTCAAACCCTCTCTTTTTTTTTTTTGGAGAGATTTTTCACTGTAGGGTGTGTGCGCTCGCCAGACAGACAGAGAGAGACAGAGAGACAGAAAGCGAGAAATCACCCCCCAGGGGGGATGGTCACGCCGCAATCCCTTCTCCTCCATTCTCCTCTCGGGATCTTGGGCACGCACGCACACGCGCCCGGCGTGAGTTTTAAGCCACCGGGTCCGGGACACGAACCGTGGTCGACTGCGTGGGAGTCCAGTGACATAGCCATTACGCTAACTGCTGGTTCCCTCAAACCCTCTCTTCACACCTCTCTGCAGAGAGGTGGTCAGGCCTGCTGCTCTATTTCCAGCAGATTACAGCTTTTTTAGCAAATATTTGTTATGTGAATGGAGTGAATGAGTGTGTGAATAACCCACTGCTCTGGGGCAGGTGGGGCACAGTGGTAATGCAACTGGGCCACCATGGAAAGGTCCCAGGTCCACATCTTGAGGTCTCCCTGAACACCCCAGCATGCCATAGCACCCCAGTGATCTGCCAGCTGAAACTTGGGGGTTGATCACTGTGTGAAGACCCTGTTAAGCATGGCTCTTTGTCTGTCTCTATCTCTCAGAAGAAAGAAAGAAACTTAATAATCATAATCTACAGCCCAAGAACGGGGGGGAGGGGGAAATCCGGGCACACCCTCCCTGGGTCAGCGAGGCTGGGGAAGTGGCACCTGCTCCAGGAGCAGCGCTGGGGCTGTCAGGCCTGCTTAGGCTACAGCCTGTTATTGGTGTGGTCAGTGGGCTGGACGCTCCCCGCCATGTGGCTGTCAGGGTCCCTCACTGCTCGTCTGTAATGGTCCCTGGCTGTTATGTACTTCCTGCACCCAGCGGACTTCATTACCCGCCCTGCGTGGCCTCTGTGATGAGAGCTATGGAAGAGGGGGGAAGCTTGGGAGAACGGCCCAAAGAGCCAGGCACCAGCCAGCTGCCTCGGCCGTTGTTGCTGGCTAGGCTGGGGTTCCTGCCTACCGGCTTTCAGCTGCGTCCCCACTTCCTGCCGCCTGTCCAAGTCCCGGCCATCTCTACAGGATCAAGTGTCACGCAACTCTTAGTATTGCAGGGACATATCCTCCGACTGAAGGCGTCAGAGAGGTCTTCGAGCCCAGCGGCCCACAGCCTGCAGGATGCTGTCGGCCTGGAGGGCGTCGTCCGGCCTCGGTGTGGACACAGCGGATGCTCTCTCTTCCCACAGGCGGCAAGGCACTTCTAGCAGGCCTACAGCAGAACGGCTACTTCCTGCAAAGCTCCGCCTTTGAATAAATTCAGCTGAAAGGTGTATTTTGTGTGTTTTTGTGCGTGTAACATATCCTTTATAGTTAACATTTACATTTTAAAATTTTTGTCATAGGGCGTGTGTGCTCACTGGAGAGGAGAGACAGGGAGACAGAGAGAGAAAGTGAGAAATCACCCCACAAGGGCAGTGGTCAAGCCACAACCCCTTCTCCTCCCTTCTCTTGAGATTTGGGGCACACATGCACACGTGCCCAGTGTGATTTTCAAGCTGGGTTCAGGACTCAGACTGTAGTTGGCCATGTGAGAGTCCAGTGCCTTAACAACCACACCACCTGCTGGCTCCAGCACTTAAATTATTTTAAATACTATACTTTTGAAAATAATTTAAGTATCTTAGGTTACTTATCTTGCTTTTTTTTTTCCCATTTCTTTAACGTACATTAATGAGAATGATATCCAAGATTCAAGATTAGATCTTTGTTTTTCTTTTTTAAGTGGACCACTGATTTTTAACTGAATTTTAAATTTTAAGTTTTTATTTTATTTTTATTTTTTGAGAGGTTTTTGCAATAGGGCACGTGTGCTCGCCAGACAGACAGAGAGAGACAGAGAGACAGAAAGCGAGAAATCATCCCCCAGGGGGATAGCCACGTTGCAATCCCTTCTCCTCCATTCTCCTTTCAGGGTCTTGGACATGCACGCACACGTGCCCAGCGTGAGTTTAAGCTACTGGGTCCAGGACTCGAACCATGGTCGACTACATGGGAGTCCAGCGACACAGCCATTACACTAACTGCTGGTCCCTAATTTTAAACTTTTTTTTAAAAGACAAAGACAAGGGCCCAGCAGGTAGCATAGCGGTTAAGGTCCTGGATTCCCACATGGCCAACTCCATGGTTTGAGTCTCAGCAGCTTAAAAATCATACCATGCATGTGTGCGTGCATGCCCAAAGTCCCAAGAGGAGAATGAATATGGTGTGGCCATCCCCCATGTGGGGGGGGGCGATTTCTCATTTTCCCTTTTATGTCTCCCTGGTGAGTGCTTACACCCTATTGGAAACACCAAACCAAACCAACAAGCAAAGGTGAATTGCTCTACCTCCCAGGGGAGATGGCCACACTGCAATCCCTTCTCCTCTTGGGTTTTGGGCACTCACACACATGCACCCAGAGTGAGTTTCAAGCCTCCAGGTCCTGTACCTGAACCACGGTCTGCTATGTGGGAGTCTAGCAACGTAACCATTACACCATCTACTTCATTGTACACCATCTACTTCATGTCCCGCCCTTTGAGATTAGACACTATGACACGTTGTCCTCCCTGGAGTAGACCCTTGGTGTTCATACTCGTCAGAAAAGGCCACAGGACAGTGTGCTACACGATGGCCCCAATGAACCATGGCTCCATATTTGCCCCTGGTAGAGTCCCCTCCGGTGCCTGGGAGCCTGTTACTGACTCTCACCAGCAGAATGCAGCAGAAGTGTTCCATGCCACTTCTAGGACTGAGCTTCAAGAAGGCATCATACTTGGGGGAGCTTTTAGCTTCATCCATGGAAGACCAACTATTCTGCTGGAGAGACCTCATCCAGAGACTAGAGAGAGGGAACTGCCATCCCTAGTTTCAGCGGGGCCCAACTCTCAGCCTGCCAGTCAGATGAATGCAGCCATATTAATGCCCTGTCAAAGACTCGCCCCACTGAAACTAGCCCAGAGGCAGAATCGCGACCAAAGGAAATGCCAGCTCGTAATGGGTAAGCGAACTAGGCCAGAATATGGCACAGTACCAGCCTAGCCTGAAACCCAGTAGCGTAAGAGAACAACAGTAGCTGGCAGGAGGCACTAACGTCTTATAAACTCCATCATCCAGAAGAGGTGGTCTCCTTGGTGACCTAGATAGAGGAAGAGTGACTGGAGGGGTGAGTACCTCGGTGCCCATGTGACACACCTCATTTCCTCTCACATCTCATTGGTCAGAACTGGTCACATGGCCCTGACTCCCTGCAAGGGGCTGGAAGTAGGGGAAGAAATAGACTTCCTGGTGAGCATTTCTGTCTCTGCCACTCTTCGGGGACTTCCCCAAATTTTTAGATACATGTGAGTGACCCGGAAAT
The DNA here is from genome assembly GCF_000334495.1 of Tupaia belangeri chinensis. NCBI lineage: Eukaryota > Metazoa > Chordata > Mammalia > Scandentia > Tupaiidae > Tupaia > Tupaia belangeri. The sequence goes on along the minus strand of NW_006159534.1, from coordinate 2,051,211 downwards.
GCGGTGATAAGCAGTAATTAGCAGCTTTGCTGAAGTAGAAAATTTTCCTGTTTTATTAAAGAAGTCATACACATGCTTGCTTCGGCGGCACATACACTAAAATTGGAATCATACAGGATTAGCATGGCCCCTGCACAAGGGTGACACACAAAATTATGAAGCAAAAAATGTCATATATATGCTTTGCAGTAATTCAAACCCAGAAGTACCTCAAGTAATAAATATTCCTTCCCACACCTGCCTTAAAACTGAACACTACATCAGCAGGTGGTGTGGTGGCTAAGGCACTAGATTCCCACATGGTCGACCACGGTGGTGGCTAAGGCACTAGATTCCCACATGGTCGACCACGGTTTGAGTCCCAGACCTGGCTGCTTACTTTCTCACTTTCTCTCTCTCTCTCTCTCTCTCTCTCTCTAGTCAAATTAAAACATAATAATTATAAGTAAAATCAAATGAGTTTTTTGTTTTGTTTTGTTTTTGTTTTTTAATCGCTGTATTCTACAAAGGTAACCACAAGTAAGAATTTGATGGATGCTGTTTCAGGTTTTTTCCCCCTAAGTTCCTCACAGATATGAATGCATATAAAACATTTTTTATTCAGACAAGTTTATTCTATACATACTGTTCTTTAGGTTGCTTTTATTATTTAATAAACTGTCACGGATGTTGTTTCATGTCAGTGCATGTAGGCTTACTCATATAATGGTTGTATGTTTTATAACATTAACATATAATAATTTGGTCCCCTATGGATGGATATTTAGGTTATTTTGGCTACTACAGATGCTGTCATAAACATATCTAAGCATGTAGCTTTCCACATTTATGAAATTATTCTTTTTTCAAAAAATGTATTTTTATTTTATTATTTTTTGAAGAGGTTTTTGTTATAGTACATGTGTGCTCATCAAACAGACAGACAGAGACAGAGAGACAGAAAGCGAGAAATCACTCCCCGGGGGGATGGCCACGCTGCGATCCCTTCTCCTCCATCCTCCTCTCGGGATCTTGGGCACGCACGCACACGCGCCCGGCGTGAGTTTAAGCTACTGGGTCCGGGACGTGAATCACAGTCGACTACATGGGAATCCAGTGACATAGCCATTATGCCAACTGCTAGTCCCAACATTTTTATTTATTTTAATTTACATTTTATCATGTCTTTACAGTATACATTTCTTTTTCCAACTTGTCAGTCAAGATAAAAACCGTGCATGTCAGTCAAGACAAGAATATTACTATATACATTATCATCAGCAAATAGCTTCTCATTTTTTTGTCCATTAAGCATACTTTTACCCATTTTTTCCTTCCCCTTTCCCCTCCCTCCCTTCCATACTCAACTTTTTTTTTTCAGTTAATCTCAATTTGGTTTATTATTTGCACGAAGCCCCATAAGAATTCAATTTCTGATGGAAGGCAACAGGTACTATTGTATTATTGAACTTACGCAAATAACCATCCTGCCACAAAATAAGAATGCTCACGAATATTTTCCAATTGTCAAGGGGTCAGGAAGGGAGAAAAGTTTATGTTTCAATTTTTAAAATTCTTTAACAAATTGCTGATCCCAACAACTCAAAATAAAACAAAAATCCTTAAATCTGGAAGACAAAGCCTAGAAGAAAATCTGTACTGTTTTAGAAAAAAGTCATAGAATTCAGGGGCTGGCAAGTGGCATGGTGGTTAGAGGTGCTGGACTCCCACATGGCCGACCACAGTTCAAGTCTCAGACCTGGTGGCTTGCTTTCTCACTTCCTCTTTCTCTCTCTCTCTGTCTCTCTCTGATCAAGCTGGAAAATAATAATGACAATAATAATAAATAAAGTTAAATAAAATAATTATAAAAAAAGAAAAAAGTCATAGAATTCTGTTTCAACAGTTCAGTCTCGTGCCATCTCTTCTGTTGAATTTGCAGTGTTACTGTGGTCTAATCTTTCCGTTAACATTCAACATTATTATTATTTCAGAATTTGCCCCTACCACTAAGTTGGCGTTTCTCTTGGTCATTTTTTGTTCTCTTATTTGTCTGTCTTAGTTTTCCTGGTATAGTACTCCCTTCAGAACTTCTCAAAGAGCTGGTCTGGTGTTGGTAAATTCTTTCAGTGTTTGTTTATCTGAGAATGTTTTTTATCTTTTCTTCCCACATGAAGGATAATCTTTTTAAAAAAGAATTATTTTTTATTTAGCTTTATTTATTTGTTAATTTTTTATTTCAATTTGACCAGAGAGGGACAGAGAGAGAGAGAGAGGGAAAGTGAGAAAGCAAGCCACCAGATTCGGGACTCAAACCACAGTTGGCCATGTGGGAATCCAGCGCCCCTAACCACCACACCACCGGCCAGCCCCAACACATGAAGGATAATCTTGCCAGATACAGTATTTTTGGTTGAAATTGTTTTCACTTAACACTTTGAATGTATTTTCCCATTCTTCCCTTGCTTTCACTGTTTCCGATAAGAGGGTCAATGTTAGCCTGATGGGATGGATATCTTTTGAAAGTAACTTGACGTTTGTCTCTTGCCAATTTTTAGTATCTTATCTCTGTCTGTTGCTTTAGTCAATCTGGCTATGATGTGCCTTGGAGAAAATCTTCTTGGGTTGATTCTATGTGGGATCCTTTGTATTTCCTGGGTCTAGAAATTTGAATACCTCTCTAGGTTTAGAAAGTTTTCTTCCAGGATTCCATGGAATAGATTAGCAATGCCCTGATTAGTTTCTTCACCTTCTGGGATACCAATTATCTGGACGTCTGGGCGTCTAATGGTGTCTAGTATTATTCGTATGTTATTCTCATTTTCGTGGCTTATTTTCTTGGTCTTTTTGGTGAATTTTTCTGGGTCAGAGGTTCTATTTTCTACATCTGAGATTTGATCTTCTGCATGATCTAATCTGCTTTTAATCGTGCAAGAACTTCCTCACGCCCTGGAACTCAGTGTCTCTTTTCTCCTGCATCTTTTGGAGTTTGTTGTCTCTCTTCTCTCACATCTCTGTTAGCTTGGTCACTACGACTATCCTAAATTCTTTATCTGACATTTCCAGGAGTTCCATCGTACTGTCGGTGGATGGTGAAGGGCTGTTCTTTCCCCTTTGGGGAGAGATATTTTCTTGATTTGCCATATTTCTTGTGCCTCTGCGGTGGGGTTTCTGGTCATCCAATGGATTATATGTTACTTCCTACTTCTGGCTTTTCGCTGGGTGTTGGGCCGGAAGGAGAGGTTTGGGGCAGAGGCTTTTTCCAGTTAAAGGGGCAGGGAAAGCCCACCTCAGATGCACATGATTCTGGCTTTTCGCTGGCTGTTGGTATGAAAATATTCTTAAAGGTTAATTCTTGAAAATGAGTTTCCTAGGTAAAAAAGCAGTCACACTGGGACCAGGACCAGCAGATAGCGTCACAGTTACATCACTGGACTCCCACGCAGCCAACTATGGTTCAAGTCCCAGACCCAGTGGCTTAAAAGTCACATCGGGTATATGTGTGTGCATGCCCAGAGTCCTGAGAAAAGAATGGAGGAGAAGGGATTGCAGTGTGGCCATTCTCCTCCACCTGGGGAGGGGGGTGATTTCTTGCTTTCTGTGTCTCTGTCTCTCCAGCAAGTGCATGTGACCTATAGCAGAAATTTCTTATAAAAAGAAAAAAAAAAAAGCAGATACATTAACCATTTCTATAAATACTACCAAATAGCTCTCCAAAAAGGGTGTACAAAGCTTGTACTACTATTTTTTTTTTTTTTGGAGAGGTTTTCACCATAGGGCGCACGAACTCGCCAGAACAGACAGAGAGAGACATAGAGACAGAAAGCGAGAAATCACCCCCCAGGGGAGATGGCCATGCTGCAATCCCTTGTCCTCCATTCTCCTCTCGGGATCTTGGGCACGCATGCACACGCACCCAGCATGGGTTTTAAGCCACCGGGTCCGGGACGCAAACCGCAGTCGACTACGTCCAGCGACATAGCCATTACGCTAACTGCTGGTTCCCAAAGCTTGTACTACTGCTGAGAACCTAAATATATTTTTATTAAAAACATTTTTAATAGTAAACTTTTAAATTTTTATTTAATTTTACTCATTTTTATTATTGTTATTTTAAAATTTGTTACAGGGTACATGTGCTCACCAGAGAGAGACAGAGAGAAAGTGAGAAAGCAAGCCACCAGGTCCAGACTGAGTAGCTTGAAACTCAGGCTGGGTGTGTGTGCGTGCCCAAGATCCCAGGAGGAGAATGGAGGAGAAGGGATTGTAGCATGGCCATCCCCCCGGAGGGTGACTTCTCACTCTCCCTCTCTCTGTCTCTCTGTCTCTCTATCGCTGGCAAGTGCACATGCCTGATGGCAAAAACAAACAAAACATGCCCACCAATTACTTGATGCCTCCCCCACAAACGCGCACATCACTTGGTCTTCAGGCCACGGCCATGAGAAGTGTTGCTTGGCCACAGGTTGGAGCAGAAAGGAATTCTTCCAGAGGGAAACAGAATTAGCCCCAGGCTGTCCCTCAGGCCTGAGGTGACAGCTTGCTTTAGGCTGGTAATCCACCATGAAGGGCCGCATTTCACACTGGCTGCTCTGGAAGAGGCCTGCGGGAATTGCTCCTGGAGAGTGAAAATTGGACCTCGTCAGGGTCATTTGTCCCTTTTACCACACACACTTCAGGGCCAGGGCTGGGGCTGAGCCATGGTGGCTGCGATCACAGCTGGCCTCAGAGATCGGGTGTGGCCTCTTTCTCCTGGTGCAAGTGGGCTTGGCCAGCGGGACCGCAAACCTGGCTGCCTAGAAGCGCCTCCTGCCTGCCGGACTTGTCCTCAGGTCCACGGGCTGATGGCAGCAGTGGTATGAGACATGGCATCTCCCCTGTCACTTGCCTGTGGACAGAAGTTCATCACGTTACAGGAAGCCAGAGACACTTCGCCTGTGGTTTGTGCTTCTGGGGCCTGTTTAAGAAGTGCATTCCTTCCCGTGTGTCCCCGTGATGTTCTCCCAAGTTCTCTTTTCCTTTCCTTTTCTTTCTTTTCTTTTCCTTTCTCTCTCTTTTTTTTTTTTTTTTTGGCTATAGGGTGCATGTGCTCACCAGAAAGACTGAGAAAGACAGAAAGTGAGAAGTCCCCCCCCCCTCCGGGGGCATGGCCACAGTGCAATCCCCTTCTTCTCCATTCTCCTCTTGAGATTTTGGGCCTGCACACACACACACACCCAGTGTGAGTTTAAGCCACCGGGTATGGGACTCAAACCACAATTGACCATGTGGGAGTCCAGTGCCTTAATCACTAGACCACCTGCTGGTCCCACCATATTTTCTTTTAAGAGCGTAGTGTGTTTTATCTGTCATGTTTAGATTTACAAGACATCTAGAGTCCATTCTTTTTCATAACTTTTTTTGAGAGGTTTTTGCTATAGAGTGCGTACAAGCGCCAGAATAAGAGAGAGACAAAGAGACAGAGAGACAGAAAGCGAGATATACCCCCAAGGGAGATGGTCACACCGCAATCCCTTCTCCTCTATTCTCCTCTTGGGATCTTGGGCACGCGCCCGGCCTGAGTTTAAGCCGCTGTGTCTGGGGACTCAAACCACGGTTGACTACGTGGGAGTCCAGCGACGTAACCATTACACCATCTGCTGGTTCCTTTTCATTAAAATTTTTAAAAATTTATTTCGTCCAAGGGGAAACCCCGTTGCTCCCTTTCCCCTGGCTGGAAGCACGGGGCCGCACGATGCCTGGAGTTACTGTAAAAGACGTGAACCAGCAGGAGTTCGTCAGAGCTCTGGCAGCCTTCCTCAGAAAGTCCGTGAATGCATGGACACTGTCAGGCTGGCCAAGCATAAAGAACTTGCTCCCTACGATGAGAACTGGTTCTACACACGAGCTGCTTCCACAGCACGGCACCTGTACCTCCGGGTGGTGCTGGGGTTGGCTCCATGACCAAGATCTACCTGGGATGTCAGAGAAATGGTGTCATGCTAAGCCACTTCAGCAGAGTAAGAGTGTGGCCCGCCGAGTCCTTCAAGCCCTGGAGGGGCTAAAAATGGTGGGAAAGGACCAAGACGGGGGCCACAAACTGAGACCTCAGGGACAGAGAGATCTGGACAGAATCGCCGGACAGGTGGCAGCTGCCAACAAGAAGCATTAGGACAGATGATGCTGGGTTAATAAATTGCCTCATTCATAAAATAAATTTTCAATTATTTCGTCCATGAACAAGAGAGAATACCCCCAATAGGCCTTGACACTGAGGTTCACCCCCAGCCTCAACCAGCCCAGATCAAGGTCCTGTGTATGCCCAGCATACTCAGGGAGGCCTGTGGACTCGAACTGGAAACCTTCCTGAGTTGTATTACCACTGTGCCACCGACTGGCTCCTAGAGTTCACCTTTGCATAGTGAGCCAGTTTCCCCACCAACCTCGAATGACCCATCAATTGGTGATGCCACCTTCATTACAGACAGGTTGAGCATCCTTAACGAAAATCTGAAATCTGAAATGCTCTAAAATCTGAAACGTTTTGAGCACTGGCGTGACCGCATGTGACAGGTCATGGTCAAACACGGCAATACAAGAATATTGTACAAAATCACCTTCAGGCGGACCGGCCCACTGCATGGTGGTTCAGGTGGCTACCTCTCACATAGCCAGCTTTATGGTTCAAGTCCCAGACCTGGGACACATGTGCACGTGTGCCCAAAATCCTGAAAGGAGAGAGAGGACAAGAAATTGCAGTGTGACCATCCCCCACAGGGGGTGCTTCCCACCTCCCTCTCCCCCTACATACCCACATCTCTCTTTGGTGAATGCACATGCCTTTTGGCAAATTAAAAATAAAAAATTACCTTCAGGCTATAAGTGTAAAGCATGTATGAAATATAAATGAGTGTATTTAAACTTGGGTCCCATCCCCAAGACAACTCTGTGCATGTCAAATATTCCAAAATCCAAAATAATTCAAAATCTGAAATAGATTTGATTCTAGCCACTCAACCCATATCATGTTCATGTCTATTTATGGGTCTTCCTTTTTAAAAAATGTAATCTTTTTAAAAAAGAATTATTTATTTAATTTTATTTGTTATTATTATTTTTGAATTAGGTCTGAGAGAGACAGAGAGGGAAAGGGAAAGTGAGAAAGCAAGCCACCAGGCCGAAGACTCGAACGCGGTTGGCCATGTGGGAGTCTAGCACCTCAACCACTATGCCACCTATTGGCCCCTGAACTTTTTATTATGATCCATCAGTTCATTTATTTGTTTCTATGGTAAAATCAAATTTTTTAAAAAGTTATTTTATGTATTATTTTAATTTGACCAGAGAGAGAGAAAAGTGAGAAAGCAAGTTGCCAGGTCCAGGACTTGAACCGCAGCCAGCCATGTGGGAGTCCAGTGCTTTAACCACCATGCCACCTGCTGGCCCCCAAATCACACTTTTTGAAGTTATTAGCTATGACTGTTTGGTAATGTTTTGTTTTGTTTTAGATTTTTGCCCTAGGGTCCATGTGATCATCAGAGAGAGACAGAGAGGGAGGGAAAGTGAGAAGCACCCTCTAAGGGCATGGCCATGCCACAATCCCTTCTCCTCCATTTTCCTCTTGCAGTTTTGAGCACATATGCACCATGCCATGTGTGTTTCTCAAGCTGCCAGGTCCAGGACTCAAACTGCAGTCAACCACGTGGGATCCAGCACCTTAACCTCCACTCTGCCTGCTGGTCCCAGTAGTAAGTTTTAATATCTTATAGGGCAAGTCTTCATGCTGCATTCTTTCTTTCTCCAAACTGACTCAGCAATTCATAGACTTCAAAGCTCCCATATACTTTTTTAAAAAAGAATTATTTATTTAAACCCATATACTTTTTTTTAAAAAGAATTATTTATTTAATTTTTTATTTATTCATTCACATATTTTAATTTAACCAGAGAGAGAGACATAGAGAGAGGGAGAGAGGGAAAGCAAGAAAACAAGCCACCAGGTCCAGGACTCGAACTGTGGTCAGCCATATGGGAGTGTCCAGCACCTTAACCACTGTGCCATCTGCTGGTCCCAACCACCCATATACTTTTCAGAATAAGGTCCCTTAGTTCCACCAAAAAAGAAAAACCCATGTGGACTTTTAGTTGGTATTACATTGGGTTTTAGGTTAATTTCAGAACTTTCATCTTTACGATCTTAAACTGTCCATTCATAACCACAGGATTTCTCTCTGTTGAATGAGATTTTTAGATCATTTGTGAGGATCTCTTATTTTCTCATAGCATTTGTCGCTCCGAGATCCTTGCTCATTTATTTCTACGGCTGATTACAGTCTGTGTCATATTGCCACACAAATGTCGTCAGAGACCTTGCTTTTATTCACCTTAGGTCCCCAGTACCTGATGTCATGGACCCTACATTCCTGATGGAAAAACTGAGGTTCAGGAGAGTGAGCCATGATCTATGATCAAAGAAAAGCGAGGAAAAGTGAGGTGGGCTCAGACAATGGGCGCCTGGTGCTGACTGAAGAGATCCGGGTTCATCTCTGAGGTTCTGAGGGATTGTGAGCAGGACCCAGATGACAGGAAAGAGGAGGTTTGGAGGCTCCGCAGGTGGTGGGAAGAGCATGGAGTCCAACACACAGGGTGGAGACGAAGTGCCTGAGGAAGTGGGAGGAGCGCATCGAGGAGATGGGAGGAGCGCTCCTGTCCCCCGAAGAGGAGGAGAATGCGTGGTGCCAAGAACAGGTTTTGGGAGGAGACCAGGAGCGGGGCCTGAACCTGTGGAGTGCAGCAGCCAGAGCCTCCCCATGGGTGTGAGCAAGCAGTCACTGTAGGTGGAAGCGGCTTCCGGAAGTGAGGCCAGGAAGGAGATGGAGATCTGAGAGAGACCAAGGACAGTGGCGCTTGGCGACTGCTGGCGGTGCTGTTTGCCGACGTGGGGCCCAGCAGATGGCATCGCGGTTACACTGCTGCACTCCCACACGGCCGACTGCGCTTGGAGTCTCTGGAACTGGTAGCTTGAAAATCACGCTGGGCGTGTGTGCCTGTGTGCTCAAGGTCTCGGGAAGACAGCGGAAGAGAAGGGATGGAGGCATGGCCATCCCGGGGCGGGGATTTCTCACTTTCCTCCTCACTTTGTCTCTCTCTCCAGCAAGTGCACCCGTCCTGAGGCAAAATGTCTTAAAAAAAGCACTAGGGGCCAGCAGGTGGCTTGGTGGTTAAGGACACACTCCCACATGGCTGATGGCAGTAGGAGTCCTAGACATGATGGCTTGCTTTCTCACTTTTTCTCTCTCCCTCTGTCTTTCTCTGGTCAAATTAAAATAAATAAATAAAGTTAAATAAAATAATTCTTTCTTTTTTTTTTTTTTTTGAGAGGTTTTTTGCTATAGGGCACATGCGCTCACCAGACAGACAGAGACAGAGAGACAGAAAGCAAAAAATCACCCCCCAGGGGGGATGGCCACGCCGCAATCCCTTCTCCATTCTCCTCTCAGGATCTTGGGCACGCACGCACACGTGCCTGGTGTGAGTTTAAGCCACCAGGTCCAAGACTCGAACTGCAGTCGACTATATGGGAGCCCAGCAACATAGCCATTATGCTAACTGCTGGTCCCCCAATAAAATAATTCTTTAAAAAAAACAAAAGATACAGCATGGAGGTACCAAATGGTGTTGACAGTATGTGCCTGTCCCTGAATTTGCAGAGAACAATCTGAAAGGACACCCAGGAAACTGGAGGTGCTGTTTGCTTCAGGGAGGGGAGGAGCAGAGGAAGGGTGGAAGGGAAGCCTCTTGCCCTGTGTTCTCTGGAATTGTCGGAAGACTTAAACATGTGCTACCTGTTCAAAGCAATCGATGGAATGACACTTTTTAAAAGAAGAATGAGAAAGGACTTTGGAAGGTCTAAGGGACTGTACAGGCATGAAGGGTTCTTGCCTCATGGTATCGCTACTCCTGGCTCGGGGCGAAGCCTGCTATGGACGTCCCCAGGGGTGAGCCTCATTTCTGGTGCTCCCCATTTACAGTGGAGGGGCCAGGGCATCATGCTGCTTCTAATGCTGTGCCAGCCTCTCCTGCCACCGGCTTACACGACCCCTAGGGCTGCTGGCTACCCACTTGTCCTTTGCCTCTTGGGTCTCTACACCGCCCCCTCAGCCCCCGATCCCTGGCCCACTGTGGTTAGTGAAGAAAGCGAACGACATGAATAAGCATGGACTGACTTGTGTGCTGGGCACCGTTAGCCACTTTTAACCCCGTCTTATCTTCTGGCTCAGAGAAGCAACTGCCCAAGGCTACATGGCTAGCGAGTGGCTGCATCAGGATTTGGATCCAGGTCTCTGTGAAAATTGCCCTTTTTCTACAATGGTAGCTGCTTCCAAGTAGTTTGTTACTCACTCACCTAACCTTTACTAAACACCTCGGGGCTTAAAGCACCGTGCATAGTGCAAAGGGGCATAATAGTGAATGCCGTGCTTCGAGAGATGCAGATCCTTGAATATATCCTGCTCCTTTAAGAATATTTCCTGGGGCCAGCAGGTGGTGGTGGAGGTTAAGGTGCTAGATCCTACACGGTTAGTATATGATCTGAGTCCTGGACCCAGTGGCTTGAGAACCATGCTGGACCGCGTGCCCAAGGTTCTGAGAGGAGAATGAAGTGATTGCAGTGTGGCCATCTCTTGGGGGCAGGGGTGATTTCTCTCCCCCTCCTCCCATTTCTCTGTCTCTCTCTGGCAAGTCCAAGTACCCTATAGCAAAAAAAAAAGAAAACATTTTCTGAACTTTCATTAACTGCCAGGCCCCGTGTTGAACCCAGGGGCTGCAGTGAGAGAGAAAACTGTCCTGCCCTTCCGGAGCCGAGAGGTGCGGGTGGAGGAGACGATAAACAGGTAAGCAGGCCGCAGTGCAGTGAGCACTCTAACAGGGTGACCGAGTACTCTGGGAGGCCAGGATGGCACCTGGCCCAGGTTGGCAGGTCAGGAGGGCTTCCTGGAGGGAGGGATGGCTCATGAGCTGAGTGTAAGGTCATGTGACAACTCAAGCACCTAGGGGCTGACAGCTGAGGTAAGCGGGTGAAGGCGGTGAGGTCCGCTCTTAGACGTCATGTGCTCAGCTTCAACGGCGAAGACACAGGACTGGTCCTCAACTCCACACAGACACCGCTCTCTGCCACCCTTCCTGAAACATGCCCGTGGGGCTGGAGGGCTTTCTGGAGGGAGGGATGGCTCACGAGCTGAGTGTAAGGCCATGTGACAACTCGAGCTGAGGTAAGTGGGTGAAGGCGGTGAGGTCCGCTCTTAGACGTCATGTGCTCAGCTTCAACGGCGAAGACACAGGACTGGTCCTCACTCCACACAGACACCGCTCTCTGCCACCCTTCCTGAAACATGCCCGTGGGGCTAGAGACGTGCGCGCAAGGAACGGTTCCCTTTCCTAAATCAGCAGTGCGGATGGATGATAGGTGGCAATTGTCCCTTGGCCTCCTACTGGGAAGGCAAAAGGGAGCAGTGGGGACTATGGCCCTGGAAAGGAAGGGGGCCCCATTGACTATTGCCACAGGGGACAACAGACCTGTGGGCAGGTCTTCTAATTGGTGGACTTGCAGGTTGTCCCAGGCTATAGCCAATATCCTGATTATGTCCTTGGGGTAGATTTTGAGCAGTAAAATGACTGAGCCAAAGGGAGTAAACATTTTTAAGGGCGATACATATTGCCGTGGTATTGTCCAGAAATACTGTACAACTCACATCGTCACCCTTCCAACATCAAATTACACAGTACATCATGTACACAGATAGGACATTAGTGTTTCACTTCTATGATTATTAGAGTAGAAGAATGTTTCATATATTTATTGATCTTTATATTTCTTCTTTTGGGAATTGAAAGTTCATATTCTTGGCCCTTTACAAATATGTTTAGCTGGACCTGGTGCAAATAGTCCCAGCTATTTGAGAGGCTGAGGCAGGAGGATCGTGGTCAAGTGATACCTGTCTTTTAAAAACATGGGTTTTGGGTGTTTTTTTTTTTTTTTTTTTTTGAGAGGATTTTGCTATACGGCACGTGGCTATACGGCACGTGCGCTCACCAGACAGACAGACAGACAGACAGAAAGTGAGAAATCACCCCTAAGGGGGGATGGCCACGCCGCAATCCCTTCTCCTCCAGTCTCCTCTCAGGATCTTGGCCACGCACGTACAGGCACCCGGCGTGAGTTTTAAGCCACTGGGTCCGGGACTCAAACCATGGTCAACGACATGGGAGTCCAACGACATAGCCATTACACTAACTGCTGGTCCCTAAAAACATGTATTTTTAATTGTAGAAGTACATATTAATTTAATAAAAATGAAGAAAATATAGATAAGTAAAAAGAAAAACACCCATAATCCCATCCTTGGTCATTAACCACGACAACATTTGGGTATATAGGGTCCAGGTTTCCACCCTTGCATTCAATCCATAAATGACAACATTTAGGTGTATAGGGCCCAGGTTTCCACCCTTGCATTCAATCCATAAATACATGTGTAATTTCTTTTTCAAAATTAAGATCATAAGATCATGGGGACCAGCTGATGGCATAATGGTTATGCCACTGGACTCCTGCATAGTTGACCATAGTTCAAGTACTGGACCCAGCAGCTTAAACTCACGCTTAGCGCAGGTAAGTGCCCAAAATCCGGAGAGGAAAATGGAGGAGAAAGGATTGCAGGGTGGCCATCCCCCTGGGTAGTGATTTCTCACCTTGTGTCTCTCTGTCTCTTTCTGTCTTTCCAGCAAGCACATGCACCCTATAGCAAAGACCTCTCTTTTAAAAAAATGAAATAAATAAGATCATACTACACAGAACTGGTTTTTTGGTTTTTTTTTTGAGAGTTTTTTTGCTGTACGGCATGTGCGCTCGCCAGCGCGTGCACTCGCCAGACAGACAGACAGAGACACAGAGAGACAGAAGGGGGGATGGCCACACCACAATCCCTTCTCCTCCATTCTCTTCTCAGGATCTTGGGCACACACACACATGCACCCGGCGTGAGTTTAAGCCACCAGGTCCGGGACTGAGACCGTGGTCTGCTACATGGGAGTTCAGCGACATAGCCATTACGCTAACTACTGGTCTCCACAGAACTATTTTTGTAACTTGATACTTTCACTTAACAATGTGGTGTGGAAATAATTTTAGGTTAAAAAAATGTACATTCAAGGGGCCAGCAGGTGACATGTTAGTTAAAACGCTGAATCCCACATGGCTGATAGTAGTTCACATCTTGGGTCTGGCACCTTGAAAATCATGCAGGCCACCTGTATGTGCATGCCCAAAATTCCAGGAGGAGAACAGATTGTGGTATGGCCATCCCCCCGAGGGGTGATTTCTTTCCCTCTCACTGTCTCTATCCTGCTAGCACATGTGTCCTATGCCTATGTGTACATGTATAATGTATATATACACATTCCAATCATTTTTAGTGTCTGCATTGTATACCATTGTAATGATGCACCAGGGTTTAACTAACCCCCCATTTTGGACTTTAGGTTCATCTTATTCTGATATCATAGATATTAATCATGTAGCAAATCTTTTTTTTTTAAGAGGCTTTTGCTATAGGGCACGTGCGCTCACCAGAAAGAGAGAGACAGAGAGACAGAAAGCAAGAAATCACCCCCCGGGGGGATGACCATGCCGCAATCCCCATTCTCTTCTCAGGATCTTGGGCACACATGCACATGCACCCAGCGTGAATTTAAGCCACTAGGTCCAGGACTCGAACCGAGGTCGACTACATGGGGGTTCGGTGGCATAGCTATTACACCAACTGCTGGTCCCAATCATGTAGCAAATCTTAGTAAATACCCTGTTACTTCCTTAAGGGAAATCCCAGAAATAGAATTGGACCAAAGATTATGTATTTTCTTTAGGTATTTAAAATATATTGCCAGCTACATTCCATTCTGCGTTACACATGTCCCAAGGGTGGTCACTATCCCCTGCAGTGCATGAGGACTCTGGGCAGACTGCAGACCATGGGTATGTGCCTGGCAAATTCGGAGAGGTTTCCAGCCTTGAACAGCGAACCTTCCCACAGGGGACTGTACATCACGTTTTCTTAAAATGGTCTCAATAATCTCTCCCATCTCACACAAACTTTGCCACACCCCTGCTGAAAGGTGGAACCCAGGATTCCCCCTTGAGCCTTGTGGACATTTTCCCTGCATCCTGGCTGCCTGTGAGTGGTAGCACCTGCTTCAATCAATAGAGAACAGTAAAGACATGCTATGTGACTTCTGAGGCTAGCGACACAATGCCCACTTCCACCCTGCTGTCTTTGATGCTTGCTCTGGAGCCCAGCCACTGTGCTGGGAGGAAATCCCACCAGCCCATGTGGAGGCTCTGGCCCTCGGCTCCAGCTGGGCTTCTAGTCGACTGCCAGCATCAGTTTGCCAGATGACCCCCACCTAGACACACCACGCAAAGCGATGGACTGTTCTCTGCTGAGCTCTGTTCAGCTGCAAGTTCATGAGCAAAATGAATAACCGTGGTTGTTTCAAACCACCAAGTTTTGGAGTAGCTGTTACACAGCAGTAGATAACTGATACATCTCATTTCCCCTCACTCCAGCCAGCACTAGGTATGCTATTATTGTATCTTTGCCACCACAGTAAGGAACAAGTGGCATCTCTCATTGGTCGTAATACTTTGGCTCATTATTAATTTTTTTTAAGGAATTGTTTATTTCTTTCTTTATTCATTCATTCATTCACTTATTTTAATTTGACCAGAGAGAGAAAAAGAGAGAAAGTGAGAACGCAAGCCATCAGGTCTGGGACTCAAACCATGGTTAGCCATGTGGGAGTGTCCAGTGCCTTAACCACCCTGTTTGCCCTTGTGGGAGTTTCCAGTGCCGTAACCACCACGCCACCTGCTGGTCCCCTTGTCTCATTATTTTTAATAGGACTTCAGTGATTTTATTTACAATAGAACTTCAAGATCCTATAATCCTGGGAACCAGCAGTTAGCGTAATGGCTATGTCGCTGGACTCCCACATAGTCAACCGTGGTTCACGTCCCGGACCTGGTGGCTTAAAACTCACGCCGGGCGCGTGTGCATGTGTGCCCAAGATCCCGAGAGGAGAATGGAGGAGAAAGGATTGCGGCGTGACCATCCCCCCTGGGGGGTGATTTCTCGCTTTCTGTCTCTATGTCTCTGTCTGTCTGGCGAGCGCACGTGCCCTATAGTGAAAAATCTCTCTCAAAAAAAAAAAAAAAAATCCTATAATCCTATTACTCATCAGTTTTTTTCCTTGCAAAAGAAATATTTTATTTTTAAAAATTCGAAAACCTATTTAAGTCAGAGGGAGGACTAGGGCAAGGCTATGGAGGCACTCCCTCTTGGGTGGGTCCCTGCACTTGTGAGGCCCCGAGGATAAGTGTCTTTAACTTGAACACTCACCTGGGACCCGACTTGGGAACTTAGCCCTGATTTAAGTCTGCCTTAACCTTACTTTCATTTTCATTTGTGTATTTATTTCAGTTTCTATAGGATACGTGCATTCACCAGAGAGAGAGACAGAGAGAAGGTGAGAAAGCACCTCCCAGGGGGGATGGCCATGTTGCAATCCCTTCTCCTCCAGTCTCCTCTCGGGATTTTGGGCACACACTCCCACTCACGGGTGTGATGTTCAAGTCGCTGGGCCAGGACTTGAACTGCACGGTCAGTCATGTGGGCTCCAGAACCTTAACCTCTATGCCACCTGCTGGTCCAACCTCACTTTCTAGATAGAATCACTTTCACAGTTTGGTGTCTGTTCTTCCAGATGTTTCCTAGACAAACACTATACAGATATAAAACCACGTCATTCTTACATTTATAAAACTGTGTCCGTGGACATTTTGTCAGGTTGGTAAACGCAGACCTAGTTCATTCTTTAGTCTGCAGATTCCATAAGTCATATCGCTGGGTTGTATTTATGGAAACGCTTTCCTAGTTTTTATAATATGCAGTGTGATTTATTTGCTATTAACTTCTTTTATTTTTAAATTTTTAATTTTTTTTGACAAAGAACACAGGAGCGAGAAAGAGAAAGGGGGATGGATTTTTGCAGGGGCCTTACCATGTCTCAATCCTTCCTGTCCCAGCCTCCCGGTCAGTTAAGACCACAGGTACACACTACCAGGCCTGTCCTGTTTAAGTTGGGCCAGGAACTGAACCAGGGTGTCCTGTGAAGACTGTCACCGCACAAGAGGACCCTCCCACTTCAGCTGGGCATTTATCTTCCTTTTTAAACAGTGATATCAAATAAATTAAGCTCTTACCTTCTATTTTCCATTATATTCATACTTTTAAAAACAGTGAAGTATTCAGTTCTATTTTCCTCTGTCCTTTTTAAAAAGAATTATTTAATTTTTATCATTATTATTTTTTAAATTTGCTACAGGACATGTGTGTTCACCAGCCAAAGAGAGAAAGAGACAAAGTGAGAAAGCAAGCAGCCAGGTCTGGGACTCAAACCATGGTGGCTATGTTGGAGTCCAGCACACCAACCACCACGCCCCTTGCTGGCCCCATCTCTGTCTTGTTTGTTTACACTAGTTTGTTAACCTACTGAGAGGTATTTTGATATACGGCATGAAGGTGAATTTCCCTTGGAAAGAATCAATATTCTCAACATGATTTGTTAAATGACTCTCCTCTCGCTAAGACAGAACTCTGACATCAGAACCACTGAGATGGTGAGGAACGAGGAGGGACGAGGAGGAGCAGATTCGAGCCAGGGGAGCTGCTTGGTCCCTCCCAGCTGGGAGCTGCTCTCTGCATCCAGGCCGATGCAGGTGAGAGGCGAGTCACGCCAGCATGGCTGTGGAGGAAGGCAGGTTAGCAGGCAGCACCCAAGGCCCTCTGTCCTCTGGGAGAACCCGGCTTTCGCTCTCAGTAGAAAGATGAGCAAGTCTTACCACAGCAGCAGCTGGACCGCCCAGCCCGCCCTGGAACCTAGTTGTCGGTACCCCCACGCACAGCCTCCTTCGCTCTGTCCCTCACGCAGGTACAGACCGTGCACCTGTGTGACTTCCAGCCTCCTTGCTGTCTGTGACCCACGCCTGGCACACCCTGTCTCTGAGCAGCAGTGAATCCTAGAGTGACCGGCTGGTGCAGGTGACCAGAGACTGGGCCATCGCCCTGTCCCTCCTTGAGGCAAGTGCCTAGCCCCGTTACTCACCCTGGCCCTCCTCGAGGCCAGCACCCCTACTTATTAGGAGCACTTCCTTCAGAGGCCAAGGCTTCAAGAGGAGGCCTCCTCCTCTGTGGTGAACAATGTCACCAAGACCCAGGGGGGACAAGAGAGCAGTAGTTTGGCCTCTCAGCAGACAGGGAAGCAGGTGTCGAGGACAGGCTGGGCTGAGGGGGATGCTTGTGAGAAGCCAGGGTCCTGTCCAGGTGTGGGGGCACAAAAAGCAGGTGGCCAGCCAGGCACAGGGACGAGGGGCAGGTGTAAATGTTCTTGAGTCTACTTTCACTCTGCAGGCTGGGACGAGAATCCTGTCCAAGCAGCAGCCTCTTCCCTCAGAGCAGGTAGGCAGTAAATGGGAGGTGAGGGGGAGAGGGGCTGCCAAGAAGGGAAATGGGGCTGCCCCTGAAGCTTCCCTGGACCTTGGAGGGGCTCAGGGAGGCAACCTTAGGAGAGAACCAGGCAGTGTCGGGCTGAGCGTGGTGAGCGTCCCTTCAGCGCTGTCCTGGGAATCCATCAGATCCAAACTAACACCGGCTAAGGCCTCCTCCAGCCGGGAGCCTTTTCCTGGAAGGCCCTGCAGGATAACTCCTCACCCCTGCTCTCCACTGAGCTGGCGGAAATCAGCTGGAATTGCAGTAAGAGGGAAGGAGCCTCAGGGAGGTGTGCTGAGTCGGTGGCTCATTTCACGTGGGGGGAGCCGATGCCTGAGAAGTGGTTCCCCTAGGGTAACGCCCCACTGGTTGGCTAATGGCAGAGCCAGGCGCATGGATCAGGTCTCCTTCCCTTCTTCCTACACCTAAGGCCAAGCATGAAGACCCCTCTCCTACCCAACTCCCCAGGGACCTTCTGGTCTAGGTAAGGACTAGGGCAGGAGCTCTGATGTGGCAGATTTCTGAGTATCCCTGCTTCTTAACTCCGACACACAACAGACACACATGCCAGAACCCCTCCACCCCACCCGACGTGGCCTTCCCCTAGACATGGTATCAACCCCCCCTCCAACCCACCCGACGATGTGGCCTTCCCCTAGACATGGTATCAACCCCCCCTCCACCCCACCCGACGTGGCCTTCCCCTAGACATGGTATCAACCCCCCCTCCACCCCACCCGACGTGGCCTTCCCCTAGACATGGTATCAACCCCCAGGCATACGATTTGGAGAATCAAAAGGGGAGCTGATGTCACTACTCAAGGGGAGAAGGGCTGATACCCACGTGGAGGCTCAGAAGAAATCCTGTGACTACCTGGGATAAAACGGGAAATACAATAGGTTGTGTAAGAAGGTATGAAAATTGTGGCTGCCCGGTGAGAGGGTGGGGTCTGGATTCAAGCTCTGGAACCACCTCTTAGCATTTACGAGAACTAAGGCAAATTTATTTATCTTGATGTGGTAAAGGAAAAAGGCTTTTCTTAATCTCTTAAAGCCTTCATTTCTTTTCCAGGGTTATGGAGAATTACATGGGATTTAAATTGTTGCAAAGTGTATTTACTGGTAAACGTCAGTTCCACAGTAGTGGAACTTTTCATTTGTTTGCTACAGTGTGTGCACTCGCCGAGAGAGAGAGAGAGCAATGGCCCTGCCCAAATCCCTTTTCCTCCATCCTCTCTAGATTTTGGGCACACACCCATACACGCCTGGCGTACTTTTCAAGCCACCAGGTCCAGGACTCAAATTGTACAATTGGCCCTGTGGGATCCAGCTACCTTAACCACCACACCACCTATTGGCCCCACTTTTTGTTTCCTTTAAATAAAGGAGTTTAAGCTTTTTATTTACTTAATTTGTTGTAAGGTACATTCAGTCGCTGGAGAGAGAGGGAAAGCGAGAAAGCACCCCACCCAGGGGGATGACCATGCAGCAATCCCTCTTCCTCCATTCTCCTCTTGGGACTTCAGGTGCACACGCACGTGCATCTGGCATGCTTTTCAAACAGCTGGGCTTGGAATTTGAACCATGTAGTCCGCAGTGTGGGATCCAGCTGCTTTAACCACCATACCACTGGCTGGCCTGCATAAATGTTTCTAAGATGATTGAAACAAAATCAAAGGCTTTTTAGGAGCCCAGCTTGTGAAGAGATCACCAGTGTGGCAGACCAGGGGTGGGGAGAACTGGTTCTGCTCTGGACAGTGGCACCTGCGGGGTGGCTCAGGGGTTGTCACCTGGAGGCACAACTGCACAGTGCAGCCCTTGGGTTTGCGTGTGTTCCCACTTCCTGTCTGTCCAGCCTGGTACAACAGTCCGGGGTAGGGAGCTTACCTCCACTGATGCAAGGACGAGGAGACTCTGAGAAGTGACCCAGCTTGCCCAGAGTCACACAGCTGGCAGGCATGGGAAGCTGGATTCAAGCGCATGCTCTTCAAGGATGGCCCTGACTCCCCCACACACAGCCCAGATTGGTGGACTCCTCTGAGCTCCCTTGAAGTTTTTCTCCAGGGCCAGGACTAAGTGCCCTGGAGCCCACCTCCCCCACCCTCAACCTACACCCAGAGGGTGGGCTGCACGTGGGCCCCCCACCCCATGCCAAAGCTGCTGGGGAGGGAAGGGGCAGCCACAGGTGAGGAATCCCCTCCAG
>NW_006159534.1:2029127-2031416 GCF_000334495.1 Tupaia belangeri chinensis | reverse complement strand
AGGAAGCAGCCCCTCAGGGATGGCCTTCCCAGTCTTGGCCCCCCAGACGGTCCCCTTCCTGGCTCCATCTTTCAGGTCTGGGAGAAGCCTCCCTGGTGCCCTCCCTGCTGGTCTGGCTTCAGGGCACTCAGCAAGGCCTGCAATGGCTTTCCTCAAGTGTCTGTCTCTCCCCCTAGAATGCAAGCTCCTTAACAGCAGGGACGAAGCTCCTGCTCCAAGCTCAGGGCAGCATTAAGAAAATCCTGGAAGGGGACCAGCAGTTAGCGTAATGGCTATGTCGCTGGACTCCCACGTAGTCGAAGGTGGTTTGCGTCCAGGATCCGGTGGCTTAAAACTCACGCCGGGCACGTGTGTGTGCGTGCCCAAGATCCCGAGAGGAAATGGAGGAGAAGGGATTGCTGTGTGACCATCCCCTCTGGGGGGTGATTTCTTGTTTTCTGTCTCTCTGTCTCTCTCTGGTGAGCGCATGCGCCCTATAGCAAAAACCTCTAAAAGAAAGAAAGAAAGAAAATCCTTGAAAATTTTAAAAAAGAACATTTCTTTGCTGAGCATTTTCTGTATTTACCACTGTATTTCTCTTAGTCGGACTTGGTATGCCTTCTGTGCCTGTAAATACGTTTCTTCCTTATTTTCTTTGCTAACACCTACTTGCCTCTCTAAGCCCACAGAACACAGGCTTTGCGGCTTTGCTGGGCAGGTCTCCCCAGCCCCATCCTGCCACAGGAGTCTCCCGAGGGGCAGAGGCAACCCAGCATGGTGCCGGTCACAGCCCGAAAGCCCACTCCCAGCCTGGCAGGCCAGTGGAGGTGGAGGAGGGACCAGCTGCTGGGCCAAGCTGCTTTATCGATGCTGGTGAGGGCCCTGGGGAAATCAAGGGGAAAGGCAGCGTCCTGCTGAGGACGAGGCCCACCCCCGTTTATCAATCAGAGGGCCTGGGCTGCCAGAGGCCCCGGGAGGAGGGACCCCACATTCACTAGGTGGCCCCAAATAAGGCCCTCCTCCTGCCTAGACACTGTGGGGAGACTGGGGGTGCTGGGGCTGCATTTCCAGCACAGCCCTAATTCTAGACACTGGAGTTTGGTTTTGGAAAATGTGGTCGCTGGAGCTAGCCGGCTCGCTGACAGAAACCCTGGGCACTTGGGGTGAGGAGGCAGGTGAGGGCCCGGGAGCCTCTGGGCCTCCTGCAGGTGGGACTGGCTGCTGGCCTTGTGGCCTGCCAGCCCCTCTGACTCCAGTCAGGACCAGAGGAGCAGTGGGAGCCCTGGAGGAGGAAGTGGGCAGGGCATGGGGCACAGACGGAACCCACAGATGAGAGGCCCCAAGCTGAAGTCCACCCCAGGAGCTAAAGAGGCTGAAACAAGCAGGGGACAGGGCATAGTGACCCCACCCCACTCCAGCTGCTCCCCCAGAGGGCCTGCCCTTGCTCCCCCCACCCCCCACTTCACAGTGCTGAGGCTTTTGAGCAGAGTGAAGATGTCAGGAGAAAACGCCAAATCGGATTGAGGCTCCTGCCCCCCTTAATGAGGTTCATTATCAGCTGCCCTGATCCTTGTAAAACCCTGCAGGCCAGCCGGATTAGGGGCAGGCTGTCTAATCCCCCCCTGGCAGACCAGGCCTGCCTTCCCCAGGGAAGGGGGGAGAGGGGCCAGGCAGGTGTGGGCGCCTCCTTCTCCTAAGGCAGACCTGGAGTTCCTGCAGGGTGGGAGAACAGGGGTGGCAGGAGTGGCCACCCACCAAGGCCTGTCCCCAAGGCATGTGGAGACAGCAGGGTCTGGGGCACAGAGAGCTCCATGGGTGGGGGGGGGGGGCCTGGAGTCTGCGCAGCGCAACTCGACCTGCCACCAGGGCTCCAGCAGCAAGTGAAAGAACACACTGCTGCTTGCCTTAACAAAAATAATTTATTCCACAGCCCTCCCATGCTTGGACGGGGTGGGGACCAAGTCTGTGTACAGCGTAGACCTCCCCTCAGACCCTCTGGGAGGTGGACCTTGAGGAAAGTCACTCCCCTCACCACCTTCCACATCCAAACATCAGCATCTATTTTGGAGAACAAAATAAAACACAAAAGGCCCAGCTCATGGCGGGGGCCGGGGGGGTGGTGCAGAGTAAAGCACATTCATTGCAACATTTTTCTGGAGGATTCCCTCTGCCCCTCCCAGCAGAGGCCAAGCCAAGGCACTACAGATCCCAACACCATTTCCTGCATCCAGGCCACCAGGCCCTACCAAGCAAGCCACACCCCACCACCATGCCATGCCACGCCCCCCTGCCCCGAGCTGGACAAGCACA
>NW_006159534.1:2028661-2029114 GCF_000334495.1 Tupaia belangeri chinensis | reverse complement strand
GCTCTTCCTGCAGCAGAACCCTGACTTGTGCTTCTCCTGGGAGACCTACGTAACTCCCAGGCCTCACCCCGAGGCCAAATTCCACCCAAAGGGTCTTGAGGGGTCTGAGGGGCTGGAGGCCGGGCGGGCTGCAAAGGGCCAGAGGTGGTGTCTTCTCTGGTGCAAAGGCCTCTTGGTGTCCAAGAGCATAGGGTGGACAGAGTCCTGGAACGTGGAGGATCTGCTCTAGCCCACCCTGCCTGTGTGGGGAACCTGGGAATCTGGCCTTACTGGCCACAGTTTAGGACCAAGACCAAGCAGAGGAGATTGAGGCTTCAGCGAGAAAGGGGAAGAACTTCAGTAAGCGGAAAGAACAGGCACAGGGGGCCCAGTGGCCAGGACCTGAGGCTGCTGTCCCCTGCACTGTCAGGTGGACCTGGCCCTGTTCCTTCTTGCGTGTCTATGGAACACTCT